>NW_028301612.1:10000000-10354639 GCF_987345545.1 Pholcus phalangioides
TAATGACATTGCGTTGTTATTTTGTATCGTAGGGCACCTATTGTGATACAACACAGATTTTTTTTTTTTAAACTGACGTATATTCGTAAGAGCAATATATCACCTCATTATTCAGGTCTGAGCTTGAATCCTGAATTCTGACTGAGCACGACAGTCGGAGAGACAGCAGTGCAGAAGCAGGTGTTTATAACAATTCAAATTTCTCTTGGGGATACAACGACTGATAATGCAATGAAATTGTCGACAGTATACATCAAATACCTGGATCCTGTTGAAATATTTAAAAAAAATGAAAATAAGCCGTAATTAATTAATTGGTGCAAGTTAATGTTGTTGCTCTCGTGAGAGAGAAAATTAACCGATAAAAGACTTTTTCCCCCCTTTAACTGTACACATGCGTTATTAACTACTTATCCAAACTGAACATATTTCCCAATATTCTCCAAGAAAATAATAATTATTATTTTTCTTCAAGAGCTTTTCCGCACCTTTTCACTCACCCACCTTCTCTTAAGAATCGGCTTATTTCGACACGAACCATTTTCATCTTCTTCTGTATTTAATGGGATCAAGAAAAAATTGGTTTCTTCTCTTATTTTCATTCTAGAGAATAATTGAATGAACCTCTATTTGTATGTTTTGGCTTTCCAATTAGATATTTAATTGCATTACAATCGATCGATGTATATAAGACAAGATGTATATAAAACTTGTTCATGAAAAAAAAATTGCAGGAACGAAAATCTTTCTCCAATGAATCCTCCCCGTTTCTCTGAAATAAACAAAATTTTATGATTTAAGAAATCGATTCAGTTTTGCTCGTAAAATTAATTGCAATATGTTTGAGTTGTAATCTATAATAAAACACGATTCATGTATGTATATTGGTCGTAAATAATGCGCATGTGTAAATAATTTCATAATAACGTATGGAGGACTTCGATATTTTCGTAATACTCATTGAAATCACTATACAGGCTATCCCGAATCGCTTGCACAGCGGATATGTCTGCAAACGTTCTCTTTAGAAACGTACTGTTAGTTGCAAAAAAATTTTCAGATAACGTGCGGTTACTCAAAATGTTTTAATATTTTTTGTTTTTGCACACCTACTTTCAAATGGAATACTGACGCAGATATTTGGCTTTGAAGTTTTTTCAGTGAGGGTGTGGTTCATAAATTGCGAAAGGTAAATGAATTTGTAAAAATTCGGTAATTGTTAAAAAAATGTAATTGTTGTTTATTGTGATAAGAAAACACAATGGTGAGTTCATTCTGTGTACACTCTCTAAAAGGACAACTTTTGAGCCAATGAAAACTCGTCGGTAAAGTGGTAAGTTGTCAAAAAACATAGTGATTTTATATATTTGAAATGTATCATTATCAATATTGCATTAAAAAATATTAAACATTTTGCGAAAGACTTTAAAGAGCAGAATATGCATTTCAATTGGAACGGAAAAAAGCTAATAATTGTGACAAAATATAATACACTTCTCCATAAAAAATAATGGCTGTCTCATCTAAGCATGGATAGCTCCTTCACTAATCCCACCATGTCTATCATACTTCTGTTTAAACGCTTGAATTAAGATACAACCCTATTACAGAAAAATTTCCTGACACCACAATCTAGAATTACCCCTTATCAATCGATACTGGTGTCTCTTTGTCCGAGCAATTGATTGACGGTGTATTAATAATTCATGGTTTATCCTATTCATCCCATTGGAAATTTGAAACACTTTGATCATGACCCCCCCCCCTCCCCCCGACACCTGCGTTCCTCCAATGTAGACAAATTCACCGAATGCAGTCCAGTCTTTCTTCGTAGTTCAAGCCTTGAGTGCCAGCAAGAGCACGCGTGACTATTCTCTGCAACCCCTCAACCAGGTCTATGTCCCAGTGTAGGTATGGTCTCAAAAATCCCACGACATACTCCGTCCGGTTCAGGGCGAACTACGCCCCGGAAAAGTGGAAGGATCATTTTAGGACAGTGGTTCTCAACCTTTAGAAGTCCCGGTTCTATTTCTTTCATTTATTTTGTTTTCATTCGTTTCATTTATTTTGCAAGTGGAAGACCCGGTAAAACACATAATTAATGGAACATGAATGGGGGAAAAAGAAACGGCAGATCAGTCGCGGCCTGGTATGTATGATGTCACGGCCTAGTACCGGGACGCATTTTTTATGTTTATGTGCATTGCCAATTATCTAAAAAGGGAAACTTATGCTATGTAAATAATATATGTGAATAATTCAAATTTGAATGCCCAGCACTGTGAACGAAGGCTCTGTTTGATTATTACCGTCACAGTGGAGGCTCTGTGTGTTTTCTGTGTGTGTATATTGCATATTCCGTAAAAGGAAAGGGAAACAAAACTGCTCAGCACTGTGGACGGAGGCTTTGTTTCCTCGTTTCCCGTTACAGTGGAGGCGTTGTATATATTTTGTATGTATTGTGTACTTAGATCATTTCGAATCTTCCACCTCAACATGCCAACATTGACACACAAGTCTTCTCCTCCCTTTTTTTGAAATCCCAAGCTGCGGTCTCCAGGCCTTAATGAAGAAAATACTTGTGGGCAAGAAAGAAGCTGGCATGTTGAAGTGGGAGAGATTTGACAATGGTATAAATACACAATGTATACAAAATATGTATATATACAGCGCCTCCACTGTGACGGGAAACGAAGAAACAAAGCCTCCGTCCACATGTAAATGGCTTTTCTTACTATTTCCTATTCTACTTTAATCGCATTTATTTTGCAATCTGCTTATTATAATATTGATTTGTAGAATTAGGTCTACTAGACTATAACATTGATAAAATTTATTATAAAAAATAAATTTGTCTTATTAGGCAAATTGTGACATAACATATGTGACAGCCCTGTTAAGTGATTTTTTTTCTCTCTTTATTAAGATCGACCCTACGCGTGACCCCTTGAGCTTTCTCGATATTAATTTTCTATTATAATCTGGGTTATAATTTATTTTATTTGATAATTCAATTAATATAATTGTTCAAAAATATTATAATTAATGTAGCACCATACTAACATTTTTCAATGAAATGCAATTATCAAAAACCGGTCATAAATTTCAATCGAAGAAAATCACAACAGTTTTAGTTTTTATTCGATAGGTGACAGCAGTACTTCCAGTTCAGTGATGTTTCTTACATGGTGTATAAGCGTAACTCAGAGCTCAGGAATTCCTTTCTGCCAGTGGATTTCTACGATCCATCTCGGAAGCCTCTGCGAATAAGATTTTGGGTCGTAACTCATCGCTCAGGAATCCCTGAGTGCCAGTGGATTTAAACGATCCGTCTTGGAAGCCCTGCGAATCCAATTTGGATCGTAACCAACAGCTCAAGAATCCCTGGCTGCCAATGGATTTGTACGATCCATATCGGAAGCCTCTGCAAATAATATTTTGGGTCGCAACCCACCGCTGAGGAATCCCTGGCTGCCATAGGATTTAAACGACTCATCTTGGAATCCCCGAATCAAGTTTTGGTCGTAACTCATAGCTCAAAAAATCCCTGGCTGCCAGTGGATTTGTACGATCCTGCTCGGAAGCCCCCGTGAATCATAAAGGGTAGGACTCGTATCCCAAGAGCCAATGGCTGTTAGTGGATTTGGACGACCCTTATCCGAAGCTTCGATGACGCAAGTTTAGGTCACGATCCATAGGTAAAGAACCCCTGACTTAAAAGATCTCCACCCAAGGCACTTATAATTCATTTTGCGTTCACAATCCATCTCGAAATTCCTTCTATTTCTTATCGTCATTTTGAAGATGTAACAATTTTTCGTTGAGGTATGCCATTTGTTCTCATTTCTACCTGATAATACCACAAGGGTCATTATCTCATTCATTTATTCTTCAATTCCTTTCAATTGCAAAACTGTTTTCCGTTCGGCCATTAAAATGCTCTTTCAGAAAAAAAACAAGAAAATAAATAAATAAATGCGTATTGAGCCAAACTAAATAAATTTAAACCGTTCTTTTCCAGCGGGAATGTTAAAATTTGACAGAATTGAAAAATGAATAGATAAATTCATTAGAGAGAACGGGGCGATTTCTCTGAAAAGGCAATTTCTCAAATGACGTCAATAAAGAATAAATGAGAGGTCTCTTGTAGTAAAGACATTGGCCATGAACAACTGGACGCAATCAGATGTAGGACACTTTCTATGATTGTCTTAGAGACATAAGTTCCGAAGATGCCTGCCGCATATGCGTTCGAAACATTCACAACAAAATTTCTCGAGCATTGGCTTAATATTCCGGAAGCTACATAATACAGTACCTGCCACTAATAAAATCAGCCGTTTTATAAAATCGAATCACTAAAACGAAAACCAACTTCAGTGGACCTCCAGACCAACCGTGGCCCCCGCTCTGTCCCCCTAGGTCAGTGGTCGGCAAACCGCGGCTCGCGAGTCACATGCGGCTCTTTGGCCCCTAGAGTGCGGCTCTTCCGCCATATACCACATTCGGGCGCACAAAAACTCCAGATTTTTTAAAAATTTTGTTTACACACGCATTTTGGCCATTTTGTTCTCGCTCCTTTTCTGTCTCCAGTGAGTCATCTTTTTCTCGGGCTTTTGCCGAAAGCCTGACGCTGCTGTCATGTGACACTTTCGCGACCAATCAGGTGGGTCGAAACTAGGAAGTTCGGGAAAAGGTTGTCGAAAACGAGTCTTTTTTCTTAAGATATCCGGGGGCAGATAGACGCAAAAGACGAGTCTCCTCTCGGAACAGGGGGGGGGGGGGGGGGGGGGAGACGACATGCAATGTTTTCCATACTAAGGAACGTCAACGTCTACCCGGCCAGATCATAGAAGATGACGCTCCTGGCCCACCACCTATCATGAAGATTCTCCCGTGGTCACCTCTCCCCATCCGCATCCAACATCGGTCAACACCACTATTAGCCATCCACCAGGGGCCACACCTGTGAAGACGACGCTCCTAGGCCACCACCTGTCATGACGGCTCTCCCGTGGCCACCTCTCTTCATCCGCATCCAACATCGGTCATATACAAGACGAGTCTGAAGGGGTCAACCTCAGCGAACGTACCTCAATCAGATCGAGGACGTTTTTAGCAAATCCCAGCTTAGGAGTACCCTAATTAAGTTAATAACAATGTACCAAGCTAGTTAAAGTTTAAAAAGAATTGGCTCTCGAAAGAAATTTCAATTGTTGTACTGTTGATATTTGGCTCTGTTCACTAATGAGTTTGCCGACCACTGCCCTAGGTGATATAAGCTCTTTCGTCTCAGGAGACGTGAACCACGGTGGAACTTCAGAAGACCACCACTGTGGTGACGGTGGGGTTCAAACCCAGGTCCTCGCGATGCGTGCGGTGTGTGTGTGTGTGTGGGAACTGTATTTCATGTGTGCTTTCTCCTCATTTCTTTGACATTAAAGTTTATCCATTTTTGCCTCAAGAATATTTTTCAAGTAACGTTTGAAATGTTTCAAATTCAATATGAAGATTTAAAATCCGTTGTCAAACCAGTTGAGGACAAGATAAGAAAAAGGTTGGAGCCTCAACCATCCAAAATGAAAATTGCAAGATACTTGTAGAACCGCATTTTAGAGATATCATGTAGCCACAAAAAAATTACAAAAATCTACGATTTACAAAAACAATTTTTATAAGATGAGTATTGCATGACATAAATCTTGCGTCTGTTGTACATTGATAACTGTACAAGTATCAAGTCCATATTCAAGCGTGCTTATATAAATATTTAAAAAAAAAACTTAATTTGCAAAGTAAAATATTTTCTCATCAATTGGTTCTTAAAGTTCGGAAGATCAAATTATGGGAAAATAAATTTGAAAGTGAATTTGAAAAATGAAGTGAATGTAATTGAAATGAATGTAATTGGAATGACTGAAAGAGTATTCTTTCGATTGCATTGTGAGTGATCGTGTATGATCCCCATTGTTTCTATGGACTTTCTGATTTTCACCTGCTAGTAAGGGTATTTTAACGTGAAATAATTTTATCTAAATGGTTTCGATTGGGATATCTTATCTTTATTAAAACACAGCTTTTTCTGTGTTTCTATCAGTTTATCTGTAAAGATGTAATCTGTAATATGAAATGCGATCGTGTTATCTTTAACTTTTATGTTAATCACGTGCGTATAAAAGCCAGACACTTCCGTTCACGCTTTTTTTTTTTTTTTTTTGGGTACAACTGAGAGTATAAGCAAAATATGCAAGAAATACAATGGTATATGCACATAAGCGTGCGCAGAATTTTCTCGGGGGGGGGGGGGGGGGGTTTACATTTTTTCCTGCAAAATAACACTATAATCTCGGCTTGAGGGGGGTTAGAACCCCAAAACTCATCCTTTGCGTACGCTAATGTACACTGAAGAGCCAAAAAAACTGGTTCCCCTGCCTAATATCGTGTAGGGCCCCCGCGAGCCCGCAGAAGTGCCGCGACATGAAGTGGCATGGACTCGACTAATGTCTGAAGTAGTACTAGAGGTAATTAACACCATGAACCCTGCAGGGCTGTCCATAAATCCGTAGGAGTAAGAGGGGGGTGGAGATCTCTTCTGAACAGCACGTTGCATGGCATCCCAGATATGTTCAATAATGTTCATGTCTGGGGATTTAGGTGGCCAGCGGAAGTGTCAAAAGTCAGGAGTGTGTTCCTGGAGCCACTTTGTAGCAATTCTGGACGTGTCGGGTGTCGCATTGTCCTGCTGAAATTGTCCAAGTCCGTCGGAATGCACAATGGACATGAATGGGTGCAGGTGATCAGACAGGATGCTTACGTACCTGTCACCTATCAGAGTCGTATCTAGACGTATCAGGGGTCCCATATCACGCCAACTGCACACGCCCCATACCATCACAGCACCTCCACCAGCTCGAAGAGTCCCCTGTTGATATGTAGGGTCCATGGATTCATGAGGTTGTCTCCATAGCAGTACACGTCCATCAGCTCGAAGCAATCGGAACCGAGACTCGTCAGACCAGGCAACGTGTTTCCAGTCCTCAAGAGTCCATTGTCGGTGTTGTCGGACCCAGGCGAGGCGTAAAGCTTTGTGTCGTGCAGTCATCAAGGGTACACGAGTGCGCCTTCGGCTCCGAAAGCCCATATCGATGATGTTTCGTTGAATGGTTCGCACGCTGACACTTGTTGATGGCCCAGCATTGAAATTTGCAGCAATTTGCGGAAGGGTTGCACGTCTGTCACGTTTAATGATTCTCGTCAGTCCCGTTCTTGCATGATCTTTTTCCGGCCGCAGCGATGTCGTAGATTTAATTTTTTACCGGATTCCCGATATTCACGGTACACTCGTGAAATGGTCGTACGTGAAAATCCAAATTTTATCGCTACCTCGGAGATGCTATGTCCCATCTCTCGTGCGCCGACTATAACACAACGTTCAAACTCACTTAAATATCAATAACCTGCCATTGTAGCAGCAGTAACCGATCTAACAACTATGCTAGACACTTTGCGTTGCAAACTTCAAGGTAAAAAAAAAATCAACAAAACTTTAAAACATTTCAACAAATTAGCAAATCACAACCAAACACGCTCTGCTACAAACAAAGAGTTTGTTGTCGTTAATTGGGACATTTACCAGCAAATTTAGAATATAAAATGGAAAGAATATGACCTCACACAATATGTGTAAAGGCGATTCGGAATTTTTATCTTCAAACCAACAATAACGAACGTTTAAAGGATGCAAAGCTATGCATTTAAGGGTTAAGAACTGACTTTTCACTTTGGATACCCTGCAGGTTATGCACAGGAACTTGCAGTATTGCACAGGAACTTGCATATTGCATAGATACAAACTTCACGTTAGGTTCACAACCCGTACACGCACATTTCAACATGTACCAATTCGTTAGAAGTTCCGCAGAGGAATGTGAACGAGGTGCATGTGTTGTTTCGTGATAGTTTTCCTTCAACATGATACTTGCATTACATCCTTAAATACACCTATTTTTGGAGCTCATCAACTATGAATAAATATGCGCGAGTTAAATTTCTTCAATACTATGATTAAGTTGGTTCTTCGGCAAAAAGGAACCATTCTTTTATTGTTCTGTTTATCCACGAAGAAGCTACAAAAGAAGTGAATAACCCGATGATCACTAGAAGAAAAGTTGTCTACAACCGAAACATGTTCAACTAAATCCTCGGAACTTGGGAGAACCACACCTCAAATACATAGAAGTATCGATGCTTGCTGATACAAGAAACTACCAGAAGCTACTGGGGGTACTTCTATAGCCGAATCCCGTTGTAACGAACTCCAAGAGACCGGAGAGATCACTTCAATCTAACGAAATTTCGTTATAAAGGAATTCCAGGTTTTTACATTGTTCCTATGTAAACTTATCTGGGGGATCTAAACTTATCGTGTTCGTTAAAACGAGATTTTCGCTTTAACGGGATTTGACTGTATATATTTTGGATTTGATTCTCACTAGTTCCAAGGACCTCGTTGAACAGGTTTCGGTTGGAGACAATTTTTCTTCTAATAATCATCGGGTTATCTTAGGAGGTTAGTAGCTAAGCAAAGTCCGTTGGCGAATGGGGAGGGGGATGTAGGGGACCCAAGTACGCCGAGTCCTTTGGGGTTCCAGTGCCTATGCCCAACATGGTGTGGGTAATATGAACTTCAAACCGATATACACCTACATACACAATCTGCACTGCGATAATCGAATTTGTGGCGTAAAAATAGAAACAATTCAGAACTCAAAAAGAGTGACAAACTGAACATTTTAACTGAATAACGATAATACGAAGACAGCCGAACAATATTTTACAGGAACGGAGAATCCCGTAAAAACGTGATATGCGTGGTCTGAGTGTTAAAATTCATAAAGTGTGGCACGCTCATCGAAAATAATTTTGATTGTAGCACGGCTGGCAAAAAAAAGTTGTCCAAACCCCCCGAAGTACCAAAAAAAAAATATCACGGTATTCTTTACTATTATGAAAGCAATCAAGCCTTATTTCAAGTCATTAAAAACGAACCACCGTTTCTATAAAGATAAGCATTTCACGTGATCCGATAAGAATCCACAAATAATGAGCGAGATTAATTAGCTATTAAAAGCTCATTGATTTCGGATCCCTTTCTATTAAGCGTATAATGAGCTCATTCGTTGACGGAATCACTGTACGATGATGTGTGAAAGCGAAAGTTATATTGAGCAAAATCAAAAAATTAATTCACACACGTGTAAAAGGGAACCATTGACTTGACTGAAACGAAGGAGGGGGGTCAAGAGATCAACTCGAGGACAGTTGTTCTCATTTAGTGATTTAATGGTGTTGTTTTACCTTCTCATTTCCTCCTCCTTCTTGTTCATTTTTTTCAAAAATTAATGTTATTATACAAACAGGCATTCATTATATACATTACTAGCGGAAGTTCGTTCCCACAACGGGACATTTGTATTAAGACTAGATTCGAGGCGTGTGAAGGTTGTGATAGCAACAGCTGTTGCTCCGTGAATCTTGGGATGCTTCCAACGAGATGCGAGCTTCTAGATGACAAAATTTGATACACATTTGTAAAAAATTGTGGTCTCTTTACATTTAACTATTACTACTTCACCAAACACCAACTCTGGCCATATCGCTATATTGCAATTTACTGAGAGAGAGGATCCGATGGGTTGGAAGTGAAGACGCTGTCTATCGGTGGTCGCCTCGAGTTCGTTAGGGAAAATATCTTATCTATATACCCCCCCCCTCCCTTGGATTCGAACCCGGGACCCTGACAACAACCTTCACGATGGTAGACGAGCCTCTTACCACCATGCCACTCGGGCACAACATGTAACTACTGGTACGTACCTCAATCTATCTAGAAATATTTCCCGTAAGAATATATTTAAAAAAAAATTAAATAATGTAGGTTTCTCACGGGTGGGTCTCATTAGTTAAAGCTTCCGGGATGCCAAACTGCGGTAAAAGAAACAAAATACAGTGAAACTTCGATATAACGATACTCTGTGGATAAAAAAGTATCATTGTAGAGCGGTTAGTGTTATATCGAGAGGCAGCATTATCATCACATAACATCAAATTTATTCTGGGCATATTTATCTGGCATATTTTCTGAATCGGCGTTGTTAGTACCACCGGAAAATGTGTTCTTAAGAATTAATCGTCGCAAGAGAAATTATGACTGATTAGTTTATTATTAAAATTCAGATACGGCCCGTTTTAGCACCTCAATTACCGGGTGGTCCATTCTGACTTTTTTTAAACTGTGATTACCCACTATGTCTTCATCCTTATTTCTCGAAATTTGACGATTTCACTCCTGACTTCCTAATTCTGGAGAAAAAATATTTCGGACGAAAACAAGAAAAAATATTATTAAGTCATTCCGAATGATTTTTGAAAATTACTTTTTACCTAGAATTGCCAAATGTTAATTTTGACCGCAATTGAAAAGTTACTTGCTAAACCAAATTTTGAAAATGCTATCGATGCACTTTTTTACAATATAAAATTATCCACTTTTCTCTTCTAAAAATATGGTAAATAATCGTTCATGTTTCATTGCATTTCAGACGTATGCAAACATACAGGGTGTTTCAGGAAAAGATGGGCCAATTTCTGAAAGGCCGTTGCACGCATTGAAATAATCTATTTCTTGTCTCAAAAATACTTCGTCGAAAATAAGATACAGTACAGAGGTGTCAGCGTCCTTGAGGGTAGAGCCGGAAAGGTGAATCACATTTTTGGCCCATGCATTTTGCCGTCGCAGCCCCAAATCGATGCGCCAAAGGGTGGACCGAGTGAGAGTTAAAAGTTATAGTGACCTTAAATCCTTAGTATCATGTATTTTATCGGGCACAGAACCAATTTTTTCTATACTTGGGATCCTCTGGATGGGAATGTCCCTGCCCATCTCCTCTCTCGATCCGTGCCAGGTATTTTGTGATGCAAAATTATTGTTAAATTTCTTAAGAATTTTTGTTCCATTTACCTTCAAACGTGAAATTAACCGCCTCAGTTTGGATGGAAGGGGATTGGAGGGGGGCATTGTTGGCGGAACCCATTGGATTCAGTTCACTTGAGCCCTCAAGAAATTTTTTGAAGCTTGTCCTTATTAATTTATGGACATACAAAGCAAAGCAAACGACCCACCTGCATGTTTTATTGAATCCCTTATATACGAGATACCTGACATCTCTACTAACCCTTCATTGTTCTATCTTATCGGAACCCCTGAGTAGGAGGGGAGGGGTGTCACTTGGTTGTCGGTAGCAACTTACATTCCGAAATTCTGAATAATACGCTATATAAATTTGAAGGAAAAAAAATTAAACATAATATATCTTCAAAGGACTAGGAACCCTAGGAACCCCCCCCCCCTTGTCGCTACCTACCCACATCGGAAAGCATTACAAGATCCCCTAGTTCTTATAACAATTGTTTTAGTCCAAAATAAATCCACATTTACACCTGTATCATGCGTTTTTGCAGTAGCGGTCATTTTGACCGTCGTTAATTCTTGAAAGATGGGGAACTCCGGTAATTCAAGTGTTATTAAAGAGGTTTGTTGCACTTATAGGCTTTACACGGGAAGTGATTAGAACAAAATATCGTTATAGAAGGATTTATCATAGCTTAAAGGATATCCATGTGTTGAGAGAAAGTTGACGTTAAACTATAGGTGTGATTCCATGCAACATTTGAAAAATAAATATATATCGTATTTGAAAAATAAATATATATCGTATTTGAAAAATAAATATATATCGTATTTGAAAAATAAATATATATCGTATTTTAAAAAATAAATATATATCGTATTTGAAAAATAAATATAAATACTTATTATAGCGTTCACTAGCAAGGGGTGCTCACTGTACAACCTTTCCAGTCCGCGGGATGGATATCAGGTATTTGTACCGCTCCCGGGTCAGAAACTTACAAAGTGGGCCTATATAACACGTATTTTGCGGGATGTTCCCAAAATTTTGACCAGCCCAACATTTTCATAAAATGTCCCGTTTTCCAGATATTTTAAACAAGCCTTAGTTGAATTTGTGGAACCAAGGGGGCCGTTGCCCCCCCCCCCGGAAAAAGTTGAAATGACGGCCCTGGGGCTGCAAACTTCCTTGGTATATTTTGGTGCAACGATTGGAAAAATTTCCTTTCATACTACTGCTCTCCACTGGTGATAGCACGAGCCTCCACTGATAAGTACCATTTTCTGCAATTTCATCAGGAAGTTAACAAGCATATTTCACGATATTACTCTCAATATTTGTATAATTTCGTGATATTGTATTACTAATAGCGGAAGTAACATGCTTAAATATTTTCTTATCTACGTGGAAAGATTTCATTTTTTTGCTCAAAATTAGATTTGATGTGATAAAAATCTGATAACGCGCTTTTTTATGTGAACTCGTTTATTTCCTTTAAGCACTTTCCAATCCGCTATCTGTTCAAATGCTTTCAGACATTCTAAATAAGCGGTAGTGTCTAGTGGAATCAAATGCAGACATTTTTATTGAGAAAGAAAAGAGGGAGTAGAGTACGTTTATTATAGTATCTATATCGTAAAATTACCGGAACAATCGCAGTATGAAGTCATTAATACGTGCTGTAGAAACTAACAGCGGCGTTAAAAAAATCCAAGAACTTCTGGAAGACGGTGCCGATATCCACGAAAGGAATGTTTACGGCCAAACAGCTCTACATTTGGCTTCTCGACGATGTAAACCCGACTTGATTAGGGCTTTGCTCGGTGCAGGTGCGGATATCCGAGCGAAAGATGAGGATGGCCAGACGCCACTGCATGTAGCAGCGGGTTACGAACGACGTAACGTGTATTCGACTGCAATAGTGAACAATCAGAAATTATCACTCGATGATAAAAAGAACGATAAGACTTCGGGGAAAAATTTTCACAATTATTTTCAGCGCGAGAAGAAAATTTCAACGGAATTATGTGCACTCCGAAACTTGAGGTTTCAAGCAGGTAGAAGTCCATCCTGCCTAGCCACATGGTCCAGTTTCGCTGATACTGTGAACGTTCTCATCTCTGCTGGTACAGACATCGATGTAAAAGACGAGAATGGCGAAACAGCACTTTGGAAAGCTTCATTGCTACATAAAAGATGCAACGTCGATGCTTTGCTGGAAGCTGGGGCTGATGCCACAGCGACGGATAAATTCGGCCAGACTCCTCTGACAGTGGCTACGAAGAGTTATCAAGTTCCATCGTCAAGATTTGGCTTCTTGAACGTTCCCGAAGTTCTTGTCAAGTACACTCTTCTTCAGAACACTGACGGGAATTTGAAAAAGCCGAAACTCGTGGACGATGACTATCGTTTATCTCGGTTATGGGAGGATTGCTCGGAGGAGTTGATGTCAATGAAGAATATTTCTGTCGGTTTCAGCAACGTAGATATATACAAATTTTTCGTCGAACACGACAGCAATAGACTGGTCAATTACTTGTCGAGTATCAACGATGTCGAGACATATAAAGAATGGATGTACGAGATGCGGCTTCGTGAACAATTCCCTCAATACGAAAGCATGTTGACACGCAAGATAACGAAAGTGAATACCAGGAAGCTTTTATTGCACAAATACAACATTGTCGTTGATCACAGCGACTTCAGGGGCCTACCGGCTGAAATCAAATTCGAAATATCCAAAAACTTGAGAGATGATGACTTGAATAGATTCGTTACATCGCCATTCAACTAACCCCTGTGACATTTAGTTTTCAATTGACTTCTGAATTACGCGAATAATTTGATCAGTTTCAGATTTGGGACCGATATTTTGTAATTGATTTAAGCAGAACTTCCGTAACCGATTCTAGGACTACAATAAATGCGAATATAGACTCGTGCTTTTACCTCTCGGATGGATTTATAAACAATGCGTGTGCTGATAAATTTGAAATTGACTCATCTGATAGAATACTGTGTGAAAGTAAATACGAACAGACTTCTAGTTCTCTAAATTATTTTATGACCGATATCGGTCCGGAAAATTTTGGTAAGTCCTGTATGGATTTAAGACCGCTGTGTCTGTGAGTAATACCTTGAATTTTTGTTGGGCCGTTTCTGTGCGGATAAATACACTCAGACTACTTTTACTTATTTTTAGGAACAATAATTTTGGCATAGAAATACTACTACTACTACTTAATCATGCTTGTGCGTGTGTGTCTCGTAAACATTCCTCTGGAACGAACTTGTTATGTGCAAGAACGTGGTGTTTGTATGTGTGTATATGCGTGTTTCTAACGCATTTTAAGCATGTTTTATTTATAAGTTATGGTTGTTTCGTGTTATACTGGTGCTGCCATCTGTTGTGAATAACATAGCCGGAAGTGGAGCCTGAGCAATAAAGCAGAGGCCCACTCTATATCTTGTGTGTAATAATACGTCAGTCGATGTTGTGATCGTGACGGCACCCGTTGTGTTGCGCGTAATGCTTGCTCATGTGTTAATGAACATAGTATTTAAGTTCCTAGTGTGTTTAACACCATCATCTTGTCTTCCATATTTTGAAATGAAAGTGACATACTGTAAGTCCGATTTTTTATGTTGCGTAAATGTCGTGTAGATCAGTGTTTCTCAACCGCCGGGCCGCGGCCCGGTTCCGGGTCCTGATATCATTCATACCGGACCGCGAGTGATTAGCCGTTTCATTTTTCCTCATCCACTTTCCGTTGGTCGTGTGTTTGACCGGCCTCAAACTCACAAAAAAGAATGAAACCGTACCGTGGGCTTGAAAAGGTTGAGAACCACTAGTGTAGAGGGTTTGCCGGTTCTCTCAGAGAGACTTAGTTCAAATAATGCTATTAGTCTCAGAAAACACTGAAATTGGGTTTTATTTGAAATTTTATTTCAAAAATAAATAAAAATAAAATATCTATGTTTTAGTGAATCGTTTCATATTATGAACTCGTCAAAGTTTGATCATCTTTCGAGTCACTGAATGTTAAATTCTTATCCATGGTGGCAGAACCGCCGTTGGGGGGACCGCGACAGGTGCGGTCACACCGGGTCCCGTGTTTGGGAGAGGGAGGGGTACACTTATGGCACATTAATAAATTCTTTCATAGATTCTGAATTTTTTTTATCCATTCTGGAATTCTGAATTCTCATCAGAGTTCTTCAAATCTCTATTTTAAGATGAAAAAAAAGAATGTGTGTGTGGAGATGATTTTATTCATTTTCATTTAAGACACAGACAAAAACATTTTGGGACTAAGCTAGCTTGTGAGCTTCGGTACAATATATAGGAAAAATAACCGAAATAGAAAACGGTTTGCAGGGTTAGCATCGCTACGTCACGGGAATTTTTTTTAAGACAGGAAAAATAACTCAAAAAGCAACTGATAGGTGGCGCTGACGTACACAAGTCAAAGGAAAGATATGCAAATAACGAACAGAATGCCTCCAAATCGTTTATTACAGTAGTACCTGTTCCACATGACCACCTCCACAGGGGATAGCACATTGCAAGCGAGTCACAAATCCAGCAATGGCAGTGTGCAACAGATCCACATACACGGTTCATAACGGTGAACTAGTTGTGGATTAGGAGCGCAAGTCCTTACAACCGTCTCTTTTGCATATTTCCAGCGACGTCGCTCGTACCAGCGCCACCTACTGGCTGTTTTTTCTCCTATTTTAAAAAAATTCCCGTGAGCTAGCGATGCTAACCCTGCAACCCGTTATTATTTCGGTTATTTTTGCGGATTTATGCATTTTTAAAGTTTCTACGGATTTTTTTGCCCACCATGTATATCGGTACACGTAATAACGACAGGAAAAAGAAACAATATATAATAATGATAATAATAATATCATCTAAAAAAAATAATTCTGAAATTCTTTATTTTCATCTAAAAGAAATAAGTCTGACATTATTTTTTTTCATAAATTCTGAGTTTTCCCCCCCAAATCTGGGATTTTTTTTCTTACATAAATTTTGAATTTTCATTAATTCCGGAATTCCGAAATTTCATCATTTTTGGAATTCAGAATTCTCATGGTCACTGGAGTAATTTATTTGATCTGTTCTGAATTTTTATGGGTAGTGGAATTATTCGGAATTTTCGTGGGTGCCACTTCACCACACAACTCCGGTCACATCGCTGTACGCAATTTACTGCCATTTATACGAGTTGGGTTGGAAACGAATACGCCATCTATCGGCGGTCGCTCAAGTTCGTTAGGGACGATATCTAAGTACTTCCCCCGGTTCGAATCTGGGATTCGACGGCAACCTTCACAGCGGTAGTAGATGATAATATTCTGAATTTTCATGGTTGCCGGAATTATTCATTTTATCTGAATTTTCATAGGGGGTGCTGGAAATATTTCTTTTACTGAATTTTCATGGTTGCTGAAATTGTTTTTTTTTTTTCATTTATTCCGAATTTTCATTAATTCTTAGGCAATTTCTTCCAATAGGTCCTAATTTTTTTCATTAATTTAAAATTTTCTTCAGTTCAAAATTTTCACAATTTTTTTTCAATTTTTTTTGTTGATTTTTTCAGTCGATCCCGCTTATGATGTTCCCACTTAAAACGTTCTCCCGCTTAGTACGACTTATTTCCGTGCTATTAATTCTAATTCTCATTAAAATTTCTCTTTTAAAACATTTTCTCGCTTTCAACGTCTCTGCACGACGGTTTTTCTTTGAAAAAAAAAAAAACGTTATAAACGGGATCCACTGTATTTATTTATTCTCTCCGAGACCGTCCATCCCTTTCGGAAAGAGCGAAAACCATCCCAAGATGGTCTCTCTGGGCGGTCAGCGGTCATGTATGTCTGTCTGTATTTATTTAATTATTTAATACTATTATTGTGTGAATGCTTTTTCAGCATCCCCGTATATTTTGTAATGTTTTGATGACGAACTCCCTCTCCCTTTGAATATATAAAATAGTGACTATCTATAAGGACCCCGAAATCATTAAGACCCCTCTAGGTGGCGTCGCGTTTTGTGAGGGCGGTCCTGACGCATGATAAACACATCTTGGTAAACATCTCTAGAGACAAATAATCAAGATGAAGTATTTAAATGTTTCTAATAGCAAATTATTAAAATTATCTTCTCCGTCAACTCAGTAACCACGAGTTTTCTCCAACACTCGAGATTATTTGGTCAACCAAAGTCGTAAGCCCCGTCTTTGCTTCTTCTAAAAGAGGAAAAATAATAATCAATAAAAATATATATATGTATTTATAAGCGTCTGGAAATCACCCCTGAGGGAATTTGGGGTTTGCGAGATGAAATTCCTTAACCCGCTGTATACAGGCTAATGTTATGTGGTTATGGTGTATAGTGTTAATGAACTTGAACCGCCATCTCCTAACGATCATCTCGAGGAATGTTGGAATGTTTTCTTGGGGAGATGAAGCTTCAATTTGGAGTAAATGAGGGGGAATTTTTTTTTTTTTGTTGTTGAGGGGGTGGGGGGGAAAAGCCATCAAGTCTCTTTTTTTTTCGATTTTCTGGAAATTTTGAGTATTTTACTCCCAGATGCTTACTTTCCTTGAAGATGGTAGAATATTTATCGGTATTTTCTTTGATTTGAAATTTCGATATTTGAATTTCAATTTCCTTTTCGGTGAGACGAGAAAATTGACTGTCATCGTTGAGAGTGAGAATGGTAAATAACTTAAATATTCATATCTGAATCATGACCTGTGATTCATTTTGGTTTTCAGTTGTGAAAATTTATCGATTTCCTTTGTTGCTGTATTTTAAAATACTTGGAAGGGAAATAAATCTGAAGCTGTTTTTCCAATTTCGGTGGATTTTTTGGTTTTCAGTGATTTTCAACATAATTCTTTTTTAAGAATTTATAAAAATTTTCATTTATGAAAAGTACTGATATTAATCGAATTTATTATCAATTATTGATTTTCCATTGCACATAAATTACATTCTTCAAAAAATTAAAAAAAATTCATGAACGGAAAGTGCTGAAATTATTTTTGCAACAATGAAATTTGATGAAAAAAACAATTTTCAAACATAATTTTTCATAATTTTAACAAATTAAAAAAAAAATTGAAAATATTCAACAAATCATCCGTTTATGTGGTTCATCTCTATAAACAAGAATTGAAAAAAAAAAATTCTTTACGAAACGGATGTAAATTGGTGTTATTGGTTGGCATAGTTTTGATTGAATCAATAATCATCACAACAATATAATTAATTAGAGTGGATTTTTTTTTAATTTACTAAAATAGTTAAATGAGGGTGAAATATAAAGCTTTCTGTAAACAGATAAAATCTTGCTTAACAAGGTAAATACAGGTCGATTGTAATTAAAGTTCCGTACCTCTTGAGTAGTTTTTCTCAAAAACTATTTATCAAAACCATTTATGAAAAACTAAAGAAAAATATATATTATTTAATATGTGAAGGAAATTAACAGATTTTTTCAGTATTTTCTGTTTATCTCAAATTTATACATTCTTTAAGAAAGAAATGTGGTGAAAATGACTATAGACAGATGAATAAATCAGGTAAATTCGAAAAAAAAATTGAAATTGTTTTAAATTTCTTTTTGGATATCTTTAATTAAATTCGCCATATTTGTATACTTATTTCTAAAAATTTATATTCGTCACCAATATCATCTACGGAAAATTCAGAATTTTGAACACAAAAATTTATCGGTCAAATTGAGAGAAGTTCGATTATATCCACCCAATTGTAACAATTAGGTGCATCAATTCACAATCCTACGAGTAATTTTATTAATGCGAGTTAGTAACTAATTAAATAATAATAGATGTAAACAGATAAAAAAAATGATTATTTTATACTGCAAGAACTCATAAAATTCTTTATTGAACAATTATAAAATTTATTAGACTTTTATTCAAATGTTCCAAATTTTATTTTTTCATCAAAAAATTGATTTATTGAAATAAATTTCTTTCATTAATTTTTATAACAAATTAGATTTTGAAAAGTGAATTTTAATTAAACATATTATAAATTATTATAATAATTTCAGGTCCTTTGCTATTAGCTATTTAATGTTGAGAATGTTATTGAGCCCGAATTATATGCACTAAAAAAGTGGAGAAATATGCACTAAAAATATGCAAACGTGCATTTGAAAATGCCAAAATATGTATTAAAAACCCAGAATATACAATAAAATTCCTAAAAAGTTAAAAATTCAGAAATATGTAGAGAAAATTAGAAAATGCGCATTAAAAAATCATCATTTAAGAAAAAGAGGAGATATGTTTTAAAATGTATATTTTTCTATTTTTTGGTGCATATTCATTTGAAAAAACAAATATTCCCATATACGTATACACTGCATATGCAACTATCTTCCACAAATTTATTATATTGGCATTTTTAGTTTTTAGTTAGTTGTAGCTGATCAACAACGAAGTATCAGTAACCAAAGTATTTCGACACTTGTATTTCTAGAAAAAAATTAAACACTTGACGTATTTTTTGAAATGCTATTGCAATAAAAAAAACCAGCTATTATTGAAAAATACTGCATTACAAGCATCTGTAATAGTTCCCTAATCCCACCTGCTAAAGAAAAACCCGGTATTTTGAAAATGTTATGAGCAATATTTATTTTAAAAATTAAATCAAAAAAGTGATTGAACTGAAATAGGCCTTCAAAAATAACTGAAAATTCTTTGATTTTGCTCATTTATATGCATTAATGCTAAAAAAGCCAAAATATGTCCGCACAAGCCATATGCATTTGCATAAATAGTGTCTTTCTTAGTCACTTTTGTCAACAATTTATAAACGTTCAAAAATAAAAATTTATCAGCAAAAAAATATGCCTACTAGAAAATATAGACTAGAAAATACAGTTCGGTATATAGTTTACATGCATATAGAAGCGTAATTTAAACTGGGAACCTCTGCTGCCACCTGTCAAGTAAGAAACATAACTGTTATAAATCCTGGATTAAAATTGATTACCGGTTCTTGAGTAATGTGCCGTATTGAAAGAAAAAAATTATGTTGCATAATATTACTAAATAATTTATAAACAATAATATACAGTCGAATCCCGTTTTAACGAATACCGTTACAGCGAAACTTTCGTTGCAACGAACACTTATCTAATCCCCCAGATAAGTTTGGAATTCCTTTATAGCAAAATTTCATTATAACGAAGTGATTTCTCCGATCTCTTGGCGTTCGTTATATCGGGATTCGACTGTATATAATATAGTTGAATTATAAAGTTTGCCTCGAAATTTTAACAGTTGTTGTTGTCTTTATGCAGCATTTAATGCAGTAATGCTAAAAAAATATACAAATGCACATATGCATTTGCTTATAATCCGGACATTTTCCTTTTCAGTGCTTAAATAACTTAATATTATATATTGTTTAATCAACGATAAAGCAATTAATTTTGGTGACCGGAGTTTCGGTACACGAACAAACATGTTTAATGGATTTCTACCGGAAATAACGTGAAAAAAAAAAGAACGCTCCCGAAACCAGAGATAATGCCAGAATAATTAAGTGATAAGTGCATTAGATGGCCGTGTGTAAACTTAATATAATATTTCAGCTGTGTCTTTTTTTTCTCCACTTATCTTTTCAGAGCCGAAGAGACAAGAAAAGAGTTTCAGTGTGACAAGTGGACGGAGGGCGCATGTGCTTCGCGGCCTCCATCGATTTAGACCGTAACAAACACACACACGCACCACGCGTTCGGGGGACTTAGATATCAGATAATCACAGACAAGACCAGACCTAGGCTTGATATCCGAGTGCGCGCTGTCCGAAAAGAGTGATACAAATGGGCTCTCAGCTGAGTCGGATTTTGAATAACATCAAGAAGGATGATCATCCTCCGGAGGCGGGAAATGATCCCCTGGAGGATCCGCCGGTCCCTCCGCCTCCCGACCCGAGGCTCCCTTTGACGGCGAGGCAACTCTTCAATATTTCCAAGTCTTGGAAAGGGATTGCAAGGGCCATGGAACCTACTGGGATTACCATGTTTGTCAGGTAAAGATAAATATTTTTAGTTATGTTATATGTTTACGGTAAATGTGACAAATACGGTTATTATGCATACTTACCAAGCATTTTGGTAAGTTTGATAAAGTTTCCTAAATTTACCACTTTTGCTGGTGCCCAAGCATCGTTAGTAAATTTGATAAATTTTCCCAAATTCGACACTTTCACCGGTGATTATGCGTGTTGCCCAAGCATCGTTGGTGAATTTGATAAATTTTCCTAAATTTATCACTTTTACTGGCAATTATGCATATTTCCCAATTTGATAAATTTCCCAACATTTATATTTTTCGCCGGTAATTATGCATAGTTCAAAAGCATCCTTGGTAAATTTGATAAATTTCCCTAAATTAATCCCTTTTATCGGTTGTTATGCATAGTAACCAAGTGTTGTTGGTAAATTTTATAAGAACTAAAAGGGTTAGCATTTTTACCGGTGATTATGCATAGCGCCTAAGCGTCGTGTTGTTGGTAAACGTGATAAATCCTACTATACGATAAAATTATACATGATTATTCATTCATATATTATAGTATTATATCAGGGTACGATCGTAAAATATGTTTTAGTTATATCGGGGTCCAACTGTATTCGTCACACATACTAGACTTATTTGGAGTTTCGGCACATCAAATTCACCAATTATACTAGAATATTATGCATAATCACAGAAAAACGCGATATATTTCAAGAATTTATCAAATTTACCAACGACGCTTGGGTATTATGCATATTCATCGGTAAAAGTGATAAATTCATCAAATTTGCCAAAATAATTGGTAAGTATGCATAGTAACAGGCTTTATGTATAATAACCGATTTATCACATTTACCGTATCATATAATTACATATATATTCTGTGTTATATGTTCCCGATAAATGCGGGAGCTTGTCGTAGTGATTTCCAATATTTGCTGAGGAAATAACCCACGGAAAGTTTTTATATCATGTTAATTTAATTACATACTGTTTCAAGACCCTTTTCTTCGAAACAGACTGTATCTAAGCAATATTTGCAAAAAAAAACAAGTTGCGCAATTTCAATTGCTTTATTTTCGTATTGAAAAATAGGAAAAAAAAAAATTCGGGTAGGCTGTGTTATAGACACGGCCGCAAGTTTAACCTGAATACGTTCTTTGGGGCTACCTTTGCGTGGTAGGTGCGATATCATAGGATCCTTTTGCGTCGTGATCCTGTCGAGATGTAGCGTGAAAGAATTTTGTTACAAAAGCGGAACGCGAGCCTTGTGCTCAGACCACAAAACGGTATTAAAACCAGAGTGGTATCACTGGATTTGTCTAAAAGGGATCTACCCTCAGATAAGGTGACCAGATGAGGTGCTTTGAAAAACAGGACAAATCTCGGAAATGGTTGTTAAAAACCGAGACATTTTCAAAACTCTCATTTGGTGGGCATTACAGTGAAAAATTGCAAACTAACAATGCATTACGAAAGTATTATCACACTACTTCTACACAGAGGCGCAAATACGAGTAAAACATCAGCATTTGGGAACCATGGTTGCCAGACGTCCCGTATATACGTCATCGATGAGCTTATGCCATATAAGGGTGAGATACGTTACAAATACAAATACAAATACCACGCCACAACAGGCAAATTGCCGAACGAGGTGGCTGACTTAAGAACATCATGGATCCCCGAGCCATTTTTTGGAGGCCCTACCTACTACTGCTACACCACACATGCACCCCGCCCACACCCCCCCTCCCCCACTGCGGAACCCCCAACGAATCGGTACATGTGGGAATGTGCGTGTACGTGTAGTGAAACCTGACGTGAAGTTTTTTGTTTCTCTGTAATGCTTGTTGTGAGATCCGTGATGACCCTCCACGACGAAAGCGTGGGAAGGGTCAAGGGTCAGATCGGGGGACTGGACAGCTGCATACCAGGAGCCGAGGGACGGAGGAGAGAGAAAGGTGGACAAAGAGAGGAGGTGAAAAAAGAGAGACATTCTAGGAGGGAACGTACAAACGAGAGGATGTAAGCAGCTCATGTGAAGAGCTGGCTAACAAAATCATACATACGATGTAATAAGTGTACATAGTTAACAAATATACATTAATTAAAGAAAATGCACCTAGCACAAAAAGAGTGGTTCTTCCCGTGTTTCGGCTGCGTCGTTATTATATTGGTGGCAGCGCGTGTGTGATGATAGAATCCATTGTCTTGGATAGAGGAGTGACGATGTCAGCAGTAGTAGAATCAGCACGGAGGAATCAACGGAACACCGAAAGGACGAACTGACGTGAAATAGTGCGAAAGAGTTTTCAACAAGGGACTGGCGCATTGGAACAACAAGGCTGTATGGAGATCCTGGAAATAAGGGGTGAGTGGCATGTTTATCTGAAACCTTAAGATTGCTGGATCTGATGAGATAAATTCAAGTTGTTTGGTTAATTTTAAAATATTTTTGATAGAGTATAATTAACATTAATAGTATTTCATCATGTCATTTCTAATGAAAGCAAAAAAATGTGATTTAAGGGTACTTGCCGAAGAATTGGGTGAAGATCCCGGTAATGCCATAGTATTTGAACTCAGAAAGTTAATACTTAAAAGTAAAAATTTTGAGGAAGAAGCAGTAGAGGAACGGTTAAAAACTATAGTTGAGGAAAGAAAACAAGAAGAAGAGCGATCACAACAACTTGAGTTAGAAAAACTGAGACTCGCTAATGAGGTGGAGCTAGAAAAAATCAGATCAGGCTATGGATCTCATAGGACGGAAGAAAGCGGTTCCGTTGAAACATATCTGAAAAGTATTCGGGCGTTGACGGTGGAGGTACCGCGGAAGTCCGAAGGCTGGAATTTGTTCTTCTTCAGCTTGGAGAGAGCTTTTAGAACAAAAAATGTGCCAGAGCCGTTGAAAGCCGAAATTTTGATAACATTGCTGGGCAGTAAAGCGGCAAATATTTTGACTCATTTGTCAGAGGAATCGATAGTGTCTTACGAAGATGTGAAGATGTTGATTCTCAGGGAATATGAGCCGTCTGCGCAGGCATGCTTGGAAAATTTCAGGAAATCCAAACGGTATCAAGAGGAAAACCACGTACAGTTCGCATCCAGGTTGATCACAGGGTGGGAACATTACTGTAAACTTAGGGGGGCCGACACGATTGAAAAGGTTAATAAATTGATCGTTGTCGATGCTCCGATCAACACCCTAGATCGGGAGACTGGCGCACATATCCAGCTGAATACGAGCAAAGAGAAATGGTTGGAACCCATTGGAATAGCCCAGGAGTGCGACAAGTACTTCTTGGCTAAGAACAAATCATTTTTGGTTTCTGGATTCAATAAAGAGAAACCTAGGCACTATGGAGGAATGGATAGGTATGAGGAAAAAGGGAAAGACCCTCATATCATAGAAAACTCCCAAATTTGGAACCAAGCTTCACAGGTAAGGGGTGACAGGAGCTGTTTTTCCTGCGGATTGAAGGGACACTTCAAAAAGGCTTGCCCACAGTTGAAGGGACAAGGGGGAAGTGGAGGACATCCGAGATCAGGAAAAACAGGGGTGCACCAAGCCTCATCGGGGAAAGGTAAGGTTCCGGAGGGGGCAGTTTTAGCCAGAGTGTCCGGGGAAAGGTATCTAAGGAGCTGTAATAGCCAGTTTAATGAACTCGAAAGGTGTGCTTTGAGCATTAACGGGAAACTGGTACAGGCGTTAGTTGATTCCGGAAGCGAAATGACTGTCGTGAGGGCTGATGTGGTTCCCGGGATAACTTTAGAGGGGGCGGCAACCATTTATCTTGAAGGTGCTTTCGGAAATGCTGTTCAGGTTCCGTTGGTACAATTGCCAGTAGCTATTGCTTCAGGGATGAACACTAATGTGTTACACCAAGAAACATTGTGTGCTGTAGCCCCGGAGTTGATTGAGGAAATGATCATACACCCCAATACACTAAAAGAACTGAAGGGACAAAATGTGGATTATCCGACCTTAGGAGATACCAGTGAAGAACGAATAACAGCCGGAGTGGAAAAGGATTCAAATTTGTTAGGGTTGTGTGTCATTGAAGAGGCGGATATCAGTAATTTCCCTCAGGATTCGGAGAACACTATATCAAATTCCGAAAGGTTCTCAAAAGAGCAACAGGATTGCCCAGATTTAGCGAAATTTTGGGAAGCGGCAAGAAATAAGAAATCGGGCTACTATGTGGTAGATGGTTTATTATTTCACAAGGATAATATTTTAGGAGAAGCTGTTGGGCAGCTAGTAGTGCCTAAGTGTAAGCGCGAAGAAGTTATCAATTTAGCCCATTCTTCAGTGTTCGGAGGACACAATGGGGCACGAAAAACAAGCCAAAGAATCAAATATTCATTTTTTTGGGATGGTTTGTCAACAGAGGTCAAAAGATTCTGCGAATCGTGTAATGCATGCCAGCTAACGAGAAGAGAAAAGGTTAAAGACAGAGCACCTATTACCCCAGTGGCAAGACCTGATCTGCCATTCCAAGTGGTAAATGTGGATATAATTGGTCCCATAGATCCACCGAGTTCGAAGGGACATAAGTATATTTTATGTTTAGTGGACCAGCATACACGTTGGGCAGAAGCCATTCCACTAGGTAGTTTATCGGCAAAAAGTACTTGTGAGGCGTTGTTGCAAATCTTTTCTAGAACTGGGATACCCAATGTTATAGCGTCGGATAATGGAACGAATTTCAATTCGTCTTTGACCAAAGAGTTCGAAAAAATACTTGGGGTAAGTCCACGATTTTCGACCCCTCAGTATCCACAATCCAATGGATTGGTGGAACGATTTAATCAAACGTTGAAGCGTATGTTGCATCATACCATAAGAGAAATGGGTAGGAAATGGCATGAACACGTACCCTACATTTTATGGGCTTATAGAGAAGTACTTATAGAATAGTACAACGGGGGTGGCACCGTTTCAGCTACTGTATGGTAGACCCCCAGAAGGCCCGTTATCGATTTTGAAATCTTCCTGGACCGAAAAATATCACAACGCTCAACTGAACACTATGCCCGCTTCGCTATACCTACAGAAACTCAAGGACCGACTACAAAATGCAGCAGATTTAGCTAAGCTAACTTCGGAGGTGATGCAGGAACGTATGGGTAAATATTACAACTTGAGGTCAACAGATAGAACTTTTAGTGTGGGAGATACGGTCATATTGTTGATTCCCGATTCCACTAATAAGTTATACTCACGATGGCAAGGGCCAGGTACAATTGTGGAACAAAAGAACCAACATTCATTCATAGTTGAACTAGAAGACGGTAGTCGCAAACATGTGCATCAGAACAAAATTCGGAAATATGTAATTAGGGCAAACGCAGTGAATGTAATTTTCGAGGGGGAGGAGGATTTCGGTCAGGTAGAATTCACACCGGTAAATGGGGAGGAAGCTGTAGTAGAGAAAAAAATATGTGATTTAAAAAATTCTAATTTGGGACCGATGGAAAAACGGGAATTGAAAGAATTACTAACAGAATTTAAAGAGTTGTTTCAAGGTCCAGTAAAACTTGCCAAGGTAGGAGAACACCGAATAGAGTTAGTAGAAGGGGCGGTTCAAAAGAAACCCCATTGTTACAGTATTCCCATGGTGTATAGAGATGAGGTAAACCGACAAGTCCAGGAATTATTAGAATTGAATTTGATTGAACCATCCACAGCCGAAATAGCACATCCGGTCGTTTGTGTGGCTAAAAAGGATTCATCAGTAAGGTTATGCGTTGATTTCAGGGCGCTAAACGCAATTACACGAGTGCCTAATTACCCAATGAAGGATGCACAAGAATTGCTATATACGGCTGGAGCGGCAAACTGGTTAACAAGTTTAGATATGTTGCGTGGTTATTGGCAAATTAAGATGTACGAGGGCAGTAAACATTTGACTTCCTTTGCCACTCATAACGGCACATATCAATGGAAAACAATGCCATTCGGATTATCCGGTGCGGCAAGGACATTTCAAAGGGAAATGAATAACGTTCTGAGAAACCACCAAGAGTATGCACAAGCATATATAGACGATATCATAATTTTTTCTAACAGCTGGGAAGAACATAAACACCACCTCATTTCAGTTTTCCAAGAATTAAAGAAATCAGGTTTCACAGTTAAATTAGATAAATGTAAGTTTGCTCAGAAGGAACTGAAATACTTGGGACATAAGATAGGTGGGGGGAATCACGCTCCAGATGAAGAGAAAATTGCTGCTATAAGAGAACTAAAGAAGCCAGTCACTAAGAAGGACGTTAGATCAGTGCTTGGGCTTATGGGGTTCTATAGAAATTACATACAAAATTTTGCAGAGTTATCGATTCCCCTGACAAATCTGACAAAATCCAATATTTCAAATCCCATCCCGTGGGATGAAGAGGCAAATGCGGCTTTCGAGAAACTTAAAGAACGCCTGTGCAACGTGACCAGGCTGGCAACGCCAAATTTAGAACTGCCGTTTCAGTTACACACTGATGCATCTGACTTAGCAGTAGGTTGTTGCTTAACTCAAGGGGTTGAAGGCAGATACCAGCCTATCGCTTTCGCGAGCCAGAAGCTGAACAACACCCAAAAGAGATGGGCCAGTATAGAGAAAGAAGCTTGGGCCGTATTATTTGGGTTGAGAAAGTTTGAAAAATGGATCCATGGCCTGAACGTGGAGATTATAACGGATCACAATCCTTTGAAATACTTAACCGAAACGACTCCAAAAAGTCCAAAATTGTTACGGTGGTCCTTAGCCCTGCAAAGATGGAATTTAAAGATCACTCACAAGGCAGGAGCGCAGCATTTGGGAGCCGATGCTCTATCGAGGTTAAGTAGAGAAAATTGGGATTAAATTGTAAAAGAGTAAATCTTTTTTTTGTAAATAAGTCTAGTTATGATAATTTTTTTCATATTAATTATAAGTAGATCATTAGAATACAGTAAATGTTTCTTTTATTAGTATTATTATTTGGTATATGCAGTATCCAGCTTTCTTGGGGTGAGGGAAACTGTTCACTTCGCTCTGTTATTACTGCAAGAAAAGGGTCCAGTGTTATGTGTGTGCGTGAAAAAAAAAAGGAAAAGAAACACCCATTCTCCCAGCTGGTTGGGAAACTGTTGCATTGGAAGAAAGAGAAAACGAGGAGAGTCCGTTAATGAGAAGGCTATCCCGTCATAAAAGGGGGTGAAGAAGCATAATCACCAGGACTCTTTCTCTCTCTCTACACCATCTCGACGTGAGAAATACGTATGCCAGCATAAACAAAGAGTGTCCGAGGGTCCGAGTCATGGCAAGTCCGTTGCATACTACGGTGCTAACAACAGCGCAAGGAGAAGAAAGAAAAACTCAACCATGAAGGCAGAGTTTTTACTTGTGTTCGGGCGTGTGAGATCCGTGATGACCCTCCACGACGAAAGCGTGGGAAGGGTCAAGGGTTAGATCGGGGGACTGGACAGCTGCATACCAGGAGCCGAGGGACGGAGGAGAGAGAAAGGTGGACAAAGAGAGGAGGTGAAAAAAGAGAGACATTCTAGGAGGGAACGTACAAACGAGAGGATGTAAGCAGCTCATGTGAAGAGCTGGCTAACAAAATCATACATACGATGTAATAAGTGTACATAGTTAACAAATATACATTAATTAAAGAAAATGCACCTAGCACAAAAAGAGTGGTTCTTCCCGTGTTTCGGCTGCGTCGTTATTATACTTGTTATGTGTAGTGCTGCCATTTGCCACCAGTTTTTTACACAACAAGTTTTTCTTTTCACAACATTATATACTCATAAATTATTGGGACGGAGGAGGTTATTAAGGGTTAGGTACCGTTTCGTCCTTTCCCGGTTCATCCTTAGGTCAAAATAGTCCCGTTTCATCCGATCTCTTCTTTCCCCTCCCCTCCCACATGTCGATAGGGGATTACTGTCAATCAAGATAAAACACCCCGTGCTTTCACAAGTTTTCATAGATAGAGCTCCTGGAAATATACCTCGTTTGGAAATACCCTGGAAATAGCAGCGTTTCTCAACCTTTTACAGGATATTTAAATTCAGGAGTAAAATACACGTAGTATATTATACAGGAATGTCCCGTCTTGGTTTTGATAAAGTCTACATTATTCATACTTTCGAAATTAAATACCTTATTTCCGAGTTATGCAAGATTCACCTATGCATCTCGCTTATGAAGCCACTGTACATTAAGTACAATAGCTACAACGAATAACGGGTACTCGACATGTTATCCCACCCCCGATGAAGGTGTAATCTTGATAACAAAGAGGGGATGTAAGAGCGGATAAAATCATGTTATCACCTCGGATGAAACGGCACTATTTTGACCTAAGGATAAAACGGGAAAGGACGAATCGGGACATCACCGTTATTAAGTACGCCTACTTAATAACCCTCTTTACTCTCATATTGTAAAGGCGCATATACACTAGCCTCTCCTATCTTGTAGAGTACAACCCCCTGCGAAGGTTATAATCCTCTCATGGGTATACAAACTTCCTTTGTATTCCTTTCTTTCCTTCGTGTTCGTTGAAAAACATCGATTCCAGGTGGATCCAGTTAAAACAGCTCAAGAATCATCCACACCACCGTACAAATTACTGAACGACCAATTACGAATGCTTTCATTGCATGATCCGTGCGCTAACGTGTAAGCGCCTCAACGTCTATGCTTCCACGAACAGTCAATGCCGTAAGTTTACGAACTTACTAATTCGTCCCAGACGTCCGTTCGTAAACCGGATTGTCCAGAAAGCGAAATAGTCCCTCCCTCCCATAGGAATCTATGTGAAATTGATTAATACTTTCCAAGGACTCCGAATATTTTTAGTGTGAATTTTCACAGCAGCGCTTTACGCTCAAGTGCATAACGCAAACGAGATTGTAGTCATTAACTGACACTGAAAACTCTGAAAATACTAAACAGGTAATCCCAACCTTACGCGACAACTCGCTGATATCTCATATCAAAGCAAAGAAAAAAATATATTAGAATTGAATGATATTGAAATATTGAGCAAATGGAAAAATATATATTGAAAATAATATTTTTCATCGCGCAAACCAGAAACCGGGACAAACAGGCATCCCGAAAATAGCGAAAAACCGGGACATCTGGCCACTCTACCAGCAGACATATACAAAACACACTGATATTATCCGAACAATTCCTGAGATATGGGCGTTTAAATTATTTCGTTATGCAACTTTTTGCAAACGCACCCAGTATCGTCATATGATTCAAAAGACGTATTCAGGTAAAAAAAGCAACGAAACAACATAATTTCATGTGATAGATCACCAGATTTTTGTATCCAAAAGGAAAAACCAAGGGCCGACAGGGCTGAGGTGTCGAGGCGGCAGCCTGGGGGCGGCGTTTTTTTATGACTGATTTATTATGACGGTGTTTTCACTCTCTCAAATTTTTACACATCGAAATAATTTTGAAGGGAAAGCACGAGAGTGAATAAATAAGTGCAGGTAAATACAATACTTTTCAGTGTTCAGATGTTATTCAATGCTTGATTCATCTTAAGCCAACTCCTTTCTTGCACTTCCAAAAAGTGTCAATTTTCTCAAGAAAAGCTTGTTTCTGGAAAAAATTAGATTACTTCTCTCTTTTCACTCTTTTTATCAACATTTTTCCAATTGAATTTTCTTTCTTCAGTTGAATACCCCTAGAACAAGTTTGGATTCCTTATACATGTTCCGACCAGCCTACACCTTACTTGCCGGAATGCTCAGACTGCCCATTTCGGTTTACCTATATCTGTTCTCTATATCAGGGGTTTACAACGTAAAGTTTCTCACGAAACTTTTGATGATAATGAGGCTAATCTAACAGAACTCAAGCAAATTTGTGAATATTTATAAAAAAAAATTGTCCTTTTTGCCGTCTCAACAATATTATAGCCCCAGGGTAAAATGAAAGAGGACTTTGGCACCACCTCTTAATTTACACATTTATTGTCATAAATCATTGCATCAAATTTTATCGTGGAAGCTCCTATTCAACTGAAGTCCCTGCATGCGCCTCCCCCCACAAGTGTGTGGGTCTGGCAGGGCCTCTGCCAGAGAGACTGATATAATTCTTATTGGATGTGTGTTTTGATTCCATTTCGGTTTTTCACACTAAAAATTCATAATGGGGAGGGGGGGGGGTCCGTGAAGAGTCTGACCTAAGGGCCCCAACAAAGAGCTCAATTTTGGGCCCTACTGCGGGATGCGGGGCCCATGCGTCTTCGTGTCGTGCCCGGTTCAACTCATAATTCACCTTTAGTGAGCGCCATTTACCCCAGCAGGATACAGCTGGTAAGGTTCTAGCACGGGCTCAAGCATCGTTGGTAAATTTGATAAATTTTCCTAAATTTATCACTTTTACTGGTTATTATGCATATTACCCAATTTGATAAATTTCCCAACATTTATCACTTTCGCCGGTATAGAGCTGGCAAGACTCTAGCACGGGACAAATCTCTCTTTTTTTACGCTATAATTTCACTGTCGAGGAGGTCCCACCGAAAATCTCAGTCGTGTGGGGGCGGGGCTCACTCCAGGGTGGATGAAGGTATGATTCGCAACGAGGTGCTCGCGGATGAAGGGAAAATTGTGTGCCTTACATCAAAAATAACATTGTTTTTCTCCAGATAGGCGGCACACACACACGTATGCTTCCTATGCCCACGGAATTTTAATATCTGTGCGGAATGACAAAATGACATACTGCCTTATACAATATAGTGATTTTTTTTTTCTGCGCAGCAAAAAAACTCTGTGCATGCACGAAAGCATTTTCTCAGAAATTCCCAGACCAAAAAACATCCATATTTTGCAAACTTGTTCACCTTGAAAAAAGGGTGCCTTTTCAGTTACTTTTCTCCTAAACCAAAAAACGGGTGCAAATAAAATTTTATCAGCAAAATTATGCCTTCAAGAAAATATTTAAAGCAATACAGTACAGTATTATTACATGTGAGAAATTTAAGGAACTGGAATCATTTTCGCCATCTATGAAATAAAAACTACTACAATTCTTCGATTGAAATCAAAAACTGGTTTTTATATTTTTATGCAAAATAACAAAATCTATATGATGTAACATTATTTATATATAGTATTTTATAAGTAATAATATTTATTAAATTTTTAAGTTTGATGGAAAATTTTAACAGTTGTTCTATTTTTACGGTAAAGTAATATCGGTAAAACACAAAAATTAAATACAATTATTTATTTTTACGATAAACTTTTTGAGAGAGTGGTAGCCATCGGACTACACATATTTGTAGAGGACAATTATTGCGGTTCGTAGAACGAATTCAAGAAGCCAAAATTTATAAAGACACTGCCGCAGTAGCCTTTTTCGATTTAAAGAAATCTTTTGATAAAGTTTGGCACAATGGGCTGCTGTTTAAGATGATTCGCATGGGAATGCCGTATAACATCATCAAATTTGTGAGCAATTATCTCGACTCGCGCTCCTTCCGAGTACAGATAAATGACTCAATATCTAATTCTAGACAGATTCGTTCATCAATAGCTCAGGGAAGTGTGTTAGGTCCCATCCTACACAATTTTCATGTGAATGACTTCCCAGTAGCCCCTAAGGGTTTCACCGCTCTTTATGCCGACGATAGTGCCCTTTGTTGCACAGATAAGGACCCTGGCAAGGCCCTTTCAAACTTGCAAGAAATGGTAAGATTGGTCGAGCGCTGGTGTGTGCGAACCCGTGTTGAACTGAATGCAGATAAAAGCAAATTCATGTGGTTCACTAACAAGTCCTCATTACCACAACAAGCACACATAGAGGTACAAGGAGTTATAATCAACCCAGTCATTCACAATAAATATTTGGGGGTGATAATGGACAAGAGATTCAGTTTCTCCCGGCAGTGTGTTGATGCCATCCGTAGGGCGACTCGGTCATGCTCAACAGACTAAGCCACAGGCACTCAAGTCTTTCAATTCGAAATAAAATTATTCTGTATAAGATGGCAATTAGACCGATTCTTCTGTATGCTGCGCCTGTCTGGTTGTTCTCGAAGAAAATGAATATCATCGCTCTGGAGAGATTTCAGAACAAGACTGAGGAGATACACCGGTCTACCTTGGTACGTTAGAAACGTTAATATCAGACGTGATTCCGGAGTGGCTCATGTAACGTCATATGCAAAGAAACTGGCAAAGAACTTATTTGATAAATTGAACGATTCTGAATTTCCACACCTTGCGGAGATTCCATCATACGACAGTAGACACAAAGCACGATTAAAAAGACCAAAAAATTTTCTACACATGCCTCGACCTGTGTTGCCAGGTCTATGAACATTTGAAAACTACGAAATTATTGCTCGGCTCTTGAGAGCCGAGCTTGAAAGGAAAAAAAAACCCGTGGGTCTCAGGTGAACCTACGTTTTCACCCACCTTATTAGAATCTAACTATCATTGCAAAGCGCACTACTGCACAGGAATTGTCAGAGTCATGATGAAGGGGGTTTGATGGATTATAACTATCCATTGGAACCCCGTTCCACCAATTACGGTTTTCGGTACAATTATTGATAAACATTTATCTGGAAATTACTGAATTGATGCACTGGCTCTTAGAGACGAGATAATGCTGCATGTCAGTATAATGAAGTCATATATATAGTATCACTATTATTAATGGTGAAAATCTCTCACCATGGCCCTGATAAGACTCCTTTATTTTTTTGATTAAAAAAAAAATCTAATCCGTGTCACTTGATCCCGCTTTTTAGGTTGATGATATGATCTTGGTTTTCTTGTTGATGCTGCAAAATTGTAAATACATATAATCTAATTTTCATTACTCTCATGTAATCGCATTTACTCGCACATATTCGCATTAATATCATTTTTCTTGGATTATATTACAGTGTAATTATTTTCTCAAAAAAAAACCCCTTGGGTATCAGGTGAACCTACGTTTTCACCCCCACCTCATTATTAATTAATTAACATTGCAAAGCGCACTACTGCAGCAGAAATTGGCAGAGTCGTAATGAAGGGGGTTTGATGAGTTATGATTACCCATTGGAACCATGTTTCACCAATTATGGTTTTCGATGCCGGTTCACTTTTTTAAAAAGTATTTTTTGTTAATCGCTGATCATGTTAATGAAGATTGCATTTTACCGTAAATAAATATCAGTTGTTAAAATTTTAGAGCAAACTCGATACTGTAATAAATATTTTACCACTTGCGAAAAATTTTATACTATATTGTATCGTTATTTTTTTCATTTAGTGCAAAAACCGGTCATCAATTTTAATCGAAGAACAGTTTTATATGAGCAAAGTAGAGGTGGCAGCAGAAGTTTCAATTCGCGCGAAAATGTTTCTCGTATGTAACATATAACTTTACCGCAGTAGTTCTTAATCTTTTTTTCAGCACATGGCCCCATTTGGACCACATTTCTTCACGGGTACCTTCCCCGTCTAACCCAGGGCCCTACCCTAATCCAGCGTACTAATATTTTTGCTCATAAAATATTAACTAATATCATACAATGTTTTTTTCATGCAGCACATTAATCAAAAACCGGTCGCTAATCTCTATCGAATAATACATCTGTTTTATTTGATAGGTGGCGGAACGGGTGCCAGTTCATGGATGTTTCTCATGTGCAATACGGAGTGATTTTAAAATCATGGAACAAACTTTAAATGTGATATAGGACACTTAACAAGCATCTTTGATCATACAATGTGCGGTCGTATCGCATTAGCAAAGGTAGAGGGTGTTTTTATGGAGTTTGCACAACAGCACTACCCCAAAACAACAACATATATTTTTCCAACGGATTTTGTGCCATATGTGCTATCAAATATTCGAGCTTGCATGTGCACCTTCGGATTGGATTGGAGTTCGTGTTTTATTTGTGCAAGGATCATAAAGGTTATGCTGTGCCAAACGATGATCAAGCAGTACAATTATTTCTGGTACAATTTGTGTTGCGTAGGTTGCACCATGAGAGAAGGGCTAATACATTACAATTCCCTGCACCCAGGGCCCGAACATAGCGCACGCAAGACCGATCTTTAGGGGGGGGGGGGGGCACATTGGGTTTGGGTGAGCACAAGGAATCTCCCCCAGAGAAATATTTTGAGCTACTAACCTTCAAAAAGCATTTAATTAGCAGAAATGGATAAAGATAACATACAATATATTATAAAAAGGTGTTTTCTTCCGATATTTTAATCTTTTACTAAAATATTTGAAAATATTTGTAATTTTTGATCGTCTTAGGGGAGGCCATGAGCCCATTTTGTTCTTTTCTGCGTACGCCTCTGGTCACAAACGTATGGAACGTATGGCTGTGACTTCCCTAGAAAATTTCGCAGCAACGTATAATAAATTATAAGGTAGGGAAAATATATATCTTTACGCTATGCGCATAGGCAACATATAACGCGGAGAATGACGATTTTAAAAACTCGGAAATGAAGAGAGCGATCCTTGGATTTTCAATAAGTGAATTTTATCTTTGGATTCAGAATAAATATCAATTTAATAATTTTCATTTTTTTCCTCATTAAAGTACGCAAAAACACATTTATGATACTTCATCGAAGTATCATTATTTCTAGTAAGTTTTATGTAGAATTTTAAATACCCTATTTATTTATTTACGTATTTTAAACCCAAAGCAAAAGGTTGGTACCCAATTGCATTTTGCAGTAAAAATAAAAATTAGCACCGAATACGAATAAATAATTACAGACACGAAATACAAATGACGTAACAAAAATTACCCAAAATACAAAAATTCCACAGAAAAAATATACACCGCTATCATAACAAAAATCTTCTCAAGTCGGTAACAGATGAATGAAACATACCCACATGTCGAAGAAGCTTATAAAATTCAGAAAATCTGTTTACAGCACAGTATTTACCAATATTAGCACTGAAGAGCAAAATGAGCTATGTGCTAAAGACCTCAGCTAATCTTTTGAAGGGCAGACATTTTTCCACAACCCATAGGAAAGAATGTAAGTAGGGGCGCCGGCTATGGAACGACCGCCCCCCCCTCCTTCAAAAGAAGACTGACTATCTATATTAATTTGATATATTTACTCTCATCAGAAACGTTTTTATTTAGGAAATTCTTTCGCGACATCTCAAATCGTCATCAACGTTTCTTCTCTTTCCCCAAGGGGGTCGCTGCAACACTTTGGGAACCACTGCATCAAGGTAATGGAGGCGAAGAAAGAAAACTCATTTCAGATAGGTATATCTCAAAGGCGGCAAAATTTCTAGGACCGGCCCTGGGAAACCTACATTTTATTTGATCATAATTAAAAATTAAATCATTGATGAAAAAAAATTGGTTTGTTAAAAGGTTAATCGCTAAAACATATTGGTGGTAACTTTAAGCCGATCTTTTTCACACGATTAATGTTCAAAAACTTTCCATATTTTATTTTCACCGTTTGAAAAGTTATAGCGGAATAACGTTCTTGCTTAACTCACCACAGTCGACGCTCCTTCAGACGACCATACGTAATTGCCATAACATTCATTGTAACGATAGGTCTAATGAGTTCTAGATGTTTTCCTATTCACCCCCACCTCCCGTTAGTCGGTAAAGTTGCTGAATCCCATACAGTGACTGACCTTAGCTCTATTGTGCTTTTTTTTGTCAGCGGATATATAAAATCAGGCCTTAAAAGTACTCCGTATTTCTCTCCCTCCTTTCCCACGTGAACAGGGAAACTGAAATTTGGCAATTGCCGTTCATGGGTTCTGATAGTGCTTTATTCATAACCTGAACGCCTTCTCTGAGTTTGCGTCAAATGTCTCATTAACACTTGATAAACACAGGTCTTATAAGGATTCATTAATTCAATTTTAGTTTTTTTCAGCATTTCCTCAAGATTATTATCGAACACACTCACACTCGTCTGCACGGAATGCAGTCGCGAACTGAGTACCGTGTGAAGGTTGCTTTCAGTGGACGACGTCAGATGAGTTTAGTCGTCTAACTCAATGATGGCTTTTGTCGTTCGCGTAGCTTGCGACTTGTTCTTGCTTCCAGTGAACGACAAGCCCAAAGCATAAGCACTGCGGCCGACAGGACAAAAAAACAAAGTTATTGTAGAACGCTGCCATTCGGAACCAGCTATGAATTGAATAAATGAATGACCGCCAGGACTTTATCACTCGACTAATCCCGTTTCCGCAATCTCTTCCAGCCCAGCTTCGTGGCAGAGTCTGGGATAAAGTGTATACATCTAACAGACTGAGTGCGTATCTGGTCTTGTGTGTCTCATTTTTCAGTGTCGTCATCTATAGTCCAAATATTGAGTGAAGAGTAATGATTCTATATTTCTACTGTTGTAGGTCTGTTGCTCTCTGTGGTGAGACTTTTTAACGTGTGTGTGGACGAGATTAACCGACAACGCGAAGGGAGAACAGCCATTTTTTCAACAAGGACGAGTTACCTCGCCTTAATCTACCGCTCTCTGGAAGAAATTTATTCATACTCCATCTTGTTTATTTGTCATTGAATAGATGTGGGAAAAAATTATCGTTCTTACGTTAAATTTTTATTTTCTTCCCTTTTATTCTCGACGGAAAAGAATAGACTGGCGGGAGAGAGAAAAGGTTTCTCAAGTAGATGATACAAAAGAGATAGAGGAAGGTTGGCGGATGCTTCTCACGATTTCGTTCGATAACAAAAGAACAATCAACACACTACTCTCTTCTATTTTTTCCTATAACCTGAATGTAAACAAAGATACTAGATCTGAATATTTATCGTTTGAATCTTAGTTGCCGTGCTCTTGAGAACCAAATCCTTCCCCCACTCTTTACTTGGAAAAATCTTTCCTTCAGAAACTTTTTCATGAATGCAGAAATCTTTTCGTGAAATAAGTATATACGACTGGGAGATTCTCTTTCTTACTGTATCGACTTATTAATATCTCTCCGACGATGATTTCACTCTCCGCTATCCATACAAAGGTTTTTATCCACCATCGACCGTCGTCGCCATCTGGTGGCATTGTCAGCAATTGTGAGCTTCGGCCTGAGTTAGGTCCGACCGTCCATGTATAGTCCTCCTACCACGAGATGATATTTGGCTACGGCACGTCATGTCACGTCAAACGATTCTATTTTATCCTAGAAGGACATGCCAATCGTGAAAGCTCAGTCACTGATGAACTTTTCTCGATGTGCAATCATTTTACCAAAAAAAAATTGAATAAATCATCCGACGCGACGTGACATGACGCAGCGAAAATTCATCTCGTGGTCGGAGGACTATACGGTCCCGTTCATTGCACGCGAGTTCCTAGGAAAGATTAAGATGTTCGTTGCCTCTGTAGTCTAATGGGTCTAGGGCGTTCAACTGGAAAGTGAAAGGACGTATTTCTGGGGTATTAAAAGAGAAATTGTAAAAAATTTCAGGTATTGCTTGTATTGTACCTCAAAACATTTAAACAACAAAATTTTGACAAATGGTAACAATTCGCATTTGAGTTTTGCCCTGCTTTTCACCAAGAACTGTTGCCCTTTGATGGATATACCATTTGTAGGACAACCAAGTCGTATCTTAAATATACTTCATTTTCAATGTGCTAACATGATGTGCAGTATCGATTATACGTAATAAAGTATCGATTCTTCTCATGATTGCTCTCAAAGTTATTGATTTTAACCGATTATTAACGGTAGAGTGTAATAGATTCATAAGATTTTGAACTTTTTCGTTTTCCAGAAAAAATCTGTAGCGATATGTTTATTTCATCCCCTCTCTCAACTCGATGACTTTAAATAAATATACAAATTATGGAATATGTCACTGACTTCGGGCCAACCTGTATAACCAATCGGATTTATCAAATATTTACACGTTAAAAAGTGGTGACACTGAACAGAAATTTCATATCGATAAACATATGGCCCACGTACTCAGATCCCTATAAACTGGGCTTTTTGATGGGCCCCAGTCCAAGACTTTCCACGGCCCCTTCCAATTATAACCTTATAAGTTAGGGCGAGAAAACCAAACCAGTAAAATTCGCGACAGGCTCCCAGGCCTAAAGCCCCCTAAACCACCAGTCATGGCAGAGCCATATTTACAGCATCATTTACCACCTCCGAGTAATCCAATGGACCCCATTTAGTTCTCTTGCAATTAATGCTAACTGCTATAAAAGGTCATCAGAAGCTCCTCGAGCACCAAAAGGCCCCGCCCCGAAGCCATGTCCTAGTGAGCCCAAGTGTTTACAGGGCTCTTACATGAAGGGTCATGAAGACCGCATTCAGACACGACTATTTTTGAATCTAAATTGCGGTTATTAGTGTATTTTACAGTATTTTAGACTATTTCATTGTTGTAGAGAGCAGCAGTCACTTCACCCATAGTTAAAAAACATTATTGACAAGTGGCAGCACTACACAAAAGCAAACTTCACGTCAGGTTCACTATACATACACACACATTCCAATATGTACCAATTCGTTAGACGTTCCACAGAGGAATATGGACGAGGTGCATGTCTGGTTCAGTAATAGTAGTATTTTAGACTTTGACATTCAAAACAAGATTTCACGAGTTTTGCAACCGTTGAGACCCAGTGTCCATCTCAATGGACATAGCTATAAATTTCTTTAAAAATTAAATCTTCATAATTTTTTCTGCATATTGTTAATATGTAGGCTCCATATAAATATATTTTTTACTATAGAAAAACATTTTTCCTCCGGTGAATGTGATGCGTGTCCGAAAGGGTTAATGTAAATAAATCTGTCAATTTTCGTGAAATGCTGTAAATGATGGCAATATGTTAATCACTATAGAGAAGTAGGGAAATTAGGGTGTATTAATGTGTGTGTGATCTGTATATTAAAATAACCATAACAATAGTAACCATTTGCAACCTTCTACTCTATTTTATTCTGTGTTTAATATATTTGCCAAATTTTCAAAAGACACATAAAATGTTTCTGATAACAATGTGAGAGATTTCATGTATATATACATTTCAACTTTTTCTGAATTGAAATATGCTGCAAAAGATGCTACAAACTTGTAAAATAATGGTATTTTTTGTAAATTGTGACAGGGTAAATCACTTAAGTAAAATTAGATTACTTTATATTGTAGATAATGAGAATATTTGTAATTTCCGAGATATACACATTGAAAATATGTGCAAACTAATGCGGTAAAAGATATTATAACTTCTGCAAATTATGGCAATGTAAATCGCTGTACTGACTGAATTGATTATTGTAAAGTATTGAAAAGGCATATAAACCATAATTTATTTTTTGTGTAATATAATTGTCAAATGTTCAACGTTATTCATATTCATATAATTTTAAAAAATAATAATCACCGATTATTGTTTTTAAGCAACCATTTTGCCAGTGACTGATCAATATCTCTACCAAAGTAAAGAAACAAAGACGAAAGCTGCTCAATGCTCGGTACTTCACACAAACTAGCAACGGCATTAAGTCGCGGGGGGGGGGGGGCGGTGGGCCTTAGCATGGTGTCTATGGGACAAATTTTCGTGCCTGGGATTATATTCCTGGAACAAAGTTTCCAGCACTTCTTTTGTTCATCTGTATTGTTTTATATTGTCTTTTATTTTATTTTATTTCGTATTTTGTCTCTCTTTCTCAGCATTCCATTATCTTATATTTATAAGCGCATTATACATTTCGTTACAGAATGTCTCGTTTCCTGTTTTCTTTTTTGTATCTCCTCCTTTTTTATCAGGACAAAACAGAGTTTTCCCTTTTCTGTTTGTACTTTAAGCCTCTTTATTGATTCCATAAATGTCTGGGGGAATGTTGGGAGATGAGTTAAATAAATATGTCTAGCGATAACAAAAAATGGGGAGAGAAAAACTCGGTCTTGTTCGTTTTTTATTGAATTTGTTTTCCTCGCACGTGAAGAATTTTTCGGAAGCATTTTGTTTACTTAGAACTTGGTTGTCCTCTGTGGGAACTCTGAGGGGAATTTTCAGAATTTTCAGACGATTTTTTTATTTTGGAAATTTCATTTTTCCTGAAAATCATTGTGTGTGTGTGTTTTGTTCAAAAGTCTGTGAAAAATAAATGTCGCGTAAAAACAGATTCATGGTGGGTAAGATTCTCTGGAAGGTTCTTAGTCATTTCACTGACGCATACAGTTTGTTGGACTATTGCACGTTAAAAATATATATAGTGTCTCTGAGTAGAGTAATGATTGATGCATTCACAACAATCGCTCAAGTTAGTATTAGCATTGTCAGGCATTGTTCTGATGAAAAAGACCATGATATGTAAATTAACGGTGTTCAATCGGATTACGTCATGCAAGAATAGCATTACTAATGCATATTTGGGAGTAAGACTGTAGTTTTCACTGTGGTGGTGTAATATGCAGAGAGTCCAGTATATTCAATTTGTTAGAATGATTTCTATGTTTCCTGACAGCGGTTTTCCAGCTTTGAGGCGAGAATGCGCGAGCCGGTCTCCCATTTGAAAAAGTCTACCCGCAGAGAGCAGGCAGACCTACAACACGATACTGACATAACATGAAAAATTCAAGCATTTCCATCTTTACTTCAGAAAATTTAAGGCAGATGGCAGCATGAACACTCGACAACATAAATACGTTAGGGCCACGCATACACTCAGAACGCACATTCCGGCATGTGCCGATTCATTAGAAATTCCGTGAGTAATATGTACAAGGTGCTTGTACGGTTAAGTAGTAGTAGTAGGTGTTGGCTCAAAGACTTTGGGAGAGAGTTTTAACACTGTTCGGCATTCCGTAGGTTCTGACATAGACGGTAGAAAGTAACGATTATAGCCGAAGGCCAATATTCGCTGTTATATGGACAAAAAAAATAGGTCTTCGAAGTCACACCTAACAAGTCTTTTCTTGCTGCAATCATCAAAAAGATATGATCGGCTACTGTGAGCAGAAGGTGGCTCACAGTAGGCTTCTTCATGAAGGTGACCTCCGTGCGGGGTCCCCAGCCATTTGTAAATCGTTCGATGATAACCACAACCTTCTCTCTCTCTCTTTTCATAAGGCTCGAACAGGCAGAGATCACGAGAGGCCATCTATCATCAAATAGAAATCAGACATCTATCACTAGCAAAAAATAGTTCGTTACAGTCCCATCTGGGTCATACCCCAATCGATTATAAAATTTATATCTTCAGTTTGTCTTCAGTCGAAATATCAACTTCGAGAACTTATTGCAACAATGGCATTGCTATCGTACCGCATATATAGTAAAACCAATCTTCAACGTAACCGCAAGGGACCGAGATTTTCTATCCGTTGGGCACAGGTTCCCGATTAATAGTAGTTAAATTGAGATAACGTGTAAAATTAAGTAACGATCTCGAAAAATTGAAATAAAATAAAAATAAATTAATTTAAAATAAAGTAAATAATTTAAAAATAAATTAAATATTAATTATTAAGTATTTGTCATTTATTTATTGAAAATACATACTTTATTTACTTTATGCATACACTATATACAGTCCATTACATACATTAACTATTCGCATCGCCAAATAGTGAGAAACTAATTAAAAACAGCACTGTAAATAAGTTTCAAATTCAACTGCCCCGAACGCAGGGAGTTGTATTTTTTCTCTCTTTCCAAAATATATCTTCGCATCAGCCAGCTGTTGAAAACCTTCGTATGGATTGCGGAGAGTCACGTAGTCGTCGGATAAGTCACCATCTGGTGACATTGTCAGCAGTTTTGAGCTTTGGCCTGAGTTAGGTCCGAATGTCCATGTACGGTCTCGTTCAGTCAGTGCACACGAGCTCCAAGGAAAGATTGAGATCTTCGTTGCCTTTGTAGTCTAGTAGTCTAAGGCGTACTGTAAAGTTTTGTCTCAGAACTCATATTAAAAATGACCGAATCATTGTGCAATAAAACAAAATTTCTGCTGTTCTTTTCAAGGTTTTGACAGCATCTGTCTAAAACTTCATGCTATACTGGCTTTTTTCTTCTGAAAATGACGACATTCGTCTCATCTTCATCCTCTTCTTCTTTGACTCTCTAAAATTTTCAATCAGGGTGTCTATATTAGTCGTGTCAGGTTCAGTTTGTATATTGTCGTCTATGTTTATGTAATCCTCAGCGCTGCGATCACGGAAAGCAGCTTGCATGCAAATTTGTAATTCCAACATCTATCATTTGGAAAGTCAACCCTTGCACTGATGTCTCCCGTAGAAAATGATGTTTTTTCGGAAAGTTCTGTTACAATTTCAGGAAGCAACTGCCTTACTACGTACGGCTTATTAAAATCGCAGCATCATGTACGGAAACAATTTTTGTTAATGCAGGGGCGGCTAATGAAGAACTCGCATTAGCAAGCACAGATTGCATAAGAAATTTCGGTAGAGCACTTTATGTGATTCCCGGGCCCATTGGTTCGGGAAACATTCGTAGTGTTTGTACGAAATATTCCATTAAGAGTATGCAATTTTCCTTTCCGTTTCCGAGGTAGATAGGTTCCGTTCAATCCAGGTTTTTTTAATATGTATTTTAGCATTGAAATCACGGGAATAAGATTTTTTTTTCGTTGAAGACAGATTTCCGATTAATACAAGTTCGCTCTAGACCAACAGGCTACAAAAGCAACGAATATCTCTATCTTTCCTTGAATCTCGTTTGCACTGAACGGGACTGTATGGATAGAGGAAAGTGACAAATTAGGGAAAGTCAGGCAAGGTTAATATCTAACAGCTGGCTGATGCGAAGATATATTTTGGAAAGAGAGAAAATTCAACCACTGTCCCTGCTGGAAATCAAACCCACGTCCTTTCACTTTCCGGGTGAACGCCCTAGACCACTAGGCTACAGTTCAAATTCAACTGCCCCGAACGCAAGGCAGTTGAATTTTCTCTCTTTCCAAAATATATCTTCGCATCAGCCAGCTGCTAAAAACCTTGGTATGGATGGCGGAGAGGGACATAATCCTCAGATAAGTCACCATCTGTTGACATTGTCAGCAATTGTGAGATTTGGCCTCAGTTAGGTCCGAACGTCCATGTACGGTCCCGTTCAGTGCACAAGAGCTCCAAGGAAAGATTGAGATCTTCGTTGCCTTTGTAGTCTAGTAGTCTAAGGCGTTCACCCGAAAAGTGAAAGGACGTGGATCCGATTCCCCGCTGGGGCGGTTGAATTTTCTCTCTTTGTAAAATAGCAACACACAGCCAACTGTGTTAAAAACCTTTGTATGGATAGCGGAGAGTGCATCATCCTCGGATAAGTCGCCATCTGGTGGCAGTGTCAGCAATTGTGAGTTTTGACCTGAGTTAGGTCCGACCGTCCATGTTCTATCCCGTTCAGTGCACTAAATTGGATAGATAGAACCACTGACAATATCGGACTGATGCAAAGCACCTTACTCTTCTGTTACCTCAAAAGAGGCAGAGTTGTGTCGGAAAAAGTTAGCAAAGATTTATAGCGATGCTTCCCCCCCTGCTCGCAAGTATCGAATCACTCGCGTCGTTCACCCCATGAAGACCGCCATTAACTCGACGCAACGTACAAGCCATTTGACTAAAATGGATAGCTGAACCCAATGACTAGGAAGAAAAATTACACGTGCAGTAAGTTGGATGCCATGCAATAATATCCTATATTGTTCGATAACATTTTCGCTGATAGATGGTTGTGGTTTCTGCTACTACAGTCGAATCCCGTTATAACGAACGCCAAGAGACCGGAGGAATCACTTCGTTAAAACGAAATTTTGTTGCACAGGAATTCCAGGTTACCTAGCATTGTTCCTATGTAAACTAATTTGGAGGATTAGAAATGTGTTCATTAAAATGAGATTTTCGCTATAACGGTATCCGTTAAAACGGGATTTCACTGTAGAAATGGGGGATCTATGGCAGAACCAAGATTTCTGGGCCTTCCACGACTAAAAAAATTTGGTAACCTCTGCTCTAGGAATACGCGTTGTGACGGTTAATCCTCCTCCAGATTATGTAAGTCCTTTTCATGGTCCGGAATTCCTGACATGATTTGAAAAATAAAATACAGTCAAGCATCGATTATATGAATATCAATGATTCAAAACATCAGATAACCGGAAGCGTTCCAGTCGGCAAATTCAAATTAGCGCGCCTTATAGAAGTTCCGCTAGTACTTTTAGTGAAGTAAAGTAAAAGACAATTTTGGACTTCTTTTCCTAAACTGTAGGCCCCCCTAGTTAAATAATCAGAATAGGCTAGAGACGTATGATATAAAATATATACAGTTGTGTGTTTAGTATCACTGTTTCGTTGTTTCATATTTCTCCTATGACATTGGTACAGGTACAGTTTTTTCCCGTAGATATGATCGATTATCCGAAAAATCAGTTATCTGAACACCCCCATTTGTTTTGGATAATCGATGCTCTACTTTATTTAATAAAAGATATTTAGAAGATATATACAAATGAGATGTGAAGCATTTGAAAGAAAAGGTTTCAAAGTTTTATTTTGTAATTGCTCCGAAATTTCTGCGTGCCGTAGCCTTTAGTAGCGCGGAGGATGTATATAGCATTTCTTGCCATGTTATTTGTAACATGGATGTTAACAAAAAATGGAAGTGAAATGGATGGAAATTTAAAAAAAAGATGTTATTTTTAAATAATTTATTGATTTCATTCCTGTTGCCATTAAACTTTTTAATTTAATTTGTGGATTTTTTTATTTTCTCATACCTGCACTTGTATTGAATTCTGAGTGGTCCAGAAATTCTGACCGGTTTTGGAAAAAAAAAATATATATATATATATAGGCTATATATGTAGAGCTGTTAAAGAGATAGAGACAAACAGCTCTTGTACAGCTTTATACAAAAAGCTTTCAGTTTCTTTTCCTTCCATTCATTTTACCATTCTTTGTAATACCCATGTTAGAAATAACATGGTAAGAAATGCTATATAGACTTTACATCCTCCGCGTCACCGCAGGTGTGAATGTAGAAATTTTGTAGTAATTAGGAAAGAAATAAAAACTATATGAAATCTTTTCCTTCAAATGCTTCAAGCCATTCATACAAATGCAAGGCCACAACAGGCAAAATGCCCCAACGAGGTGGATGAGGAAAAAGATGCCCATAACAAATATGGTTGTCATATATTTCTGAAATATAGCAATCCAACGAAAAATAAATTAAATGAACGAGTTGGATTCGAACCTTGGTATCATTCGGGTTTACAATCTGATGCCCTACCACCTACAAAAATTGAACTCAATTCTTTATAATCATGTCGTCTTATGGACCATGCCAAGTTTTCTGCATCTTGCGCTTACACGCAAACAAAATTGATAAATATATTTTTTTTCTAATGAACTGGCACATCCAATTTCACAATTTTATGCATTTTCCAGTGTCAAACTGTAGAAATTTGTTTTCCTGCTATTTACATCAAAAGGAATGTGTTTTTTCTTTAAAGGAATGTGCGATTCTCATAAAAACTCACCGATTTAATCAATGCAGATCGCGTTTAGAATTTTTAGTTCCTCTTCTTTGTTTTTTTTTTCACTGAAGTAAATTTCTTATTCTGCACACCGCAAGATTCTGTCGAATTTTCAGAGAATAAAATGTTTATAAAAATACAAAATGTGCAACGTGACTATACTGTAAAGAAATAGAGAAACATCAGACATTTGATCATAGTGATGGAGTTCTTCGAATAAACAGTGTTTTCGCAAACGGATGCACGTCATTGAAATTCAAGATCCATCGCATCATATCCGTTAATCAGATTGAGAAAGGATATTTGTAATATTCGCGTGGAAAAGTATGCTCTGTGCAAATAAGGGAAAAAAATACTAAGAATAAAGTTATTTTTAATAATGCCGAAGATATACCGCAGCGAAATACAATTTTAATAATAGCACGGATATCATCTCCTAGGGGAAAAATCGTAACTAAATCTGTCGTTTTAGTGGATTAGAATAAAACATTTGATTTTTTTTTTCGCCTACGGAAAATGAAGTCTGTGCGTGGTTATTAAAGTTTTTGTGCAATATTGAGGCTTGGAATTTTGCGTTTCTTTATAGAAATCTATTAAAAAGGTGCAGATATTTAAGAATCCTCCGTTTGGGTCGGTTAGCGTTGCTTTGTAAATGTCTTTTTGTCTTTTTTGGTTCCGCGTTGTGTTGTCTTGTCTTAATAAAAAAAAGTAGGGTATTTCACAAAGAATTCCCTACCTTTGAAGCAATGATAGATAGAGACAGTGGTTCTCAACCTCTTTGGCTAGCGGAGCTCTTTTTGGTAAAACAATTTCTATGGCGGAGCCCTCTAGGTCCATTTTCTTTTATTTAGTCAAAGATACTGGTTTATTTTGTATGATTTTAAAAATATTTATAATAATAATTATTATTATATAATAATATATATAATAATAATCATTATCAAATTTACCGTTTTTATTTTCCCTGAGCGGCCACGGAGTCCTCGGAAAGTGCACACGGGGCAACAAGGACTCCACGGAGCACCGGTTGACAACCGCTGGATAGAGAAATGAAACGACTGATACGTTCAAGGGGCAGTGCTGTAATTTCAAATACGCCGGTTCGCAAAATTGGTTATAAAAGTGGGCGAACTTCCAGAATTGTAAATGCGTTAATATGACAAATGCATTCGATTATCACTGTTATTCGACGATTTCCTAGAACAAAGGTGCTAGCTGTGTTCATCACGATGCCGTTCATTGCACTGGCAGTAACACCAGCACCAACTTGCTTTGAAACGAACCATTTTCTTACGGTGTTTGTCGTTGATTTCGTTTGCAAAATTTCATAACACTATTGTGGTGGAATTCTGCGAAAAATCGCAAAATTCCAAGGCTCAATATTGCTGATCACCAATCCGACTCGTTATATTTTTTTACAGACGCTATCGGACCTATTAGCACTTTGCTGCCTTATACCGCCTGCATTTATGAAAATGAATTCTTTTTTTCTCTTTTTTGACCAAATACCGTATATCATGCTTAGCTGTAAATCGACTTCACGGATAGCAGTACGAGCGAAATATCTCAGATATACAATACATTGAATTCAAAATCACTCTCTGCTAATTTGAGAGATAGATGAAATACCTACTTTTGATTTCGGAATTACGACCTGGACCAAATTATTTAATAACCATCATCAAAACCACTAGACCAACCTTGACCCCAGCTGTGTCCCCGTAGGAGATATAAGCTGGTTTTCCACAAGGGCACTGGCCACGGTTGAAAAATACTAGCTCTGTACCCTCTGACGAGAAATCGAACCATCGAACACAAAATGGGTGGAGATACATAAGGCAGATGCACACAAACGCACATTGCCAGCATATCACGAGTCCATCATCATCAACACCGGCCATGACCCCACTCTGTCTCCAAGAGAAATTCTCTGCTGACATGGTCATTGACTCTTTCAATCGCTCACTCACTCGGCTACTCAACCATTCAACTGTTCACTCAATCACTCCGTTGGTAATTCAACCATTTACTCGATTTCTAATACGGTTATTCACTTACTCGGTCACTCACCCAATCCCTTGATTACTTATATGCGGTCACTCCCTCAATCACTCGGTAAAAATGTAAAGCTACGCACTTGGTCGCTCACACCCACTCATTCAGTCACTCACTCGCCACTCACATATTCATTTACTTGTTCAATCACTCAGTCATCCACTTACAGTGGGGTGAACTATTGTCGATGAATTTTTCCAGCGGTGAATTGTTAGCGGTACATTTTCCATGAGAATCGGAATTTCTAGTCATAGGGGGGGGGGGGGGGGGGCCTTCAGAAATATCCCCTCGATGCTTTTAATGTGGCCAATTCAGACGAACCACAGATTATGCTGAACCGTGATTCGAATTCATAAGAAAACCTACTAACTGCTCTGATGCCTTGCATGCGCAAAATTCGCTCACTGGAAATCCATGCCTAGGAAAAGAATACGCAGCAATTCATCCAACTTGGAAAATGTGGCACCAAAACTCACCGAAAAATATTCAAGAGATGAGATTTTCGAAGAAAAGACGGTAAATTATTCTCTCGATCCACAAGAGAAATCCTTCACCTTCCTTGAAAACTTTCCTTCATCCAAATGAAATCTGCAAGTATAATACTGAAGCCGAATGGAAAGAAATATCGAAATTTACTATCCACACACCATGCAGCCGTATATATACGAGAATGACATTCAGGCTCCTTCAAGTCCATCCTTCGAGAGAATTCCACTGGAATGAGCACTGATGACTCCACCGGATCAGATCAATCGAAAGATTTCAAAGAATGAATCACCACCCACACACAAACACACACGAATCACAATCTACGAGGCTAAAAATAGCCTGTCAGAAAGATATCGTTTCTTATGACACTAATAAATCGAATTGAGGGTATGTCGCGTCAAGGATTGCTCTCTGGTAGGTCGCTGATGGCGTGGACGTTTGATGGCCGCAATCGATTGTAAGCACGACGGGTCTCGACAGGAAGCGAATTGCGGGTAATTAAATGAGAGAACTTTTACCAGGGCTATATAATAGTTGTCGCATGACGCGCCGGAGTCGCTACCAACTGACGTCATAGCTCTGACGGAACCGGTTAATTGTCATTGGCTATCCTGGTATTTCAAGGTCACGCTTTAGTTTAAAAAAATATGAGAGCAGTGACGTCAAGCGTCTGATCTGAGACCACTCCCACTGAGACAAGGCGACAGGAGCAATTCAAAGGGCTGAGACGGCCTTCACTATACAGACCCGCCTTTTACAACAACCGCTCATGTCAAGGGTGCTCATCCTTTTGGAGAGTAGCTTTACAATATGCCCCGGCCACTGAATTGAAGTGCGAATGTACCACAAGTAACTTAAGTGATCTGTTTCGTGGGTCACTGAGATCTGAATATGCGTGTGGGTTACCAAATAATCTAGAAATGTACTGTGAGTCACACTCAAGTGATCTGGAACTGTGTCGGTGGTCACTAAAGTAGTCTGGACATATGCTGCGGGCCACTTAAGTGATGTGGATGTGGAACTTCTCATTGTGAGTCACTTAATTGATCTGCAAATGTGCCGCTTAGCTAATTTTTATAAAATTAGTTTTTTTTGAGGTCGCTGGGCATATTGAATGGCACCAAGGACCACATTCGGTTTGCGGGCCTGGGTTGAGAATGTATGTTATACACTATTATAACGACCAGTATGAAAACTCATAAATTCCAAATAATTTGCGTATTTACTCCGTGCTATTTTTAATCAAATATAACGACCTGCAAAGATCATTCAGTCGAACACAACGTCCAAACTCAGCTCTGCTTCTCCTCTTTTTTTGCATCGAAATACACGAAATCCATGTTTTTCGTTTGCCGAAATTGTATTGGACCTTCACCCTTGATATTGGAGAATTTCCCGTGTACATAGGTGTTGTTAATTCACTCATTGCAATTATTCTTCATCTCTACTGCGTTTTCACACTACAACTGCTTACAGCAGTGGTTCCCAACACTTTTAGGCTTATAGTAAACTGGACGCGACTTGAAGCGATAAACAAGTCTTGTGCTTGACCCCATTGTACGGAAAGGGGGAGATCGTCATCCACTAGAAACGATCTTCCCCGGTGATAGCAGTAGTCGACCGACTAAATCCGAATGAAAAGGGATCATACGCGTCTTGCCGTATCTGCACAGGCGCAGTAAGGTTGTTTAATTTTTTTTCTCTCTCTCTCTCTCTTCCCGCCTCCCTCCTTTCCCGCGTGAACAAGGAAGCTAAAAATTTGATAATTGCCGTTCATTTGTTGTTAAGGTAAGTAGTAATCAATTGTAAATAATGTTAATTACTTATTCACAACACGAACACCTCCTCCGAGTTTATGACAGAGTCCTCATTAAGTATGGACAATAAATACGTGACCTCTGGATCCATTTCTGAAAAATTTCAGGGTTTTTTCAGTATTTCTTCACACAAGATTATTTCAACGAACACATTCGTCTGCACCGAGTGCAGTCACGAATTCAGTAGCGTGTAAACGTCGCTTTCAGCTTAGACGCCCCTAGTCGTCCATTGTCGCTTCAAGTGGACGACCGACCCTAATCGCGGTGAGCCACCTTATTACAAGAAATTTATCGCCATCACCCCCACCTCCACCTTAAGAACCCCCGCGAGGCCCCCACCCCCCGTGATAAAATTCAATCAAAATAAAGCAGTGAGAGAGTGTACTGCCCATTTTGCTACCAAATAATATTTTTGATTTGTCTGCTATTGTTTTCTCAGTTTTTGAATCCGGTAACCCTACTCTAGATAAGCGCTCAGACGGTTAGATACACACACACACTTACACTGCCGGCGCAACTCACTCGGGAGTAAATTGTCCATGGTGATAGACCGGAGTTGTGCGCGGTTTGTGAAAGAAAGGCTATCCCCACTTGTTTGCACAGCTGATGTGCTTGTAACCGTTGACTTTAGAAACCATACTTTATGTAAAATTACTACGTTTCGGCAACTTATCACTGTGTTGACATGTTTTCATTGGCTGAAAAGTTATCATAATTAGGGACTGTACACAAACAGAATGAAATCAACAATTTTGTTTTTTATTTGCAATAAATACAGGGTGATTATAAAAAACTATCCCGACATATGGGCCCCGAACTATCATACCATTCACAGAAACTGAATGAAATTTTGGCATAAGGTATTTTTGATGTATGCGCTCAAGAATGATATGGAAAACAACAGTGTCACTCTAACAGTTACGGTTACAGTGAGAAAATTTCGAAAATATCAAATGGCAACACCAAGTTTTTTGTATTGGAATGCGATCTCCATTGTGAAAAACCCTAAATAGCGTTCGAACGGCAACTGTAGCATGAAAATCACCGGCGGTAGTTAGGCTAAAAGTGAGGACAACCAATAAGGACAGAGAAGCAGCATAAAATAAAGCATTTTATTGTGTTTCACAAATTTCCCACATGACCTTGTGGAGGACTAATCAGGCTGGGATCTCAGCCGAACAAACGGTGTGACGAATGAAACGATCATTAATGCTCTGGTGCACGGCAAAGTCCTTTTTCCTTTTTCCTTGCCTAGCTCCGGGGATTTTCGTGCTACAGGTGCCATTCCAACGCTATTTAGTGTTTTTCAGTATGGAGATCGCATTCCAATACAAAAAACGTGGTGTTGCCATTTGATATTTTTGAAATTTTCTCACTGTAACCGTAACTGTTAGAGTGACACTGTTGTTTTCCATATCATTCTTGAGCGCATACATCAAAATACCTTATGCCAAAATTTCATTCAGTTTCTGTGAATGGTATGATAGTTAGGAGCCCATATGTCGGGATAGTTTTTTTATAATCACCCCGTAATTGGAAATATTTATTGTACTTACAGTAATTTCATAAGTTCTAAGTTTTCATTTATCCTCGAGTTATTTCTTTCATAAATTTTGAATTCTCAATTATTTTGAAATTTTTCCTTTCATGAATTCTGAATTTCCATTTATTCTGGAATTACTTCTTTCATACAGTCTGGAATTTTCATTTATCTCCGAATTATTCCTTCCATACATTCTGAATTTTCACTTTTCCTCGAATTATTCCTGACATAAATTTTGAATTTCCATTTATTCTCGAATTACTTCTTTCAAAAGTTCTGAATTTCGATTTAATCTTGAATTATTTCCTTCCTCAATTCTGAATTTTCATTTATTTTTGAATTATTTCTTTCGAAAATTGTGCATTACGTTACTCGAATTACATCTTTCGAAAATTGTGCATTACGTTACTCGAATTACATCTTTCATAAAATCTTAATTTCTATTTGTTCTTGAACCATTTCCTTCTTCAATTCTGAGTTTTCATTTATTCACGAATTATTACTTAAATAAATTCTGAATTTTTGTTTATTCTCTAATTATTTCTTTCACAAACCCTGACTTTTCATTTATTTCTGAATTAATTATTTCCTAAATTCTGAATTTTTATTTTATCCTTGGATTATTTCTTTCATAAATAAATTTATTTTTCATTAATTATGGAATAATTTCCTTCTTACATTAATTTGAAATTCTCATGACACCTCAATTTCGCTAATGTTTGTTAATGGTTTCATATTTTGATGTGCATGACTTTTAGCATTGTGTATTTCATAATAATTCCACGCCATTGGATGCTATAACTTCTCTCCAAAATTACTACTACGTGTAAAATCATGGCTCAGACCCTTGGTTTGGGTCCCTGCCTAGGTTGCTAAATTGGTTTAGACCAGGGGTGGCCAACAGCTAGCCCGTGAAGTGATTTTGTGCGGCCCGCAACAAGTTAAAAGTACCGTGAAAAACTTAAATTTTTGATCATTATTTGAACTATCGGTTCCTACAGCTGATTTCTTGGTTAACAAAATGCTTACAAACTCCATATTTCTAGTGACGAAATTAATTTAATAACCAACTAGTTAATTCAATTAATAATGGAGCGGCTTATACACAGAAGTTGCACCACTGATGCGAGCAGAAAGAAGTTGGCCACCCCTGGTTTAGACTAGTGGTGCCACAAAATGATTTATAAAGGGAATGTAAAGTGTATTCGTACGACCCATTTCAGGAGCCCCTGTGGGTCTCAAGTTTGGGCCGTGGATCAAGAATTCTTGATCTATACAGATCATGTGCATCTCTTGGGTTAATCGTTAACGATTCATGTGTCAGTTGACGTTAGTGACTGCAATCTTGTGGAATCATCAACCTATTTGCATATCATTTGCATACATACAAACTATATAAATTTAACGCACACCATATACAGAAGTAAATTTAAGCTTCATATGCTTATGCTGTAATGCATTTTCACTGTATATACTGCATGTTCACTGACGATTTACATTGCTTGCATCGTATGAGGTGTTTGATGAGACATTTGAATTAGTATAATGACAATCGTACTTACAATGTAGGAGGAGATCGGCTCCTTTGTGTCCAGTCGGATTACTGTGGACTCGGTCAATATTGTGCCTCATTGTTGTTCAGCTGAGCTTGAATTATACACGACTTGAAATGAGGTCTAATTTCAACATGAATTCATCGGAAAAGACCAGAACGTTTAACCTTCTATACATCAGAGAATTGTATGTAGATTCAGTGAATGGAATAATCATTATTAATTGAAATTGATTTAATCCTGATAATAATTTTATTCATTTTTAACATTTTTGTATACATGATTTTTCTACTCAGCTGCTTTAAAAATAATTGATGTTTGAAATATTTTTTGGCATACCCTGCAGCATAGTAATAGTAGCTCAGCTAAATTACGTTAAATTGCAACTCGCATGTATACTCTAATATACTTTTAACCGCTTCGCATACAAGGATATTGGTGAGAAATTCGGATGATCTCAATTTGACGAATGGGTGAAAAGTATGGTAACCTCGTCCTAACTTAACCGCACGTTAGAGAAAGATAAAGAAGTTGAAGGGGAAAAAAAAGGAATGAAAGGAAAACACAGAGTATAATACATAAGTGCAGATAAGAGAGAGTAGAGTTATACAAAGTAGATTTCTCTTTTCACCCTCACCCAACAGTTCTCTTTTGCTCTTATACATATATAGTAGAAGAATACATCATATGTACGGGAAAAAGTCACTAATAAATTGTATAGAAATAAAAGGAAGGTAAAAAGAACAACTTCGTGGGGTTACAACAAAGCATGGCGGTGATAACAGAGAAAAGAAAACAGAGAGAGCTTCTTTAACTTTATTCCAAAGGCGTTTGCACGCAATATTACGTCCTTGATCGTGCAGTGGTCAAGTGCATAACATATGCTGCCATCTACGTTTTTGATTTAGGGGTCATTCAAGTATTACGTCAGAATCATTGGGGGGGGGGGGTCCGATTTGCTGACATTTTGATGGCAATCGGGGGGGGGGGTTGTATGATGCTTACGTCATCAACCAACCTTTATGAAAATATGAAATATTTGATAATATTTGATTGTAATCTAAAAATTTGATAAATGCATGAAATTTATCACCTTATTTGTGATTAAGCATAATACCCTAGCATATTTGGTAAATTTGATAAGAAAAATTTCAAATGAGTCTAGTATGTTTGATGGAATTACCATGTGTGTAATTGCCATCATATGTGTAAACTACCATACCTGTAATATATCATATAGTACGATTAATCTTGTTTACCGACGATGCAACGCTTGGGTATTATGCATTATCGCAGGTATAAAAGATTAATTTGGGGAACTTTACTTAATTTACTAACAAGGTTTGCTATTATACATAATCACCGGTAAAGTGATCAATTTAGGAAATTTATCAAATTTACCAACGGTGTTTGTGTGCTACGCATAATCACCGATAAAAGTAGTAAGAGCATAAGAGAAATTTAACAAACTGGCCGAAATGCTCGGCGATTATACACATAATTGCCGGGTCTATTGTGCATAAAAACCGGATTCATCACATTTATCGTAGCAGATGTATGAAATTGAAAACATATATATCTCATAAATCTGTATCCATTTATTTGTTATTCTATTCCATCTGACATTTATAACCCTAATAAGACAACTCTAAAGACGAAAAAATCGACAACCAGTTGAACCAATCCAATCAACGTTCTATGCGGAGAGTGTAGGAGAATCTACTTAAAATTACATTAGCGGTAATGACGCCTAGTCTCGAAGAATTGTTGTTGTTGTTAGCCATTTTTTTCCGAATGAAAAGAAATAAAACAAAATTAATGGTGCCCTCTATTAAAGGAAATGAGAAATTTTCTCTTTTTAGGGCAAATTTCTTTGGAAGTTCGCTCACGAAAAAAGGAGAGCGTTGATTCAATTTTCTTATCGATTGCAAATAATTTCTACATCACTTCGTATAATTGTCGTTTCCTTATTTGCAAAAGCCCATTTAAACTTTTGTTATTCCTGGAATTCTAAAGCAATTTCAATAGCACAGAATATTTTAATTAGGTTGAAAAGGTTCTTATAATTTGAAACGGGAGAGGAAAGAAAAATATCGATTGGATGATGCCTACGTCATCAACCACCCTTTATAAAAATATGAAATATTCTTAATGGAACCCTTACTCGGTGTGCCAGAAACGAGAAAAACCTTTCGTTAGTTTTTGTGGGCACCTGAACTAACATTCTCTCAATTGATAAATCTCCCTACAGAGTCACTTCAGTGGTCTCTAAATGTTCTGCGGATCAAAGTGATCCGGGCCGCTTAAGTGCTCTGGAACTGCGCCACGAATCACTCACGTGATCCGTAACCATGTCGTGGATCACTGAAATTATTTGGGAATGTGCCGCGGGCAACTTGAGTGATGTAGAACCTCACCGGAGGCTGCTTAAGTGCTCTAAAACTCTGCCGCATGTCACTCAAGGGGATCTCTAAATGTGCCACTGGCCGTTTACTTGTTATGGAAATGTGTGGAGAGTCACTTAAATGATCTGTGAATGTGTTGCGAGCCTACTTGAGTGATCTGAAAATGGAGCACGGACCACTAAAATGTTCTGGAATGGCGCCACGGGTCACTTACTCGATCTGTAAATGTGCCGCTCACTTCATATTTGCAAAATCAGGTTTCGGTGGCAGGCCACATAAGATAGCCCGCGGACCAAATGTGGCCTTGGGGGTTAAGTGTTTACAATGTATGGCTTAGAGGGTGGGACGCAATTAATTTCTAAAAGGAAATTTTGAGTTCCTAGCCTTCAAATAACATTGACATTAACAAAAATTGATTATAATAACATATAAAAGTATTTTCTTTCGAAATTTTATTTTATTTTAAATAATTTTTGATCGTCGGGGAGGGTGGGTGGCACGAGCCCCTATGCCACCCCCCCCCCTCCTTACATAAGTCTCTGATCCCACCAGTATGCGTTAGGAGGTAGGTTCAGAGCTGACGAAATTTTGCTGTAAGGGGGGGGGGGGAAGGTGGTCTGAGTTTTTTTGCTGGTAGGGGTCAAAAATGGCTAAAAATATTTGCTGACGTAATACTTGAACGGTCCCTTATCAAGTAATAATTGGTGATAGGTCTCAAAACTTTCTTATCAAAGATACTTGTGTCTTTCCTGATTATGTACACTACATAGCCAAAAGTCTCGGTCGACTCTGGAGTGTAGGCATCTTCTCGAATTTCTCGAAAAATACGGAACAAATCACTCTGAAATTTCAGCCATATTTACGCTATATTGATACTCACCATTTCCAGTGAAAACTTAGTCGTGAGTGCATTTAGATGACCGATAAACAATAAATAAGAAAAAATAGGTTTTTGATCAACACTGTCAGAAAATGGCAGCAAATGACTTGTAACAAAATATTGTATCAACTATGTGCAATAGCTGACCGAAATACAGGGTGGTCATATGGTTAAAAATAAACTGCCACTACTCAGACGTATAAAGCGCTCATTGTGACGGAGGTGTTGAGCATTTTTGATGGAGCTGTATGTATATATGATATATATGGATCAGGAGAAAAGATAGCTGCAAGAAAAAATAAAGTTCAATTTTCGACCACCAGGTGGAAAAGTGGCGCATTTTTATCGCAGTTATCTTTTTTCCCATGGTCCAAATAACGTATATAACAAGTTTCAATGAAATACGTCCACCACATCGGGCGCTACATAGGTCGGAGTAGCGTCAGTATAATTCAACTGACCCTCTCAGTGTAATTATACTGACACTACTCTGACTTATGTACCGCCCATCGTGGTGGATATATTTCATTTCAACTCGTTATATACTTGTTATATATCTCCTATACACCAAGTTTCATCAAAATACATCCATCAGAGAATGGGCACTACATACGTCTGAGTAGTTTCAGTTTTTATTTATAACCACCCTATATTTACCCTAAAGTAGCCTATATCTTAGTTTTTGATTTACTAATTAAGGAAAAACCTTGAAAAGAAATTCAGTTTTTTAAGCAGATAATTAAAATCGTGGAAACAGGCGTATCCTCTGTGGTTTTTTTCCCCCTTTCTACAGTGAATTGGTTGCCCACTGAGTGGTTTCCGTGCGAAAGCATGCAAACAAAACAACTTCATCTACTTCTCCTGACGACGAATGCCGCTAAACGCGAGTTTCCTCGGAGTTTAATATTCAAAAGAAGCAATTATTTCGTATAAAAGATTAAAGAGAGAAAAATCTCTCATCAAAGAGGCTTTTGGCCTCATCTGAAAAAAAAAACTCGACAGTGATAGATGAAAGAACTGAATCAACCATTTTCTTTCGGTCCATAAGCAAAAAAATAGGAAAAGGAACGGTTTCATATATATATCTTGTCTGTTGTGTCTTCCTGAATACCAACCTCAGTTGTTTATTCAGGCCTCACATAACACTATCAATCAACCTCTTCCGCCATATGTAGGATGAATTCTCTGACGAAAAAGGGCGCCGTTTCTATGGCCGGTACTGAAAAAAATGAAATGGGAAATTTCTCAAAGCAAGTTGAATGGATATTATTCGCTCCGGTTCCTTCACATCTCGATGTTATTCGTCTATTTCTTTAATAAGGACTTTATTTCGATCTTTATTCATGACCATTTATTTTACCGTCCTGGATATGATCAACGACGCCATCTAATGAATAGCATTTCTAAATATTAAACACATCGTGCATTAATCTCGCAGTACTTCCGGCAGGAAAAAAATATATACCTGCATTCACAGGAAGAGATGTTACATATAATGTGCAGGGCGTTTCAAAAATCATTGCACATCCGTTACGAGGTGATAGATCATAATCAGACAAGCACAAATAACAGTACAACCTATGCGCAAAACTCAAGTGGTACAGCGCTTCCAGGGAACGCAATAAATAAGTTATTCACAATAGACGTGGTCTTTTAGAAATGTATTTATAAACGTGCAAGGAAGCATTGTCCACACACACACATCCAGCTGACACACATAAATACAGGTACCTTGGTGTAATTTTCTATAAACGTCTTTCGTTCGCCCATCACTATTCTGAAGTTATTTAAAAAAAAAGGCAGAGGGATCCTTAGCAAAATTTGCGGGCGTAATACGGCCCTGTTTCTATCAACAACAAACTAATTTTGTATAAATTGATCATACGTCCTACATTACTTTATGCAACTCCTGCCTGGATGGATGCTAGAAACCCTAATATCATTGCTCTTGAATGTTTCCAAAATGTTACACTCCGAAGTTTTACCAGGTCCCCCCCCCCCCCTGGTTCATTAGAAATAGGCATATATGCAGAGATACCAAGAATGAAACAATCATGGATTATAGTAATAGCCAAAATATATAGCCAAAAAAGGCTCTCCAGAAACTGCTATGATTCTCTACACAACTCTGACTATGAACATCTTCGTGAAACATCTAATTGTATAATAGCACTGATACTTTTAGACTTCAAAAACCTAAAAATTTTCTCGGCACGGCCAGACCCAATGTTCCGAGTCTCTGACGTGTACTTGTATTATATGGCTGATTTCCTCCCTTCTGGTACTGTCAGATTTGATACACTACATTATAAATACTTCATTATAAATGATTCATTGTAAATACACACTTCATTGTAAATACACACTTCATTGTAAATACACACTTCATTGTAAATACACACTTCATTGTAAATACACACTTCAATACACTTCATTGTAAATACACACTTCAATCCACTTCATTGTAAATACACACTTCAATACACTTCATTGTAAATACACACTTCAATACACTTCATTGTAAATACACACTTCAATCCACTTCATTGTAAATACACACTTCAATACACTTCATTGTAAATACACACTTCAATACACTTCATTGTAAATACACACTTCAATACACTTCATTGTAAATACACACTTCAATACACTTCATTGTAAATACTTCATTGTAAATACTTCATTGTAAATACTTCATTGTAAATACTTCATTGTAAATACTTCATTGTAAATACTTCATTGTAAATACTTCATTGTAAATACTTCATTGTAAATACTTCATTGTAAATCCACCTTCCGTATTGCGCCTGAATGGAATATTCCTGCATCCACAGACATAGGAAAACTATGTATAAAATATCCACCGGAAATATTCATTATACATGGTGTCCTGTAAGTTCTATCACGGTCTTTATCTCATCAGCCGTCCGTCGTAGAGGTATGATCCCAATTTAAAAAATGCTCAAAGGCGTTCAAAAATTACCCTGCACCAGTTTTCAGAGTGAAAATACAGTGTGTGACAAAAGAAAAAATCTAGACTTCAATACGGTCCCCCTGTGCTTTAACTTCCTGTTAGGAAGTCGTTGCTTCGTATCTCTAGAGGCCAACAGAAAAAATTCCAAGCTTCTAAGTGCAATATTCACTGACATATTTGAATTCAAAAATAGGAGAAAAGTTGGGAAGGACCGCATGGATGAGGAAAAGGAGCGTTGGAATTGTTTTTGTTTGCCTCAGGAGAGACAGAAAAACAACTTTATAATTGGAAGTTCAAGGACACGGGGATCATATAAAAATTTAGACTTTTTGTGACACGTTCTATTTTCACTCACAAAACTGGTAAAGGGTAATTTTTGAATGCCTTCTGAGCATTTTTCATGTCGGAATTGTACCTCCACGACGGACATTTGATTAGATAAAGGCCGTATTAACACTTACAATATTCTCTGGATGGGGGCCATTCAAGTATTACGTATGCAGATTTTCAGCCATTTTTGACCCCTTTCCCCCCCCCATCAGCAAAAGTCAGCAAAACACTGACCCCCCTCCCCCCCCCCCACCTTCCTGACGGCAAAATTTCGTGAGCAGCTTAGAATATTTCATATCATCAAAAAGGGGTGGTTGATGACGTAAGCAACCTTCAAACCCCCTCCCTCCTTGTCATCAAAAGTCAGCACATCCGAAACCCCTTCCCCCGCTCTCGATGCTGACGTAATAGTTGAATGACCCCTATATGACTGCGATATACATTAGGACAGAGGTCTTCAACCTTTTCCAAGTCGCGAGCACTGCCTGTACCCATCAAAAAAAAGAAGAGCACCCTTACGGCATGCTATAAAAATGCATGGAATTAGGATGATTTTAACCCTTGAATGCAATTTGTACGAGATGTTTAATTGGAACGCCGATCAAGTGCTCGCGAGCATTAAATCGGGCACTCTGTGTGTTTCAGGGAACACCATAGTGCTCGCGAGCAAAAGGGGGAAGATGTTCGCATCAGGATATTGATTATTATCTCCTAAATGAATATGACATATTGCATTACTCCTTCTCGCACTTTACAAGAGTGACTCAACCAACCGCATTTGAGTGACTCAGTTCTAAATTCCGGACACGGTTATCGAATTTGCATTTAAGAGTTACCTTCATAAATATTTATGAAGCGGACGAGAAATACTCTGAAAAGTACAGACACCATCAGATTGGCTATTCACTGTTAGCTGCTCGTCCGTCGTGTTGGTGGTGTTAGCTGGCTATTCATCGAGATTGTATACACTTCTTCCAAGCAAGAGGGTCGATAAATTTGTGTACATGTTAAATTTTACGACTCGTGAGTTCAGATTGGTTCTTTATCCAAAATAGAGTGGATAGGATATGCCTTAAAAGCTCATTCAGTTTCGTGGGAGATCGATTTAGGCGTGCTATGCATATCGATATCTATTATGGGTGTGCATAGTCTCTCATAGTTTATATCTTCGGCTCCAAGGACGCAAAGTGCTTCTCTCTTAGATACTGAAAGTCTGGCTTTTTAGATTCCTACTACGCGTCGGAACCATTTTATGTATGCGGCTGTTCATTAGACCGAAACCCAAACTACGGTAATTTTACTAGATGTTTACTTTCTCAAATCCGAGGATGAACTTAAATATGTCATATCGCATTATATCGGATGATTCTATTCCGTTCTACAAGTAGAGCGGTCTTGAGAATCATTTCACAACGATTGAGAATAATTTTTGTTTGTTTTCATATTCAGCATTATTTTGGTATTCTATGAAACTGATTTGTACAGTCAAGTCAAAACGACATTATGAAGACAACTTGGACACAACAACCGATTTGCACCAGTGAACCCCAGAGCTTATTCTACTCCATTTTTACCCTCTACAATGGAATAGATCCTGTTTGTCAAATATATTCAGACCCTCTGAGTCAAATATGTTTAGAGACAAATATATCTTTTTAAATTATTCCGTTACCTTTTTTCCAATATAATTTTTACAATGGATATTCTGAACCAGATTTTTTGAACCTTCTCACAATTGCAGTTCAGCGAAAGTTTATTTTAACCAGGAAACACTTTCTGGATATTACTCCGAAGTAAACAAGGAAAGAAAATTCATCTGATCTCCATCGGGACTCGAACCCAGGCTCTTTTACAAACTGAGATAACAAGGAAAATTTGTTTCTTTGATATCCTCAACTCAGAAAACAGCCGTTTATCTCTCTCTCTCTCTACCGTCCCACGTGGAGCCATTTGTTGAAGTTAAAGACAGGCTACTAATATTTCTACTTCAGTGCCTCGTGCCATAGTGCGTGAAATAAGGAAGGCAGGGTCTTGTCTCCAGTGGCGTAGATGCTCGGTTTGCAAGAGGGCGAGTCCCGGCGAAGAAAAGATGATTATTCTTTCCGAGTTCACCTCGGCATGATATCCAGAAAAAATATGTTTCCTAAATATCTTGGACTGAGGAAAAAGCCATCTATCTCTTTTGTTTTGCACGGAACGGGTGAAATGAGAAAAATAATAATTTGAGAATCGCCATAAATATAATGATACGAATGGAGGACATGAATAGAAATGATTTGTGCAGACATAATGATGGCTGAGACAGAAATTAAAACCAATATTTGTCTGTAGGCTACTTGAATTTCATGAAGTACGTTGAATTATGTTATAATTATATTTAATTATTATATATATTTTTTTTCATTTTGTTCCCTTTTTACATTACTTGATTTTCTTAATCGCCGTTATAAATATATAAATGATTTACCATTTGCTACAGGTTGTTCGAAGAGAATGAAGACATCTTGCATATGTTCCAAAAGTTCCAGTTGAAGAGGACTCACGACTTCCACCGCGAGAGCCTGGAGCTTGCCCAGCACGCATCCATCGTGATGTCGACCCTGGACGAGAGCATACGCAGCCTTCATAACGTCGACCGTTTCCTGGACCATCTGCATTCCGTCGGGAAGTTGCACCGGAAGATCCCGGGATTCCAGAGGGATTATTTCTGGGTAAAAATAATTTCATTCGCTTGTAAATATATTCACACGCACATAAGATGTTCCTCGAATGAACGAGCTAGATTAGTGTTTCCCAAAGTGGGCATTATCGCCCCCGGTGGGCGATGTAATGGTCCAGGGGGGGCGAAAGAAGCTACGGCCTTAACATAGGATCCTATGGATTCACCTGAGTTGGCGGGCGATGAGAGGGAAAAAATTGCTGATGAAGGGAGCGATATGGAATAAAAAGTATGGGAAACTATGAGCTAGATATTGATATTCATATTATAAGGAATCAATAACCCATAAAAAAAATAATAAAACTGGGGCTCAACACTGATTCTGAAAGATATTTCAGTGAATTTAAGATGATTTTGGGCATTGATTTCAAATCTGACATTGATTTGAAATCAATGTCAACCGAAAACCATAACTGGTGAAACGGGGTTCCAGGGGATAGTTATAATCCATCAAACCCCCCTCATCATGACTCTGCCAATTCCTGTGCAGTAGTGCGCTAATTAAATTAATTCCATTTTTTGACATAATTTATAATAAGTATATGTAGAAGTAACGTACAGGGTGTGAAAAAAAGTCCGTAGAAACTTTAAAAATGAATAAAAACAGGAAAAGTAACCGAAATAAAAAACGGTTGGTAAGGTTAGCATCGCTAGGTCACGGGAATTTTTTTAAGACAGATAAAAAATAGCTCAAGATACAGCCAATAGGTGGCACTATTATGAGCGATTTCGGTTGAAATATGCAAATGAGACGGTTATAAGAACTTGCGCTCCTAATCCACAAACAGTTCATCGTTGTAAACCGTGTATGTGAACAAGGATGCTGAGTGCGAAGGATAAAGCTTTGTTGGATTTGTGTGATTCGCCTGCAATATGTTATCTCCCTGTGGTGGAGGTGGTCATGTAGAACACATACTGCTGTAATAAACGATTTGGAGGCACTCTGTTCGTTATTTGCGTATCTTTTCTTTGACTTGTGTACGTCAGTGCCACCTGTCGGCTGCTTTTTGAGGTTTTCCCTGTCAAAGAAATTACCGTGACCTAGCAATGCTAACCCTGCAAACCGTTTTTTATTTCGGTTATTTTTCCGGTTTTTATTCATGATTAAAGGTTCCAAGACTTTCTGCCCACCCTGTACAAAGATAATATATACTCTCAACAATGTGATTGTTATGATATTTAGGTGGTATGTTTAACACACAGTTTCAATGTGATTTGTAAGCTGCTTATGGTACTGCTATTAAAATATAATTTTCGCTTTATTTCAAAAACCTAGAGCCAATCTGACAAAACCAATGACAGATTCGATATCAGCAGTCTCATTTAATAACGGTTAGAAAAGTTTATCCAGATAAATATTTTTTTTTTGCATCATGTGGATGTTCAATCACTAGTTTCAGGAAATTTCCTCAAATATTTATTTTAAAAAATAAATTCTACACAAACGGTATCTCGAACTTTTCCATGATATTAAATCTGACTTGCAAAATTGAAAAACGCTATTTTGAATTTCCAAAGTAATGTGTTTCCCTTCAAGGAAATTCAGGGAAAGAATTTATTTTCCTAAACTGTCTCGGAAAATAAATCGCATGAGAGGCTGAAAACGTTAATTTTAGGAGAAAAGTGGTTTGGAAGAATATTTAACGATCGTATCAGAAAAATCTTCCAGATTAATATAACATAAATATTTAGTTTCATAAACTGATATTCACTTTCCTCTTAAGTTAATAGAAGAAGATTCTATTATATATCAGGTAATACAAGAGATGGAAATTTGATATTACATTTTTGAAGGCGAGAGTCATAAGATACATTTTTTATTATTAGACTCGATTACTATGATGATGTAAAAGAAAAGTCAAGATTGAACTATAACAGTAAAATCCCTCCTTAGACCTCTCTTTTTCGGCAAAATAACAATTTTCTCTTGTTTCTCTTGTATAATAAAAGTATGCATTTCAAACCCCCCATTAACGGTTACCCTTCTTTTACATACGATTTTTTTTTTCATCTCGCCGTTGCCCGCAAAAGAGAGGTTTTACTACATTATCCCTTGGTATGTACAGTGGAAATCTCTATCTTAAAGGTCACCCCCCTTTCTTAGATAGACTTTTTTAAGATAGTTACCCATTCTTAGATAGGTGGCTTTTTTTTCTCAGCCCAAGATATCAAGAAAACATATTTTGTGGATATTATGCCAAGGTTATCTTGAAAACTCACCTAATCTTTGCCGGGACTCGAACCAAGGCCCTTTTGCAAACCGGCCACGCATGATACTACATACACCACTGTAGATACGAATTTGCCTTCCTTATTTCGCGCACTGTGGCTTGAGGCGTTGAAGGAGAGGCATCAGTGTTACCTCTCTTAACTTTCAGCACCTTCATTTCACCTGGAGTGTCATTTGCAGGGGAAAGTTTCCACATGCTACTAATGCGTCTACCTCAGCGCCTCACGCCACAATGCGTCAAAAAAGGGAAGACAGGGTCGTGTCTCTAGTGGTGTAAATGGTAGCATGCTTGTCCGGTTTTTCAAATTTCAAATTTATTTGTTTCCAAAATTAAATAACACATAAAACAGTCAAATCTCGATGTTTGTCGTCTAGAGGCCTAAGCCTGTACAGAGCAACTAATCAGAAACTAAAGACGAAAGAAACAAAGAAAAAAATAACACAGAAGTTATAATAAAAAATAAAGTTTTAAATAATAAAATGTTTTTGGATAAATTTTTGTAACTTGAGAATTATGCATAATAGTCTATAAAAGTGATAAATTTAGTGAAATTTAATCAAACTTTCTTTATCGAGATGATTGGTGATTAGGCATAACCACCGGTGTATGACTCTTACACACACACACACACAGTAACATATGCATTTTAACTTTAAACTGCATAGGAACAAATCGCGACCGAAGCCAAACCTCGCAGAAATAAAGTCGTGTAAACGAAATTTCACTGTATATCGTACCTCCCCATTAGCGGACAATTTTTTTGGTCCTGTCGGTGTCCGCTATCGAGATTAACGTTATTATAGTTTCAAAAATTAATTATTATTACTTCTGATTTGGAGGGATTGTAATGAGCTTTCATGAAAAATTTCGTTCTTATTTTTCTTACGTATAATATTACTTACTTTTCTTGTATAATATTATTATACAACCGTATTATACAAAATATTATTATACAAATCTTTTTTTTTACTAAGGATAATGCCTTATGCTTAACAATAATTATTATAAGACCTCTCACACGGGTAAATAGAACGTTCGCAATTAAGCTTTTGAAGTATTAGGATTTCATCAAGTCTTGAATGGGAATAACACGCGGCTTATACATTGCTCTCTCTCTCCTCTCTGCCGTGATTTTACGACAACTTTTTCTTTTGTTCGACCATTTTTCCTGTATGGAGCCGTTCAAGTATTACGTAAGCAAATTTTTAGCTATTTTTAGCCACCCTCCTCCCCCCCCCCCCGTCAGCAAAAGTCGCAAAACTCTAACTCCCTCCCCCCGTTGACAGCAAAATTTTGTCATCACTTCCCCCTTCCTCCTAACGCATATTGGTGGGATCAGAAACGTACGAGAGAGGGGGGGGCATCGGGGGCTCGTGTGCCTCCCCCCCAGACAAAAAAACTATTTTTTTTATTCAAAAAATATTTTTAAAAAATTTCAAATGAAAATATCTTTACATATGTTATTATAATCAATTTCTGTTCATTTAAATGCTATTTCAAGGGTAAGAACTCAAAATTTCTCTTTAAAAATTTCATTGCGACCCACCCTTTAAGCCATATATGGTAAAACCCTTGACCCGCAGACCAAATGTGGCCCTGAAGGTTATGTGGTGTTGCTTGCCCACCCCCCCCCCCCAAACCTAATTTTGTAAAAATTAACTGAGCGGCACATTTACAAATCGCTTAAATGACCCGTGGCGCAATTCCAGAGCATTTGAGTGGCCCGTAGCACATTTTTAGATCATTGAAGTAGGCCTCAACGATCACTTTCACATTCAAAGATCACCTGAGTAACCCGCGATACAGTTACAGAACACTTAAACGATCCGTGGCACATTTAGAGATCCCTTGAGTGACATGTGGCACAGTTTTAGATCACTTAGCGGCCCCCACTTAAATACATCACTCAAATAACCCGCGGAACATTCCCAGATTAAGTGAGCTATAGGTGGTGTTGTTGTGCCAGTACGACGCGTTCCGAGTTCCGAATAAAGGCGTTTCTGTCGCATATTCATTGTTTTTGATTCGAATACGTCCTTTGGTTCATTTGACGACACTGAGTGCATTCGCAAACGAATATGCATAACGAAATAATTTAAACATTCAGGAAAGTGTTCAGAATATATCAGTGTTTTGTACGTCTGCTAGTAGATGTCTTTAAGATAAATCCAGTGATGCCACTCTGGTTTTAATACCTCTTCAGGTCTGGCCACCAGGCTCGCGGCCAGCTTTCGTAACGAAATTGTGTTACGCTATACCTCGAAAGCTTCGCAACGCAAATAGAAGACGTTGTTATCGTCTGTTAGATATTTCATAAACAAAAATGATTATACCAATTTCATTATCATTACCTCGCAAAGGTAGGCACGAAGAACGTATTCACGTCAAAACCTGCGACGGTGTCTATGAGTAAGTTACCCCGGTAAGTTACCCCCCCCCCCCATACGGTGATTCCCCGGAGGGAGCATTTATTTTCCCAAAGAAAAAAAAAATCACATCCTGAAAATTCAGCCTCTAAGGGTGTCAGAAACTCGGATATTGGCCGGGTCTTCAAGTTCTTCTTCATCCCAGGCCAAAGACCGATAACAAAAGACATGATTCGAGATCATCTTCGAGTTGGCGTATTTTTTCGTATAATTATGCCTGCGTCAGTTATGGCAACCCATCAAACCGCAGTCACGAAGCGGTAATAGTTTTTTCTTCTCCAATATTTGGTAGAAAAAAACTATATGCTTATATATTTATTTTTACAGTTTTTTCTCTCAAATTTCCCTTTTTTTTCCCCTCTTGTCACATAGAGGCAATCCAATACAGCTGTTATATATATAGACATGTATCACATGTTGGCGATTAAAAAAACAGGATTTGGCTCCTACTGGGCCGTCTTACATCAAGCTTTGGTCAGGGATCTCCGGCCACTTCGCGAAATGGCTGGCTAAACTTCGAATTATTTCTGCATTAGGACTTTGACCCCGCACTCAGGGTTCAGGCAGTAACATATATTCATCACATAGGTATACAGTAAAACCTGTCAGAGTTTGACACCTATGGTTCCATTAAAATCTGTCCAACTTATACAGGTGTCCAATATAGCGAGATAATAGTGTTGTGAACATTGCATTATAGGATTATCGCTGGTTTCCTCAAAACCGTCCAATCTAGAAAGATTTCCTGGAAGCAGAGTTGTCCAAACTAACAGGTTTTCTGTATACGAATTGGCATCGTCATACCCCCCCCCCCAGCTTTCACCATCGAGCCTCCCCAGCCTTTCAAGTTTATCTCCGCCTATGTCGACTATACTACTGTCTCAGGAACCAAGCTTTAATTTTTTATGGTAACCTAGCCCCGTAGCGACAACAGAGTGACGACATAGCTCATTTGTGTTAAAACTGTCTGGTGGTCATGGTCATAGCAAAGTGGCCACGTAGTGTATACGATTTAAGAATGATTTTGATTTCGTGTTGAGGGTAATGAAAATTGATTTATAGAATACATGGCTTTTTCAGTACTAATCTGATTTTCACACAAAGAGTGTTAATAATTCAGTTATTTCTTTGTTTTCCATACATTCTCATACAGCGTATCGAGCGTCCGTTCCTCGCCGCCGTCCAAGACACACTAGGCGAACGATACACGGAAAACATGGAGGTCATATACAAGATTACAATCCGTTTCGTGCTTGATACGGTAGTGCACGGGTTCGATCTCGGAGGCCCGCTACCGAAATCCAGCGTCGGCGACCAGCAACAGACGCCACCGCAAATCGCCAGAACACCTAGAGATCAATCGACGACGACGGATTCCGGAAGCCAACTACTACTACTACAAGATACGAACCAAACAAAGAGGACAGTGGCGTCCGATAACGACATCGTCGCCAACGTGAAAGGTGCTTCACCTAAGAGACCTTCATAAAAAAAGGAGAGACTTATTATTATGTACTGAACGAACGGTGTATTTTTATGCGCTTTCCTCTTGATTTTTATCGATGTCCCCCTTGAGACGAACCTGGGGTTTAAAGTTTCGAATGTTTCGATTTTATAGCCGCGCGCCGCATAATAATTTACATAAAATGCGTCGTAGAGACCCGTATTTTTTATTACTAAGGGGGAATTACCTATTTCAGACGTTTCATTTTGATCGCATTTTGTATCTCTAGTGGTATTGACCGCGCACTCGTTATAAACAGTTCAATGATTTATACAGGGTTTATTCCTTCCGGGGAGAAGAAAAAAATTCGGAATATTTTAAAGAAAGTTTGATATCAAAGTGCCACAAAAAATATTTTGATAGTTATTGATATTCTCATTGTTCTGATTCGATGTGATCATTTTTTTTTATTATATAAATCTACATAATTGATTATTACCGGATAGTTTCATGAATTTTATATGCATTAATAATGGGCTGATCCTATTTTATTCAGGTGAAAACATCGATGAAATTCCCACCTGTTAGGGTGGATTCACATCTACGGACACTCACCGTGTCTTGTCGGACACGGCAAACATTCTATTACATAAAAGTGACTGTCTGCGCAGCCACGATACGATAGATATGAATACGTTCATTGGTTTTATGTTAAAGACTGTTTGCCGTGTCTGACACGACACGGTTAGTGTCTGTAGATGTGAATCCGCCATTAGGCTCATTCGGCCAAATTGAATTTGGTTTGTTCTAAACTACCCGTGAGAAACTTGTGAAATTTGAGGAACATGTTAATGAAAGAATGACAAGAATTTCTGAAGCCTCTTTAAAAAGTCTTTTGGATACTTTCTTTATTTAAGACCGAATTCTTTTTTTTTTTTTCCTTCAGCAGACTTTACCAGAATTCCGACATGTCTTTTACGACCGAAAATAAACGAACAAGTTTTCTCTCGAAATCCTAGTGTTCGAAAAGAGTTTTACAAATAAATCACTTGTGTGTTCTTGTAAAGTCATCGTCATACTTTTTAGTTGAATAAATTAAAATTATAATGTTTCTGCCAAAGATGTTTAGATGAGGAAGTTTGCTTGTTACAGCTTTTCCCCGAAATTTGTGCAGTTACATGACTGCAAAAAAAAGTAGAATATGGTAACTGTGCACGTACAAAAATTAACATTTGGAGTAGGAAAACAGTCCAGTGGAAAATATCTAAAGTGATTGTTTTTAACTCCAATTTTTGCCCATTCTTTTATGTGACCCTCCCCCCCCCCCTCATTCTTTTACCCTTCTTGAAGGGTAGCCAGGGACAGGAACTTGAGCGGGGCAGGAGGGGACAACTGTTCCGAGATGCAGGTTTAGGCAAAAGTCCTAATTACGGCCGTGTGATAATATGATAGCTGTATAGAAGAGAACATGTCTATTACAGCTAACTGTTATACTTTACAACTTGGTTGCCCCGGTAATGAGAAGAAATGCTTTTCATAAATCGCATCCTGATAATAAGTAGTAGAAGCTATGGCTGATCCACAGAAAAAGAACAATAGGTACAGTCAGGGCCATCTTAAGAGTATCGTGGACCCCCCGGGGCCAAGTGATTTATCTGAGGCCCTACCTGGTAAAACCTAGAAAATTTTAGCCAAATCTCATTTTTGTGAGGCCCCTCTTCTCTTGAGGCCCCCGAGCAGTGCCCGGGTAGGCCCCATGCGTTAAGATGGCACTGGGTACAGTTAAGTGTCATAAATCACACCAAACCAATTTGTAGAGATACCAAATTTTTAACCCATAAAGTACATTCATCTATGCCACCTAGACAGGTGAGCGGACTCATAGTCCTCCATCTTAGAGCAGCAAAATCAGTTTTTTAGTTCAAAGTGACGTCTTATATTTGAAAAAAGTAAAACAAGGAGCAGCGATTGGCTGTAGAGATAAGTATGTAGCTGACGTCATACTTCAATCAAAGATTGCGGTTATGTCAAACTGAGGTTTCCAAGAGCCCTACATCCATCCATAGCTGACGATAATTTATTTGGACGAAAAGCGAAAATCTAGCCAGTTATTGGCGATTCTCTTTCTGCTGAGCGATTCCCGTAGTTACCAACAAAAAAGCAAAATTGCTCCGAACTAAAGTCCAGGACTAAAAAATGGATGATCTATGAACATAAGAAACCCTCCTCGATATTACGTACAAATATATAATTTTAGTTAAAATTAAATTTGTAAATTTTTGTTGTTAAAATTAAATGTATGAAATACAGTCAAACCTCGGTTTACGAACTTAATTTGTTCCTGAAGTCCATTCGTAAGCCGGAATGTTCGTAAACCGAAACAGTTTTACCCATAAGAATCAATGTAAAATGAATTAGTGGGTTTCTGATACCCCGAAGTTTTCTAGTGTTAATTTTCACAACAGCGCCTGTGTAAAACGTGAAACCAATGTAAATAATAAAAGCAATCAGTTACGGAAAAAATAACCATAGTAAAAAAGGGACAAATTGAAAACGATGCTAGGGCCATGTCTGGTTTCATTAATATCATCTATAATCCCAGTGTCAAAGCCTTCGAAATCTCTGTCCGCAACACAATCTAGCCACAATATATTTATAGCCGAATTCACAGTTCTGTAAAATATTTGCTGCTAACTTTTGGCAATGATAGCAAATGCAAAAACCCATTTTTCAATATGCAATTTATAATTTTCAAATAATGTTCTGTTCTGAGAAGTCATCGGAGAGTGTTGTTTTTATGCCAAAAATTATTGCAAATTATTTTTGAAAGAGCTCTATGACGTAGATGTAGAGCATATTTCCCCAAACTTTTTGTTCCATCGCCCCCTTCGTCAGAAATGATTTCTCTCATTGCCCCCAACCCAAGTGATCCCATAGGATCTTATGTTAAACCTGTAGCTTCTATCGTCGCCCCCCGGACCATTCCTTCCCCCACCAGTGGGGGCGATATTGCCCAATTTGAAAAACACTGATGTAGATTTTCTTGAAGTTTGAAATGACCTGCTTGCTGATCCATGGTTCACGGAATTGATAATAGATGTCGTATTTGTAGGCGTGATTGCATTACTCAGATGCATTAACTAAGAATTCAACTAACTCTTCTCTTAATTAAAATAAAAGATAAATAAATAAAAATATAAGCATACTTCTTTTTTTCGAGATTCGATCCTTTTGCGTATTCGTAAATCAAGACAAGTCCATAAACCGAATCATTTCAGTTTTTGGCAAACCGAGCGTTGACAGTACATAAAAAAAACGAATAAGAAAGCCTCGCTTTATTTTTAAAAATAATGATACCGACCGGAATACGGTATGTTCGTTAGCCGTTGTGGGGTCGTAGTGATGCTCTTTCCTGGGTTCGAACCCCACCATTGCCAGAGTGATGGTCGGCTGAAGTTGGTTTTCTGCGATACCCAAATTCGAGGCGCAAATGCGAGAGCCGATCTCTCCTTTAAAAAGTCTCGCCACAGAGAGTGACAGGCCTACAACGTTACAATTATTCAATCATTGCACTTCACTCATGGTTCGATAAATATGGCAGATAGCAGCAGTGCAACGAGCATTACACAGAAACAAGATTCAGAACACGGACATGCACATTCCAACATGAACCAATTCGTTAGAAGTTCCGCAGAGGTAGTAGTAGCGTGTTCATTAAATACACCGGACAGTTTATAATCAAAATTTTACGTACATATAGTGCTAACCTAATTATTTTTCAACATGCAGCTATCAGACATAAAACTAACTTCATTGAATGATTCCCAAGTTTTATGGTGATTAGTTCTGCGGGATTGATGGCGACCAGAGAGTCACAAAATTGAGTTCATAGTTAGTATCTCATTACGTATACGATGCTATCATAAAGTTTGATCGCGCGATAACGTAATAGACCTGGGAAAAGTCTGGAATTTTATTGCCAGAATAGCTCTCACCGTAAATCAAATTTGCTCTCTACTCCAGCGATTTTTATCTGAGAGTCCACTTTTCTTTATATTAGGCTGAGATATTCGGGGGGGCGGAGAACGAAAAGCTTCTTTTTATGATAGTTTGTTTTACAGATTCATCCTCTCTGGTATGTTCCGGAAAGGGAAAAGAGGAAGTCGAAGGTGGAATTGATTCATACCCGTCACGAATGACAAATCGTTCAGACGCGTCGTTTGTAGATACCTGTGCCATGATCCATTGTTATTTTGGATTGATGATAAGGAAAACCAATCATAAATGTCAAAATGTTTTCATCAATCACTTATTGTAATTAATAACAATTGTTGCGATCGTTAGAATCAATAGTGTAACAATCTTACGAATATTATGGTTGGTGTGCATACAAAAGTATTGATCCGAGCATGAAGTATTGCAATATTTTGTTTCGGTCATGTCGATTTCTTACGCAGGTGTAATTAGTTGAGTGGAACAAATAACCTGAAGGGGAAGCTACGAGTAATACAGCGAATGTATACAGCGCGGGGGGGGGGGGGTGCACAACCTCCGGTCCGAGAACCCCATGCGGCCCGCCGAGGAGTTTCATCCGATCCGAAAAGGTGTTTCGCTAGAAATGCATTAATGCACACAATGCGATGAATACATATGCTTACCATGTTTCCTTCACGAAAATACGGGAAATCTGGATTCATACAAGTTATCGCCAATTATCGCCAAAAAATTTAAAATGCTAGTTAAAGTTGCCAGTCACAGCAGACAAAAAACATTGTTCCATTCAAGTGAAGTTTAAAAATTATCAAAGACATTATAGCCAATAATTATCAAAGACATTATAGCCAATAATTATCAAAGACATTATACCCAATAATTATCAAAGACATTATAGCCAATAATTATCAAAGACGTTATAGCCAATAATTATCAAAGACATAGCCAAAAATTTTCAAAGACACGTAAAGTTGCCAAATTTGCCAATCATAGCCAAAAAGTTGTCAGAGGCAAGTAAAAATGCAAATTACAGTCCAAAAAATTTTTTTCAAAGGCATTATAGGTGATGAAAATAATAGCAACTGTTGTTTTCAAAAATTCAAGTTAGCCTCGTTGAAAATAAGGGGGAAAATGGTATACAGTCAAATCTCGTTATAACGAACTCAAAGAGACCGGAGAAATCACTTCGTTATAACGAAATTTCGTTATCGAAGGGATTCCAGATCTGTGCATTATTCTTATATAAACTTATCAGGAGGTGTCTGTGAAAAGTGTTCGTTAAAACGAGATTTTCGCTCTAATGTTGTTCGTTAAAACGGGATCCGACTGTATTTTATAAAAAAGTTGGAACGACAAAAATTACTGGAATGTCCCGTAATTTTCAAGGGTCATATGGTCACCAGATATGTGCACATTTCTGGCTCGTGAGCGCAGAGTCACTGCATATCTGGCCCTCGGACTGAAAAGGTCGTGCACCCCTGGTATATAAGTAACTCATATCCATGTGCATTATTGGTGTACTTGATTCCCGAAGAGAGTCCGAAAGGAATAAATATTTCGGTTCATTTGAAAACTGTGAAAAAATATGAAAAATATTTTCTTGGGGGAAGAAAAGAAAAAAAAACAGAAAGAAACAAGAAGCGAATTTGGAAATTACAGTTTTTGAAAATCAAGGGAATATTTAAAAAATAATATTTTTTGGCCCAATCAAAGAACAATATCAGTAAAAAAGTCACTCTTCCCTTTTAGAAACCAAAATTGATTCAACGCACAACATCTCAATGAAAATTTTGTGAGATATTGTTGATTAAAAGGCTTGATTTGTTTGTTTTTACTTGCTCAAATGATAATAATAATAAAAAAGAATATAAATTTGAAAACAAACACAGTGATTATTGACTCTATAAAAAAGAATAAGTCAAGAATTTTAGTAGTCTATATCTCGGTGAATATTTTGTTTCATTTCATGAATTGAATAGTTCCTTTCATTTTGTGAATTCATTTTTAATGAATTTCGTTGATGTCATGGTATTCTATCATGCGCGCAAAACTGATTAATGCATTTTCTTGAAAGTTTACCAAAAAAATTGAGTATCCAAGACATGTAAAACTTTACACCAGCATACGATAGTGCATAAAATCAAGAACATGTGGGGAAAATTAGAAATAAATCAATAGTTAAATATTATTTTCAATGATATTTCCATCACAGCAAAGGTCTTCACCATGTTAAAAAGTATGAGACCCCTCTTTAACTCAAACTTTGTATCAACAATGGAATTGTTAATCCTTTCCAATATTCTTTGAAAATACCTTGTATGTTTCAGTAAATATCACTCCGGTTGATTGTTATTTGTGAGACTCAAAAGAAGGGAAAAGATGAATCGACTCGCTTGATTTCAAAATTGAAGAATCGGCCATAACGCAGTGAAAAAAACTCGGAATGCATGTGTTTGTTCTGCAAAAAGACTAGTTGTTCACAGCAAACAAACAAAACGATACCAAACAATAACCTCCAATAACGTCGACAGCCAGCCAAGTAGGACAAAATTATTGATTCGAGACCTTGAACGTGCTGCTTGAACGCAGCAATGGAGATAAAGCTGATGTTCAGCACCAGTATTCGCCAATACGAATCTAGATACGTGTGCAAATTGAAATTAAATTTCACTTTTTCTAATTTTATTGAGGAGGGAAAATACTCCTTCGAAAATTTCAAGTAATTCTCTTTAATAGAGCCATTTCTCACTATTTTGGGGGGAAAATACCTTAAAAATGCTAGAAATTTTACAGACGAGTGGAAGTACTCTTGAAATTTATATTTTCGGAGATAACGCTTACACGCAGCTTAGCCAACGCCATCTGTGGCAGAAAACCTAACTGCGATGCTCGTGACGTCACTTAAGAAGGTCATCTCATCTATAACCATTGGATATACTGTAAAGCAAGGCTCCATGCGAAGCTCGTGACGTCATATCTTTGCCTTGTTTTATATTCATTGAATGAATGAATGTAAAACAAGGTAAAGATATCGCATGTCTTTTTCCGTCGGCCTGCTATATCCAATGTCTACTGGTGAAATAGACTTCTTCAGTGACGTCACGAGCTTCGCACGAGACTTTCTGATATAGGTGGCATTGGCTTAGCACTTTAAGATTACCAAACTATATATATATATATAGAGGAAAAAAGATGTACTCTTCTCTCCACTTGTTAATACAAGCCATACTGGAAAAATTTGTTGTTTATGTAGAAATACCGATTTTTGGAAGAAACTCATCTCCGCCGCCACAGGGACTCGAACCCATATCCCTCAAATGCCGGTCAAGAGCTCTACCAACTAAGATATGGTAACCCGAACCCGGGTTTGAGTCCCGGTAGCGGCAGGGATGAGTTTTTTTTACCAAAAATTAGTATCTACATAAACAGCCAATCTCTATTACCAAGCTTATATTCAGCACACACAAACTCCAGCCACATTGCAATTCACTACCATTAACGAGTTTGTGGTTGGAAATGAAAGTGTCATCTATGGGTGGTCGCCTCAAGCTCGTTAGGGAAAATTTCGATATTCTTCCCAGGGTTTGAACCTGGGACCGTAATCTCCGAGGTGGCAGGCGAGCATCTTACCACCGCGCCACTCGGACCGGTAGGTTCGTTTCACCAAGCTAGCTCAGTATCTCACAATCCCGCATGAATTCCCACATTCACGTCCTCTACAAAAAAAAAAATCATTTAAGACAAAATTGCAAAACATCTTTGACTCATCGCAATACTTGTTTTTATAGTCTGTAAATTATCGGATTTCATTTTTTGAGGAAAATCTCGTAAAATGTTCGGAAAATGAAAAAGTGCCAAATATTCGTTCTTTTTACATTTACATCATTCAGTTTGGTTACATCTCTGCAGCAGCTGATTACGAAAATATTATTTCAATGGGATCAGGGACATGAGATTCTGTCAACGCAAAGTCTTTCTACAGGCTTTTGCTACGAAGATTAAATTTCCAATGGCATTTTTTTTCTATGTGTTATAATGTTCTTTGCGGTGTTATGTATCGGCTTAGTAATCAATCGATGTAGCAATTAGCAATCAGTCAATAAATAGTGTTTTCATTAGAATATTTACATGTTGTAAAGCGAGATTGTGAAAGAGATTGTTTATCTCGTAAAAACAAAGAAAAAATATTGATAATATATAAAAACCGTATTCATAATGGATGAAAAATATTTTTAATATGTTTCTCTATGTCGATAAATACTTTAATCGGATGTGAATAAAGTATTCAATATATATTTAGGTACCGTTTGATTTGTCTGTTAATTTTGCCTCAAATTAGGGAAAATCACAGATTCATCGTCTGTTTATACGTAGGTATACAAGGTGTGATGCAAGTGCTAATGCGGCTTTTATTTCATCAATCATTTTTCGTAGAGGTACAGTTTCAATTAGAAAAATGCTCAAAATGCGCTCAAAAACTACCCTGCACCAGTTTTGAGAGTGAAGATATAGTTTTTTATACATATTCTAAATTTTTATACGGTCCTACCGTATAAGTCTTGTGGGCAAGAAAGAAGCTGGCATGTTGAAGTGGGAGAGATTTGAGAATGGTGGGGGGGAGAAAGAGCGTTATCCGTTAGCTTTTGCTGTTATTTCGCAACTCTACTACAATTTTTGAATTAGAATATCGCAGTGAATACTGTAGTTAAAAACTTTTTTTTTTTTTTTTTGATCAGAAAAGAGAAGTTAAGAAAACTTTCTACTTGGAAGTTAAAGGAAACCGTATAAAAATTAATTTTTTTTTTTATTTTATTTTCTGATCCACTGTTTTTGTCAGTGTTAAAACTGGCAAAGGGTAATTTTTGAACGCCTTTTGAGCATTTTTCAGATTGTGACGAAACATCTAGGACAGGTGGTTGATGAGATGAAGGCAGCACTAGCACTTACAGGACACCCTGTATACAAGGTCACTATAGGACTGACTCCGTAACGTTTATTTCTTTCTTACAAACCGAGCACAACTCGGGTCTATCGCCATCTATGGGCAATTTACTAATACAGTCGAATCCCGTTTCAACAAATACCGTTATAGCGAAAATCTCGTTTTAATGAACACTTTTCTAATCCCCAAATAAATTTACATAGGAACAATGCTAGGTAACCTGGAATTCCTTTATAACGAAATTTCGTTTTAACGAAGTGATTCCTCCGGTCTCTTGGCGTTCGTTATAAAGGGATTCGACTGTATCGCTGTAACCATTGACTTTGAATGTATACTTCACTTTATATGAAAAGTTTTCAAATGGCATGCAATTTCTTCAAACGACGTAATGTTTTATAGATGGCGTGCACATACAAAAATAGAAACATTATTTCTTTTTATACATTCCCCGTGTTCTAAGAAACAAAATTTTACCATTGTTCCCCTTACGGGGGAAGGGGGAAGAGAGGAATTGTTCCCCCCGTCTCCCCTAAGGACGAAAAACATTACACGTTTGCAACATTCGCTTAGATAGTTGGATTGAAAAATGAAGAAAATTCGGGAAAAGCAGCGTATACTAACGTTAAACGCCGTTTTTCCTGATTTATGCTGGTACCCCCCCCCCTTTACTCATACCATTTTATTTCTATCTGGTGCTGCCATCTATTGTTACATTTGTTACGGTTTATTAAAGGATGAAGAGAAATTATTCTGATAAATATTTTCGTTTTTTCAGGCTTCAGAAAAAAAAATAATAATAATAATTACCTCAGTAAAACCTCGATAAGTCGTCACCTCAAGTTATCGAAAAATTATGACGGCTTAAGCGGAGTGACGACTTAAGAGGAGTTCCGTCAGTTTTAATGTGCAATGTTATGAAAATCGTATAAATTTAAAGTAATATCACATTTATACAAATACAAATACAATTTTATATACAATATTATATATTATATAGATTTATATACTAGTAATTTTTAATTTAGACTAACAGAGCAACTGTTTGAATAAGTAGCTTTCCTTCATAACAGAACTCTCTATTGCACATTGATTTTGCATATACTTCAAATTTAATTTTAGTATTTTAATTCTTCATCAGTATTTCATGATGCAACTACAAAGTAATTTCGAACAGTTTTGACTCGGTGGAGGGGCCCTGGGCAGGGAAAAGTAAACAGAAGACCTCAACTTGGGTAACGTAAACACTTCGTCCCCCCCCCCCCCCCAGGGGGAAGGGTACGAAGTGCTTACGTTGCTTCTTGCGACAGAGCTTGGGTGTCTCGCGGTTTGTCCAGTTTCTCCAATGGAGCCCAGGCAAAAATGAGATCTAGCTTGAACAGTCCCCAACGTTCCAAAAACCTTAGTCGGCAAATGAACTTCCCCAGGGTAACTTTCGTTACTTAAACTGTTCCGTTTGGATTTATAGGATTTTATGGAGACTTTTAAGCATATGGCGATGCTGTTAACAAGCTCTTTTTTTAATGGGAGCCATAAAAATAGTCTGTTCCTCTTTCTCAAACTTTTTCATTGTGACGACTTAACCGAAATTAGCGACGAGTAAACGAAGGTTTAATAACATTGTGGTCTATGAGAGCTGGAAGGGTCTGAAGAAAAATGACGACTTAACGAAGTTTTACTGTATTTGTGTTTTTTGTAATTCAAAGTAATTTTTTTTTGTCAAAACTTTTATTCAGTTTTTGCTTTCGCCTGGCATTTAATGGAATAAATTAGTCTAGTTCGATGGAATAAGTGATTTCTTCTTCCATTCATGTGATTTCGATTATTTTGCATGCATACACACGTGTCAAACACGTGATGTATGTTAACTGCAGTGGTGTCTATGCACCGGATGGTGTAGCGCTCAAGCCATGTCCCCAGTAGTGCAACGATATCATTAGGATATCGTGCCGATACCGATCGGAACGTCGAAAATTTTCCGATATCGAACGATATAGTAAAAATGTATTCACTTATTATCTTCTTTTTTTCTCTAAAACAGTTTTACTCTCATTTTTACAGCATTTCGTTACGAAAGAAAATATCTTGTGCGATAATTAGTCTCCATTGAAATAATCAAAATTTCTCTATGTCGGCAAATGTACCTATGCCATTTCTACGTCGAACGGTATCAGCAACGACGTCTAACGGTGTGTTACGGGGGTGGGGGGGGGGGGGTTATTTTTAACCACCGTGACCCCCTAAAAATGAATTCATAAGTTGAAATCTCTTGCAAAAAGCCTAAGTCGAGCATCTATCTATATACAGTATATAAAATTGATTTTCTGTCTGTGTGTGTGTTCTCCATACAGATCTATAATTTTAGATCGATCGTCACCAAATTTTGCATATATACCAAATGGGACCCGACTTGAACGATAGGCTACTTTAATAGTTCGTCAGAGCAGTGCAAATCCCCCCCCCCAAATTGGCGGGAAACTGTCGGGCAACGATGGTTTTTGGGCCTCAATAATCACTCTCAGAACGTTTACTTTGATTACCGTGGTTCCCTAGCAATGCGTTTCAGACGTGTATATGCCTTTACAATGGTTTGTCACTTCTTTAATGCTGCCGGTGTATATGTGTAATAGTTTATTCCTTTAAATATAATGGTTTGCCTTTGTTCCTTTATAATGGTTAAAGCCGAATCACGCTACACTGACGTGCTGTCATTATCACGTCACGTCAGAGACGTTGCGAATTCTGATTCGCCGAAATTCTGCGACATGCAATTCTCATGTCACAGAATTTCCACGAATCAGGATTCCCAACGTCTCTGACATCACACGTTACAATCTCAAAATTTGTTTGAGGGTCCGTGTACATGAAAGAAATAAAGAAATCAAATTCTTAAACAAAAACTTCCAATCATTAAAATGAAGATCCTCCTATGTAAATTAATTTGCAAAAAATTACATTTTTTAATGCAATATATATCACGCGTGCGAGAGATATTAAATATATAAAATCACTATGTTTTGTGGACTTATGACTGTGTTGGCAAGTCTTTATTGGTTCAAAAGTTGCCATTTCTAGGGACTGTACACACAAATAGATTAAACTTGACCATTTTATTTTTTGTTAAAATAACTAACAGTTAAATTTTTTTGACAATTAACGAAACTTTCAACTTTAAATTCAATTCACGTTTCACAATTTGTATAAGCCATACCGTTAATCTTTGGCAACAAATGATGAGATCTTCGGTGTCAAACACATCTACGTTTAGATTTAACCACTTTATGTACAAGGTTTCGGCAATAAATTTAGGTTATCTCTAATTGACGAATCAGCGATAAATCTAGTAACGTGGTGCTAACGTAACCGCACGTTAGAAAAAGTGAAAAAAAATGTATAAAAAGGAAAAAATAAAACAGATAAGAGAGAGTTTTTTCTTTAGAATTCTCTTTTCACCCTCACCCTGCGTGTTTTCTTTCGCTCTAACATGTACAGTAGGAAGATAAATTATCTGATAAATTATCTGTGCGGAAAAACAATATTAATAGCGGTATAGAAAGAGAAAGGGGAGAAACGAAGAGTAACTTTCTCAGACATATAGGGTTACTATAAAGCTTAGTGACGGCGAGGAGAGTGGAAGAAAAACACAGAGAACTTCTCATACCCGCATTTACTTTTCACTAATTGGACGTTTTAGCACACGGTTCCAATATAAAAAGTTGATTTTTCTATCTTTTTTACAAATGAGATCTCTTGGGAAGTTTAAAACATTTCGAACAACAGCACGCCTTTTGAGAACTTTTTGTAACTGAAAGTGTATTTCTAAAGTCCACGGTTGCAGAGATATCCGCTATGTACAAAATTTCGGACAGCTTTTATATTGACTTTGTCTTCTTAGGAATCAAGCGTGACTCTGATGTAATAAATATTTCGAGAGATTTGCGATCTATCCAAAAGAGGAGAAGATTTAAAAGGAACTGAAATTTACTTCTAAATCTTTTTCTTGTGATTTTTATTTTTGATCCGAGTGGCGGCAGACAGGCGTCGGATCGACCGGTTACTTGCCCCACAAAAGCTCTTTTTTCTTTTTGCCCGTGGTCCATGGACTGAAATATAACGACTTTTATCTCGGAAATAATTCTTTTGACGGAGTTCATATCACGGTGGAAACAATAAAATTCCGACTATTCAATTGCCCTTCTTTTACTTCAAAACTACGGGAGATGAGAAGAACAAAAAGTCATTTCATTCGGGTTTCCCGATCCGGCGATTTCGATCGATCACGCACCCGTCATCACACAAATTGCTGTCACGTGCAGTGCTCATGATGACTTCATAAACGTACCACCGATGGAATCAAAAATATATTTTTTTTTTTATTCTTTTCAATGATGAAAGAGTCGGAGAGGGGCTGAAAATCCATTTACGTACACTCTATGTGAAGTGAAAAAATCCTTTGATATCTTTAATTAATATTAATGAATTCGATGTCAGAGTTAATTGCGGTGGTTTATCCCTGTCCGATAGGACAAAAATCATGATAGTTCAAAACTACTGGTGTTGTTGAATATTTGAGCTATATATTATTCCCGAAAAAGGGCAAGACGAAACAACTAATTTGAATCACGTTTTCAAATCGTTTTAGGGAATGCAAAATACTGAGACTTCCCGATCTTGTTCATGTTAATATGAACTTACTTATGCGTGCAGTTTTATTTCGCGTAGCCGACTTCTTGTGCTTTCTTTATGGAGCCACTAGTCTAAAAAATAATTTCTATCGTATGTTCTAGGAACGCGATCATCACAAAAAAATGTGGAAGTTTTATCTCATCAAATACTCTGGATGACAAATATTATGACAGTTTAACTCCTCTAATAAATACAATGTGATGCCATTTGCCGTCTCAAAAACAATGCTATGCCATTCCGTTTCTGCTAAACGTAATCATGCGACACGATACCGTTTATTAATCCCTCCAGCGCAAGGATGAGAAAATTTTCCGCGAATTCACGGGTTGGGTTTCACAGACCCATACTGAATTATATGTAGTTTATGTGCATAAAATAATTGTATACGCTTTTTTTTTAATATTTTGATACATTTGATGTTACAACATTTCAACATCAATATGAGCATGAAATACTCGGAAATGTAATTAAATATCGCTGAACTGCTTTAGAGTAAGTTTTAAATTAATAGTTCTGGATTACTTATGACGTCATACCAAAGAAAAAAATATGAAAACAAAAAACAAAATCATATTTGATATTTTTACAGCCATTTTAAAATAACCATATCAGTTAACTGTAAGAAAAGAATGTTGTTTGGCTGCACGGGTTAGTTTTCACAGACTCAGATACATATAAATTTTTCAACAGTTTCTTGAAAAAAAAACCATCGCGTCCATAGTTGGCACAGCAGATAAACGAGTTTAAATAGGAAATTAACCAGAACCTCAAGAAAATTGTTCCTGCCACCTGTCGGTAAATGAGAGAAATACTTGTGAGTGCGTACGTGTGTAACAATCACAAATGCGGGGTTTAATTTGCGGGGTTATAAATACAATCTTCTCTCCAAAACGATTCAATTTCATTAAATATAATCATGCTACACGATTTCGTTTAACTGAACGGAATAGTAATCTTGCTACATGATTTTTTTATCAAGCACAATCATGATATAAGTGATTATGTTTTATCACACGTACGGTAGAACTTTGGTTAACGAGCTTAATTCGTTCGGTGAACGTACTCGTTATCCGAATCAAACTTCTCGTATAGGAAATAATCAGATGATTTGCTCGTACCACAATCATCCATTGACATATTTTTTTTTAATAAAAACAGCATTAAATCAATAATACAAAAAAACTAATTAGTAATCTCTATTTGAAGTGAGGGATTCCTCTTCATTTCTCTCTTCAGACGAAATCCCATCCATAAGCTCTTGTTGTGCGCAATGGAGATTCATCAGTTCGTCTGTCGTCAACTCCTAGACATATTCTTCCACTAGTTCTTAAATGTCGTCTTCATTCACCTCTAGTCCCATGTTACCCTTCCCTAAGGACATAATCTCCCCGCCAACTCAAAGCCTTCTCCATTAATGCAATCAGCCTACAGTTTTCTCCAAGCGGAAATGGAAAGAAACTTTAAAGCGCACTTTTGCGCGTGGTTATAATGATAATGTAGTTTCGTGGCGTAAACAGTCATGCTCGCACGCTTGTTCATTTTTCGAGTGAAGCACACTCGAACTTTTCTGTTTAACTGACCGGAGTCTGTTGTGGAGAATACGAGTATTCCAGAATATTCCACAATTCCACAGTAGGTGCGTGGACGGAAGCTAAAAACACACGTCTCAGTCGTGGAACAAAGAGCAAAATTTTTTGCTTGTAAATGAGAATCGCTCGTGAGCCGAATCACTCGTTAACCGAAGTTGCACTGTATTCTGGTTACACGATTTCGTTTAATTCTTTCCACATGATTCCATTTCATAAAATGTATTCTTTCCACACGATTCCGTTTTATCGAATGAAATCATACTTCACGGTCCCATTTTATGAAACCTAATCTACGACAAGATTCTGTTTCATGGAATTCGACAATGAACTCAAATTTAGGCGTTCTATTACTCATTGAAGAACTAGATCCAATTCGAAACTTTTCTGCAATTCATTCATTGTGACGAATGAGAATCGAAAAATTCAAACTAATACCAAAAATATGATACGTACAAATGTAAATGTGCATAACCGGGTACATACATGGGGAATATATCTCCGCATACACTTTAACATGATAAAATATTGCTTGGGTTTTTAAGTTTTAAAAAGTTTTAAATATTCAGATGCCTAAAAATTTCACTCACCCGCTGTGTGAAATCAAAAACAAAAATATTTCGAAAGAAATGTAAATCTTTCTTTGTTTAGTTTCGTTTCAGCGAAATATACATTACATCAATATGCATCTTACTGCAGTCTTTGGTAGGGGAATGGAATACGTCAGAATAACATTAGAGAAAGATTCTTTTTCTCTAAATTCAAGGAAAAAAAACAAGTACCATTCATGGCAAAAGAAGTTATGAGACCCATAAGTATGATTCATTGGGATTCACTATTTATAAATTTCACGACAGCTTATACTGCTTGATGGGATTTGATTAATTTTTTGATCGATTCCCTTAGCCCGTCTATTGATTTAACCGCGACATAGAACCTCGGAATGTGGCCCGCATTCTCTGTCCCCGCATCAATCGACCGGCCCCTCGCATCATGTGGTGAAAATCCTTGAGCATGGTATCCTGCTCGTTCCAATCCCAAAAGAGGGACCTGGGAATTCCGTTGAAAAAACGTATAACTATACACATGTTGCAAGACCCCACCCTACCACCCTATATAAAAGGAAAACCAAGTCCGAAAGAATTTACAAATTGCTCGTCATTTTATAAGCAGCTTTTTAAAACTACGAACTTGAGAAACCAAGTTGAAAATGATGATACGGATATTTCTTTCTTTATATAAGTCTCAATAATATATGTCAACAATGTATTTTTCAACAATAGAGCGTATCAACATCTCCCCTTCCCCTAATAATAGAGGGATCAGAATAATGTGAAACTCAAAAATTTTACAACAATGCGCAAGTTTAAAAATAAGCCAAATATAATAAATTTTATATACCATGATTTTCTCTTCATACAGGAGAATTTTAATAACGACAATGATTTCTTTTTTCCGTTTATCTGACGTTATCTATTAAGCGATGATGTTGATCCAGATAAACAAGACCATCTAAGTTTGATCTCGGCGACCATGCGGAATCATTATACTAGTGCTCTAAGGTAAGCGTATCTCTGCACTTCAATACAACGAATCACTGTTAGTGGTTGATTGGCAAACGAACGCTGTAGTTTCAGTTTTTATATATATCTTGAACAAACTCACTGATTTAATTCCTGATAGTTATGTTATATAATTCAAATGTGGGCGACTGATGCTTTTATTTTTCGAGCTGTCAACTTTCTGGCACAAATAACAGTTCAGTATTTGCGTTCCATTGAGGAAAGCAAACGCTTGGAATCAAGTGTGGCGATGGTGTTATAAATATTTCGAAAATTTTCCAATTTGTCCCCAAAAGAGAAAATTTAAAGGGAACTTAAATTTCTTTCTAAATTCTTTTTTTTGTGTGTGTGATTTTTATTTTTGATCCGAGTGGCGGCAGACAGGCGTCCGATCGACCCGTTACTTTCCCCGCAAAAGCTCTTTTTGAACGTGGTCCATGGAATGAAATATAATGACTTGTATCTCGGAAATAATTCTTTAGACGGAGTTCATATCACGGGAAGACAATAAAATCCTGACTATTTATTGCCCTACTTTTATTTCAAAACTACGGGAGATGAGAAGAACAAAAAGTCATTTCATTCGGGTTTCTCGATCCGCCAATGTCGATCGATTACGCACCCGTCATCACACAAATTGCTGTCACGTGCAGTGGCCATGATGACTTGATAAATGTATCAAAAAAATGGAATCAAAAATACATTTTTCTTTTATTCTTCTCAATGATGGAGTCGGGGGAGGAGCTCAGAACCATTTGTGTCCACTCTATGTGAAGGAAAAAATCCTTTGATATCTTTAATTAATATTAATGTCAGAGTAATTCTATGTCAGAGTTAATTGGCGTCGTTTATTCTTCTCCTACAGGGCAGAATCATGAGTGAAAGTTCAAAACTGCCGATGTTGTTGAATATGTGAGCTTAATGCTATTCCTGAAAGGGGGCAAGGCAATAGAATTAATTTAAATCACGTTTTTTAAAATTGTTTTAGGGGATGCAAAATGCACTCAATTCACGCTCTCATTCACCATAATTAATATGAACTCACGCGTGTGTGCAATTCAATTTCATGGTAGCCGACTCCTTGCGCTGGCATTGCGTAGCCACCGGTCGAAATTAATTTTTAATATTGCATGCTTTAGAAACTATTTAAAAAAAGTGAAGTTTTATCTCATTGGATACTCTGTAGTGCGAACATAGTGTGATTCAGAAAAAATGGGAAAATCTTGAAGAGGCGATATTGCACACCAATACAAACAATTGTCATCAAAGAATGCATGGTCTAACACAGTGTTTCCCAAAGTGGGAAATATCGCCCCCTGCTGGGGGATAGAATGGTCCAGAGAGGGATCGATGTAAGTTACGGATTCAACATAGAATTCTATAGATTCACTTGAGTTGGGGGCGATGAGAGAAAAAAAAATTCTAAATAAGGGGGCGATGGAATAAAAAGTTTGGGAAACTATGTGAAAAGCAATCGCGCTAGCGTGTTTCGAAACGGCCGTTCCGCAAATGTTAAAACAGCATTTCTGTTGAAATTTATTGGAAGAAGAACACCATGCATGCATATGTAACCTGGGGAAGAAGAAGAATCTGCGTCAAAATGAATAAAAGGCGCGGACGAAAGCCCAGTTATTCCAGAGTACAACCATTCTAACAGTTGTAACGTACGGGATAATGGCGCGCTTTGGTAATACTGAAAAAGCAGACGTGCATTTCATTTAAGGAGCTGCAAACGGAAATACCACAGAGGCAGCACGAATGTACGGTGTGCGACCCCCCCCCCCCTACAAGTGGTTGCCCGATCCCTAAACATTTGCGCACTTGTATCGGCAGCTGCGCGAAACGGGATCTTTTCTCGCTTCCCGGTCTGATGCAGGTCGTACAAGGACTGCCAGAACAGCAGGTGTGGAAGACGAGGATTTTGGACACACAAGCTGTGGGCCGTAGCCTTGGTGTGCCATAATCCACGACATGGCGGGTGCTGAAGGGTGAGAGGTTGCACCCATACCATTTCAACGAGTCCAAGCATAAATTTACCATTACACCATTTGCATAAAATTCTTTGTCTTGCTGTCTCAGTCACATTAGGACTTAATCTTAACTTCTTCATCATCTGATATGTGTTTGCCTCCAAGATGATTTTTAGTGGACTAAAATGAAAATCGCTTGGGTTCAAGTCGGGGGATGTGAGGTGGATGCTGAAGAAGTTTCCAACCAAATTTTTAAATTGTCTCCTACGTTAGGTGAGCTGTATGTCGATCAGCCCGAATCAATAGCTCCACTTGCTGCAACGTTGGTTCTGTCTCAATCAAAATGGGACTCCCGCTTCTATCATTGTCACGAATTTTTGAGCGGTCGTGATTTACTTTCTCCACCTAATTGTGCACTTCTTTACGCGATAAACACTTCTCTTCGTAAATAGGAAACATTTCTTTGTGAATATTTTTTGCATCAAGTCCTTTTGCACCCCGAAAGTCGGACAACAGCACGCTGTTCCTCTATCGTACAATCATCGAGCACACCATCACCATTTTGAAACTGAATTACGCATGCGTGCGAATGCTACGAGTTGATATGAAATGAATATCATAAAGCTAGATAATGGTGTCATCTATTAACATTCCTTGAAAGTATTTGTGGGCGTGGTAGCCGAGGTCGGTAAAACACTCGCCTGAAGTACTAAAGGACGTTTAATAAGAATAAATGAACAACAGAATATAAGGCAATCATAAAATACAATGCCCGTAAAGAATACTTATCATTTATATAAGTTTTTACTTTTTGTAATTGTATTTTTGATTAAGTTGCGGTATTTTGGAAATGTATGACATTCACATTTGTTATGGGCATCTTTTTCTGTCACCTCGTTGGGCATTTTGCCTTTTGTGGCGTCGTATTTGTATTTGTATTAGAGGTGTCACGAGTTCGATACCTTGTCAAAAACTTTTCTGACGTGGGGGTATGACAGAAACGGCGACATGACCACAGAAATAGATTGCTACCCGCAGGGAGTCCCACACTGTGGGGCTAGCGCACCAACCTCTCGGTGAGTATAAAAAAAGTCTGCCTTTCGGAATCGGCAATAAATTGTAGGTCCCAGTCTAACTAGCCCTCGTGTACAGAAAATGACCGTGGTGCGGCAAAAATAATCAAATGATATCTCCCATATAGCTCAGAATTAAATTTCATGGATGCGCATGCACAGTCCCGAGAAATTACAGCACCGAACAGAAAAACCCCACTTATCTAAAACTTAATATATGGGAAAGTATTTCGAATTCAAGTTTAAAAATTGTTCTTATCTCCAATTGGAAAGACAGAAATTCTGAATTTTTCATGAGGATCCAGGTATGAACTCCGTTGAGTGCACAGAAATGAAAGTATTGTTACTACTCTAAGATATATACACATATGTATATCACATATCACTTATTCTCGTACATAATAAAAAAAATTGATATCTCTAATTAATATTAATGAATTCGAGCGAGTTGGCATCGTTTATCTCTCGCAAAGAGAGCAAAAATAATGAAAATTTAGGACTTGTAGTATTGTTATGTGTTTGTGAGTTATATATAATTCCAGGAGGGTAAGACAAAAGAACTAATGTAAATCAAGTTTTTAAATTGTTTTAGGAAGTGCAAAATACTGTGAATTCACACTTTCACTCATCTTAATGAATATAAACATACGCATACAAAATGCAAATACTAGGCCCCAACTGGCAAAATGCCCAACGAGGTGTCGGAGAAAAAGATGCAAATGACAAATATGGCTGTCATCTTATATATAAATGTGAAAGTATGTATGTATGTATGCTCTTTATACAAATCTACAGTTTTAGACCGACCGTCGCCAGATTTTGCATATATATACCAAACAGGTCCGGGATTGAACCGTAGGCTACTTTAAAAGTTCGTCAGAGCTGGGCAAATGCCCGAAATGGGCAAAAAAACTGTCGGGCAACAATGGTTTTGGAGCTTCAACAATCACTTTCGGAACGTTTACTTTGGTTACCGTGGTTCCCAACAATGCATTTCAGACATGTATATGCCTTTACAATAGTTTGTCACATCTTTAACGCTGCCATCATAACAGTTTATTCCTTTATAATGGCTTGTCACTTTTCCAATCCTCCCAGTAATTAAAAAAAAACCCGGGAAGCGCCAGATATTTTTGCTTGCATGTATACAGGGTGTCCTGTAAGTGCTAATGCGGCCTTTATCTCATCAACCACCCATCGTTGAGGTATAGTTTCAATTTAAAAAGTGCTTAAAAGGAGTTTGAATAATATTCGCTGCAGAAGCTGGACATATGGCGTCACTAACAACAGAGAACAACAACTACGGCGATAAAACTGAGAATAAAAATGTTCAACGCCAGCTGATGAACTCAATGCTTGCCTCAAATCATCAGCACTCTACTTCACCAAACACCAACTCTGGCCATATCACTACATTGCAATTTACTGTCATTAGTGAGATGGGTTGGAAGTGAAGGTGCTGTCTATCGGTGGTCGCCTCGAGAATGTTAGGACATCAACACTCTGGCACGAAGCTAAAAAATTATCATTATCCACCAACATGCGAGTTCAACTGCAAAATGACTCAGCACTGCTATCATTTTCACATCATTTGATCAAACTTGGCAATGGAAGAATTCCCGTAGACCCAAGCACTGGACTGATAACGTTCCCAAATGGATTTTGCCAGTTGTTAAACTCAGTTCAAGAACTTGCAGACCACGTCTTCCCAAACATTCAACAAAATCACCGAAACCATGAGTGGCTTTGTGAGAGAGTGATTCTGGCACGGAAAAATGACAGTGTGAACAAGATCAACGGAAAAATCCTAAAAATTATTCCGGGAGACTCCACATCTTACAAATCGGTTGACACTGTCACAGACAGTTCTGTATCCTGCAGAATTTCTGAACTCTTTGGATATTCCGGGTGTGCCACCACACAACTTGACCCTCAAAGTCGGAGCACCTAAAATGATTTTAAGAAATTTGGAGATACCGATACTCTGCAATGGCAACAGACTCTGCGTGAAGAAATTGCACAATTACATCATTGAAGCAACGATTCTAACTGGATGTGCTGGAGGAGAAGACGTCTTCATTCCACGTACCCCAATTATCACTGAAGAAATGTCATTCACATTCAAGCTATTACAGTTCCCGATTCGTTTAGCTTTTGCCATGACAATCAACAAAGCGCAAGGCCAGTTGTTAGTAGTGGCAGGTATCAACCTACATGAGCCCTGTTTTTCACACGGACAGCTTTACGTCACCTGTTCGCGTGTTGGTAATAGCAAAAATTTGTACATCTACACACCAGATGGAAAAAGAAAAAATATTGTGTATCCACAAGCGATTGCCTGAAGATAAATATTTAAAAATATTTAAAAATTAAAGTAATTTTTTTTTACTTAATGCAGAAATATTTTGATTAAGAAATAATTAATAAGCTATATATATGTAAATTTTTTACAGGGCGGGCAACGTCGCCGGGTATCAGCTAGTCTTATATATAAATGTGAAAGTATGTATGTATGCTCTTTATACAAATCTACAGTTTTAGACAGATCGTCACCAGATTTTGCATATATACCAAACAGGTCCGGGATTGAACCGTAGGCTACTTTAAAAGTTCGTCAGAGCTGGGCAAATGCCCGAAATGGGCAAAAAACTGTCGGGCAACAATGGCTTTGGGGCCTCAACAATCACTTTCGGAACGTTTACTTTGGTTACCGTGGTTTCCAACAATGCGTTTCAGACGTGAATATATGCCTTTACAATGGTTTGTCACACCTTTAATTCTGTTATTATTACAGTTTATTCTTTTATAACGGTTTGTCACTTTTCCAATTTAATTGGAGAAAACCCGGGAAGCGCAGGGTATTTCTGCTAGCCTATATACAGGTTGTCCTGTAATCCTGTAAGTGATAATGTGGCCTTTATCTCATCAACCACCCATCGTATAGGTATAGTTTCAATTTAAAAAATGCGTAAAAGGCGTTTGAATAATATTCGCTGCACAAGCTGGACGTATGACGTCAATAACAACAGAGAACAACAACTACGCTGACAAAACTGGGAGTAAAAATGTTCAACGCCAACTGATGAACTCAATGCTTGCCTCAAATCATCAACACTCTGGCACGAAGTTAAAAAATTATCATTATCCACCAACATGCGAGTTCAACTGCAAAATGACTCAGCACTGCTATCATTTTCACATCAGTTGACCAACCAATAGACCCAAGCACTGGATCGATTACGTTCGCAAATGGATTTTGCCAGTTGTTAAAACTCAGTTCAAGAACTTGCAGACAAAGTCTTCCCAAAAATTCAACAAAATGACCAAAACCATGAGTGGATTTCTGAGAGCGATTGTGGCACCGAAAAATGACAGTGTGAACAAGATCAACGAAAAAATCCTAAAAATTATTCCAGGAGACTCCACATCTTACAAATCGGTTGACACTGTCACAGACACAGCGCAGACATTTAGTTCTGTATCCTGCAGAATTTCTGAACTCCTTTGGATATTCCGGGTGTGCCACCACACAATTTGACCCTCAAAGTCGGAGCACCTATAATGCTTTTAAGAAATTTGGACACACCGAGACTCTGCAATGGCACCAGACTCTGCGTGAAGAAATTGCACAATTGCATCATTGAAGCGACGATTCTAACTGGATGTGCCAAAGGAGAGAAGACGTCTTCGTTCCACGTATCCCAATTATCACTGAAGAAATGCCATTCACTTTCAAGCGATCACAGTTCCCGATTCATTTAGCTTTTGCCATGACAATCAACAAAGCGCAAGGCCAGTCGTTAGCAGTGGCAGGTATCAACTTACTTGAGGCCTGTTTTTCACACGGACAGCTTTTCGTCGCCTATTCGCAATTTGGTAATCCAAAAAATTTGTACATCTACACACCAGAGGGAAAAACAAAAAAGTTTTGTGTATCCGCAAGCAATTGCCTGAAGTTTTTAATTAGATTTTTGAGTAAGAAATAATTAATAAGCTATACATATATAAATTTTTTACGGGGCGGGCAACGTCGCCGGGTATCAGCTAGTATATTTCTAAAATACAGCAACCCAATCAAAAATGCAATTATAAAAAATGTTTTATTTTAAAATTGCACTGGCAATTGCATCATCTGGAATTGCGGCAACACTTTTGGATGGTGGTCGAACAGCGCATTCAGCACTGAAACTGCCGTTGAATTTGCAAACCACTGAGACGCCAACATGCAATGTCACCAAAAATTTCAGAATGGGCAAAGTTCTCCAAGCATGGGAACTTATCATATGGGACGAATGCACAATGGCTCTCAAAAAAGCATTGGAAGCGCTTGATCGTACACTGCAGGGGAAATGGACAGCCCTTTGGTGGAGCACTCATTTCATTGTCTGGTGATTTTCGACAAACTCTGCAAGTCATGCCACGTTCAACACCCGCTGATGAACTTAATGCATGTCTCAAATCATCAGTTCTATGGCGACATGTAAAGAAATTGACTTTGAAAACCAATATGCGTGTTCAACTACAAAATGATGCATCCGCCGAACGTTTCGCAAAACAATTGCTGGATATTGGGAATGGGAAGATGGCAATCGACAGATCTACACAATGTATTACATTGGCAACAAACCATTGTAAGATGACATCAACCAAAGACGAATTGATTCAAAAGGTTTTCCCAAATATCGCGCGGAATTACAAAAATCATCAGTGGCTCAGTGCACGTTCTATATTAGCAGCTACGAACAACGATCTCAATGCCATCAATCTCAGCATTCGAAACGGCATACCAGGCGAAGCGACAACGTATAAGTCCATCGATACTGTGATGAATCAAGACGAACTTGTCAATTTCCCAACAGAATTCTTGAATTCACTCGATTTGCCAGGTATGCCACCGCACATTTCAACATTGAAAATTGGCGTGCCTATCATTCTTCTCCGAAACATCAATCCACCACGACTTTGCAACGGTACAAGACTTTCGGTGAAAAGATGATGAACAATGTCATCGAAGCTACAATTTTGAATCAGAAATTCGAGGGTGAAGATGTATTGTTGCCACGTATTCCAATGATACCAACATATATGCCATTTGAATTCAAACGTTTACAGTTTCCGGTGCGACTCGCTTTTGCAATGACCATCAACAAAGAACAAGGACAATCGATGCAAGTGTGTGGGCTAGATTTGGAGAATCCGTGCTTCTCACATGGACAACTGTATGTGGCCATCTCACGCGTCGGAAAACCTTCTGATTTATTCGTGTACGCACCAGACGGAAAAACAAAAAATATCGTGTATCCACAAGCACTCTAATAAATAAATAGAATTAAAACGACGCTTTGAAATGTTTTCCATATGAAAATGAATAAGTTTCAATAAAAATGACACAATGTAAATTGAATGTTATTATAACGAGTTTCCTTGAATTTACTTTCTTCTGAGATCGCAGCAACACGCGACGGGTCAGCTAGTATTTTATAAGAGAGAAGAGTATGGATATTTCCTAAATGTATCTTCTCATCAGCCAGCTGATAAAAACCTTCGTATGAATAGCGGAGAGTGACATTATCCTCGGATAAGTAGCCATCTGGTGGCAGTGACAGCAATTGTGAGCTTTAGCCTGAGTTATGTCCGACCGTCCATGTACTCCCCCTTTCAGTGCACACGAGCTCCAAGGAAAGATTGCGAGACCCTTTGCCTTTGTAGCCTAGTGCGTTCACCCGGAAAGTGAAAGGACGTGGGGTTCGATTCCTTGCAAAGGCAGTTGAATTTTCTCTCTTTCCTGAATATATCTTCACATCAGCCCTCTGTTAAAAACCTTCGTAAGTATATATATGGATAGCTTTTCGATTTACTGTAACGTTTTTATTGTATTTCTTTTTAAACGTATGCAACATGTGTGCAATACAATTTCATGATAGTCGACCTCTTGTACTTTCATTGTGCAACCTGGTCGAGATTAATTTTTTTTTCTATTGTATTTTCCAGAAACTGTTATCACAAAAAATGTGAATTTTTTTTTATATCTATCGAATACTCTTGAGAGCAAATAGTTTAGGGTTCCCCGCAAAAAATATATTGTGAGGTTTCACACTTTGCCATCTCTAGAACCATGCTACACAATCCATTCCATTCCACCATTCATTCCACAGTTCATTAAATGCATTCATGTGATACACGATTCCATTTATTAAATACAGTGGTATCACAGCTAAGGAGTATTTTTGTTGATATGGGCGCACGTGCTAATATAAAACGTCCGCATCGTGAGCTGAATTTCAGTGCCAATCGTCCTTATCCCATCACAATTACTATCTCTAGAGCTCACGTCCAGCTCGGGATCGTCGTCCAGATGTACCTTCAATTCTCTTTCTAAGGGTCTTTGAACTGTTTTATGTGAAATAAAAGATTCAGCTAATAGGTTAATTTTTTTTTCAATGCATTTTGTTCGTTTTCAGAGCACGTGTTTTTTCAGTGCAAGACAGAGCATCAAACTGAATAGTCTGGACATTCTAGGCGCATATCTGTTCCATCTGCATATATCAGACACAGAAATGAGCTGACCAAATCACAAATTTGAATGTGGACACCTACGAACTCGACTGGGTTATGTTAACACCAGCTTTGGCAGTATCTGTCATCTGTATTTATAGCTTTGCTTGGTGATTTTAAAAACTTATCTTTAAACTTTCGGCAGAGTGTGGAACGAATCAAACTATTTTCCGTTGAAACCTACGGAAAATCGCGTTTCGGCTAACAAACGCGATTCCGGATTTAATCATCTTCGGAAAGCCGGGTTTTCCTAAGAATTTGAGATTAAACCGAAATGTATAATTTCGGGTCGGCAGAAACATGTTACATAATCACGCTGCGTGTTAGTGTTTTCCTAGCGTGGCGCATCAGATCATATTATAGTATATGGCCCTGGCATCAGCTACTTTGTGTCGTCTGCATGCTCCGGTTTGAAGAGGAGGGAAAAAACACAACAAAAATGAAGAGAAGATCGGTGAAACGCGCAGCGCATGACGCATTTGACTCTTCCAGGAGCAGTCCGCCAATCACGCCCAACGTGAGCCGTATTGCGCTCTGTAGGAAAACAGTCAGGCTGCTTTTCTTATTGGTGAGTGGACGGCGCGTCGCGCTGGGCGATTCACGTTGCGAACGGCACAGAAAACCTGCTCCTAGGAAAACCCGGCTTTATATACAACCTCTGACAATAAAGTTCGGTCAATGAAGTTAGAACAGCCGATCTGGCAACACTGGCAAAGCAAAACGCTGCACATGCGTAGCGGCAGGTGTTGACCATCTGCCGTCACCGTTGTTCAGTTGAGCGTCGTTTGTGTTCCGTAAAAGACTTGTTTTACAAAATGCTTGTTTGGTGCGTTGGTTCTTAACTGAGAACAGGAAAATGAACGAACGAAAGATCAATTTAAAGTTTTGTTTTAAGCTTGGCAAAACACCGAAAGAGAAACTCACGCGATGCTGGTACGTGTTTATGAAGATCAAGCACTGTCCATGAAGTGTGTGTACGAGTGGTTCGCCCGTTTTAGAGAAGGCCGGGAAAGTGTTTCTGACAACCCCCGTAGCAGAAGACCGGCGACCTCCGTCAGGTCGAAAAAATTGAGAAAGTGATGAAAATGATCACCAAAGATCGTCGATTAACTGTGTGCATGATAGCTGATGAACTGCAGATTAACCGTGAATCCGTGCGACAAATCGTTACCCAGAATTTAGGGATGCGAAAGGCGTGTTGTCGTCTTGTGCCACATCACTTGACTGACGATCAGAAGCAGGCACGTTTACAGGCTTCACAGGATTTTGTCGAAACGGCGGATGCAACACCAAATTTCTTGAACTGTATTGTCACTGAGGATGAGTCCTGGTGTCTCAGGTACGACCCTGAAACGAAACGGCAAAGCATAGAATGGCGTTCTCCTGCATCACCTCGTCGGAAAAAGGTCAGAGCAGAAAAATCACGCATCAAAACGATGCTAATCACCTTTTTTGATAGTCAAAGCATTATCCACAAGGAATTTCTCCCTGAGGGAACGACGATGAATGCTGCAAGGTACATTGCAATTTTAACCCGTTTCATGAAGCGTCTACGCAGGGTACGACCTCAGTACGCACAACAAAGTTCACGACAATGCTCGCCCTCACGCAGCCAGTATCGTCAAACAGTTCCTGGCAAAAAAGGAGGTGGTGCGAATTGAACATCCACCATACTCACCATATCTCAATCCTCCAGACTTCTTCCTATTCCCACGACTCAAACTCGCTTTGAAAAGAAAGAGATTTGACGATATTCCTCACATCCAACGAAACGTGACGAGGCTTTTGAACTCCATTCCAAAAGAAGACTTCTTGCAAAGTTTCCAGGACATGTATAGGAGATCTCAGCGGTTCATAGTAATGGGAGGTGACTATTTCGAAGGACAATAAGGTAACTTTCGTTAACATTTAATCTACGTTAATGTTACAGGACTATTCACCGAACTTTATTGTCAGAGGTTGTATATAGCCGCGGTAAATCACTGTACAATCTTGTTACACATATCCATTGGCATACGCATAGGAGGGGTTTTGGGGTTCTGAACCTCCCCCCCCCCCTTTGGCCGAGATTATGGTGTTATTTTGCAGAGGAAAACGTAAACCCCCGCTCTCCCCCCAGAAGAAAAAATAAACCACCCCCCTAGAGAAAATTCTGCGTTCGCCTATGCACATATCCGCTCATTAAATACGCTTTTATTCCATTTAGATTACAGTTATTGAATGCAATCATACATCTGATTCCGTTTACATTCCATTAAAAAAAATGTAATCACACATTCTACACGAATCCGTATTATCAAATATGATCTTGCTACACGCTTCGGTTTAAGAAGCATCACCATGTGTGACGAGATTCCATTTCATTAAACACAATTTCATTAATTTCGCTACATGGTTCGGTTTTATTAAAAGCAATCTTGCTGCAGAGGGTTCTGCTTTAGTAAAAGTGATCTCGCTGCATGAATCTGTTTTGTTGCAAGCCATCTTTCTGTACGATTTTTTCTGCAAAAGTAATCAAGTTTCATTATTCCATTTTTTTTTTATGTAATCTTCCTGCATGATTCCATCTATTATATTCAATTTTTTGCTGCACGATTCCTTTTAAGAAACGTGGTCAAGCGACGCGATTCTATTCCGTTAAACACAATCATCTTGCTACACGATTCCGTTTCTCTAAATTAATCATGCAATATGATTGTTTTCGCTGAACATAATAATTACACACAATTGTGTTTTATTAAACGTAATATTGTGATACGATTATGTTTTAATAAAATAATAATAATTGTCAAATGATTCCGTTTTAATAAAATTGTCAAATGATTCCGTTTTATTAAGCCCAATCTTACTACACAATTCCGTTTTATTAAACATATTTTCCCCAACATACGATTCTGTTTCAATAAACGTTAAAAAGAACTCAAATTTCACCTTTAAATAACTCTAGTTGAAGCAATATAGATCGAATTCAATACTCACTCGTCCATCACGTGAAACCAGAATCAAAAAATATTTCGATAGAATGTGTAATTCATTTTTTTTCTTAATTCAAAAAAGGTGACAACAGCTAACATTGGGAGCCAAAATAGTTATAGGATTCATACATGTAAGCACACACAATTAGGATTCACTGTTTTAAAATATCATAAGAGCTTCTTTTTTCCTGCTGTAAATCCTCGATGGGATTTGATTAATTTTGATCGATTCCCTTAGCCCGTCTATTGATTTAACCGCGACATAGAACCTCGGAATGTGGCCCGCATTCTCTGTCCCCGCATCAATCGACAGGCCCCTCGCATCATGCGGTGAAAATCTTAGAGCATGGTATCCTGCTCGTTCCAATCCCGAAAGAAGGACCTGGGAATTCCGTTGAAAAAACGTACCTATACACATGTTGCAAGAATCCACCCTACCGCCCTATATAAACAAAAAACCAATTCTAAAAGAATTCGCAACCTGCTCCTCGTTTTATAAGCAGCTTCAAATCTGAGAAGCTGAAGAAACAGAGTTGAAAATGATGATACGGATATAGCATTTCTTCCTTTTATATAGGTTTCCATAATAAAAGCAAAAATGAATTTTCAACAGTAGAGCTAATCAACATATTTTTTCCCTGGTAAGAGGTGGATCACAATAATGTCGAATTCAAAAATTTCACAACAACGCACGAGTTTCAAAAATGGGAAAAAATTATAAATTTTATATTCCATGCTTTTTCTCTCAAATTTTCTCTTCATATTAAATATAGAGTAATTTTTAATGCCCACAATGTTTTTTTTTTTTTTTTTTCTGTTTTATCTGACGTTCTGCATTAAGTGAGGATGTTGATCCAGTTGAACCATGGCGATTATACCGAATTCACGTACCGATGTCAAAGATCAGCATATATATGAACTTGAATCCAATGACATCGTCATTGGCTGATGGACAGTACGGACAGTTGAATCTTGAACGAATAACTTCATAATTACTGAGTATTATCCAATGTACTTCGAATATCGGTGGGTTATGCTTTTATCTTTCGGGCTCTGTGTGTGTGTGTGTGTGTGTGTGTGTGTGTGCGTGCGTGCGTGCGTGTGTTTCCCCATTCAAAAAATCGGCGTTTTCACATATATCCGCGATTTGCTTCAAAAAAATAATTTAGAAATTTAGTTTTTCCACTAATGTAGTGTCTTTTAACTACGGGTGCCCGGTTAAGAGCATTTTCGGGAATTGGAGGTAGGGGAAAAAATCCATTTTCACTGATTATTCAGGAAAACTGAAGGGATAAATAGTAAAATTTTCCATTCTTAAAATACACGAATTTAAAAGGCATTTTGACATATTGTCGTGTAACTTTCGCATGTGTGGAAACATATCACATGAAATTTGAAATTCGCACATTGCAAAAGTTTCCTTACAATTTTTTTCTACTTCGATTCAGAAAAAATACCATTTATCATTCGAAGATCTGGCATTTTCCTAAAACCCATAGAAAACAATGTAAACAGTTAGTCTTGTGGGCGGGCAGAGTGTGGAAGGGAAAGAGACGACGACGAGAGAGAGAGAAACGAAACACACGTCTAGTCAGACGAACGACATTTAATACAAATGTCGGGGGGGGGGGGGGGGGTCTTAATGATTTCGGTGGATTGAGATCCTACATATACTGGCCCCCTCTTGAGCCATGATTTTATATACAATATTTTTGGAGAGAAGTCGGCAACTCCGAAAAGGCATAAAATTATTATAGAAAGCGAAAGAGAATGCTTGAAAAATATCAATACAAAAATATAAACAAACTAGACAAAAATTAGCGGAAATTTAGAATTAATGAAAATCTGAGATTAATGAAAGAAATACATGATTCCAGAATCAATGGACAATAATGGACAATAATTCAAGAATTAATGAAAGTAATAATTCCATAATTAATGAAAATCAAAAATTCACGAGAAAAATGACTTCAAAATTGGTGAAAGGTTTCAATAGTTTGACCCCCCCTCCCTCCCATTTGATTCGAGACCCTGTGCTCAGGTGCTGTTAACAAACCCGTTAAGATAGTGTTAAATTACTGAAAATAGTAATAGAAAATTAATGAGAGTAATAGTTTTGGAATTTTGGTGAAAATCTAGTATTTATATCGAAGAAATAATTTTAAATTCATGGAAGCTGAAAATCAATAAACTGAATGTGGCTTCCAGTGCTCAGGCCATGTTGGCCCAACACGCTGCTAGTTGACGAAAAGAAAAGAAAATTAACCACTTGATGATCAAGGACGTAATATTGCGTCCAAACGCCAGTGGAATAAATTTTCAAACAAGTTTACTGTTTTCTTTCCTCTCACATCCTCATCGCTAAGCTTTGCCGCAACCCTATATCCCTATATTTTTTCCCCTTTTGGTTTTTTGTATACTGATAATGATTCTTTCCCCACATGTGTATCTTTCTTACGAGAGTGAAAGAAAGAACAGGTAGGATGAGGATGAAAAGAGAAATCTAACTTTCTACCTGAATTCTGATCAACTTATCTATGATACCAGTGCCGTAACTAGAGGGGGCAGCAGCCCCAGACGGAAAAATTTCGGGGCGGCAATTTCAAGTGAGAACCAAGAACACCATTATAAAATCATCGAATTTTAACATTGTGGGGGCGACAAAAATCCTAGTTACACGGCCCTGTATGATACTATTTTTCTTCTTAATTTGTGTTTTTCCCCCTTGCTTTTGTCTTCTACTTTTTCGTTCTCTTTTCCCTTTTCTTCTAACGTGCGCTTAGGTTAGGACAAGGTTATTATATTTATTGCCTATTCGTCAAACAGAGAGTATACGAATTTCTCACCAATCGCTTGTAAGCGTAGGGGCTATTGACCCAAATAATTCCAGAAGGAAAGAAAATCTAAAATTTATGAAAGAAATAATTTAAAAATCAGATGAATCTTTAAATGAGCGTCCCCCCAATAATTTTGGGGGGACGCTTTGATTTGGGGCCTTGGGTTCAGCCCCTGCTGGCCTAACTGTAAATACGCCTCTAGTAACACGCCTCCAGCTCGGAACTTCAAGCAAAATGCCGCAGATGCCTTTTTTCTGCCGACTTTCAAACCTTTTTGTTGTTGTTGTTAATGCCTTTTTTGAACTTTCCCTGCCATAAATGCCTATTTTCACATAGACCGACTACACGAAAGAAGAGTACGCTGATATGCATCTGATTTACGGTCGAGCAGATGGCAATGGGCACTTAGTACATGTACCAACAGCAATATCCGGTGAGGCGTTGTCCGCACCATACTACCCTTGCCACGATCGACCGACTACTACGGGAACCTTCCATCCAGCACGGCGTGAGTGGCTGATGCCAGTGCCGTCTTAACGCATGGGCGCCCCCGGGCCTCGCAAAAATGAGATGTGGTTGACATTTTCTAGGATTTACCAGGTAGGGCCTCCGAAAAAACCACTTGGCCAGGGGGCCCTGGCTGATGCACCATCAAAAGCTTTATACTCCTGATTTCGGTTTGAAATAAGAAATTTAATAAAATATATAAAATTTTGAACTGTAAAATTGTATTTTACTTCATCTTCAATCTGAAATGTTTTGCGTTTTAATAAAGTGTTACACAAAAATTTCAATTTTGTTTGATGTTGTTTCGAGCTGATAAAACTGTTTCAGAATGCTGTCATTCTTGTTCGCAAGTGAAGTTTGAGAAATGCAAACATAGATGGCAGCACTACAAATATGTCGAATGATCAAGAAATTTTTCAAAATTTTTATCTTAAATTGAGATTAAAAAAAAGAAAACTTTTAATGATTTTGTTATTAACATATGCACACAATTTATTGCTATTTACAACAGAGAGTAAATTAAAGCACTCGAAAAAAATCTCAAATATCTCTGATTGACACTTTTGTAGAATTAAGGCCGTCTGAAGATCATCATGGACCCTCCGGGCCAAGTGATTAACCCGGGATAACGGGCACCAGAACCTAGGTCTGAGGCCCTTTGGCCAGGGCCGTCTTAAGAGCATCTGGTCCCCCCGGGCCAAGTGATTTTTCTGAGGCCCTACCAGGCAAATTCTTGAAAATTTCAACCAGATTCCATTTTTGTGAGGCCCCTTTTCTCTTGAGGCCCCGGGCCGTGCCCGGGTGGGCCCATGCCTTAGACGGCACTGCCTTTGCCCCTCCCCCACATCAATAATTTCTTAAAATCAATGCATTGTACCTTTGCTCTCCTGCGTACGCACTTGAATCCCGTATATACAGGACGACTAGCAACTTTCAGCCCCCTCCGATGTCTTCTTCATATCGACCCCTTTGCACAATACAATGGAACTTCGGTTAACGAGCAGTTCGCATAACGAGCAAAAATGTTGAACAAATTTTGACTCGATTAATGCGCTTTGTTTATTTATTTTCACGTTATCGCAACTGAGCTGATGGTTTTCTGCTTTCATCCACGCACGTGTTATGGAAAATTGTGGGTAATATATTCCCCTGCAGTCTCCTATAAGCGTGCCTCACTCGGAAAATTAACACACGTGCGAGTGTGGATATTTACGATACGAAACTAGATGTAGCAATGCAGGCATGCGTATATGCGCTTGAAGAGCTTTTTAAATTCTACTTGGAGTAAACCGCGGAGGAAGCTTTCCTATTCCCCTGAACACGTGATTCAGTGACCTCGATGTTTTTCCCTTGTTTTCAGTATTCATTTGCAATCTTACCCCTTAACTGAGAGAGTGACTCAACGCAGTCAAAATGATGACCAGAAGCTTTTATTGTTGTGACATTTTAGGATACCCTAAAGAGTGGGATTCTCGGGTCTCGCCCACCTATGGCGATGTTAAGCTTTGTTATTTGCTGACTCAACGAAATATCAAGGCACAACAATCAAGAAAAGATCCAGCTATTGCAGATATTCTTGAAATTATCTTGCCAAAGACAGAAAATATTTAGTAAACTTCTTCAGTTCCTACGGTTTCTCATCAATGGATATGCAAAATTTTCAGACTTTTACTGTAAATACGAGAATCTTCAGAAAAATATGAAAGCAAGGGAAGATTCTCAAACTTTCAAGTTGAACTTGAAATCTTTTCAGTGTGAATCAAGGAAATTGTTCGACATTGCAGCATGCAAATGTGATTTTGAAGACTGTAAGTGTAACAAGTTGAGAAAGGTCCCAAATTTAGAGCGAGATTTCTTGCAAGATCAAAGAAGTACACGCAAGATTACCAATAGTCGAGTAGATGTCCTAACAACGAAGAAATTGAAAAACAATGAACAAAGGAAAATGAAAATGGTATAACATTTGAAGTCATCTCAAGAAGAAACGGCGGAAACTAGTTTATCAACCTCTGAAAACTCATCTATATCTAACGATTCTGAGGAAAGTGATGTATATGAGCCAAAACACAGTTTACCGTTGAAATTAGCATTTCCATCTACCAGTACTGCAGCTGGTCAATCAATCGGTGCCGAAGCAAGTACTTCATTTGCTTCTGAAGTTCTACCATCATTCTCTCAGATGAGCACTAAATTACCAAATGTTCTTCTCTTCAAATTACCTTGCTTGTGATAGAACTAGTGTGTCTGATCGATCAGCTGCAATTATTGCGAATGCTGTGCTGGAAGATGTTGAGTTATTGACGAAAGAGAAGCCAAATATGACAATAGACCAATAATTTCAATATGAAAATTAGAAATGAAGGATTATCAGAAGCAGAAATACGTACATTCCATGTTCCGAAAATAAACTTTTCTGCTAAGCACTATTCGGAACTAATTGCATGGGATCAAGTGCGAGTGACTGAACCACCTATTATAAAAAATCATGAAATGGACCCACAAAAATTATCTGAACCTGCTTTTCCATTTATTCCGAATTTTCCGTGTCACACACAAGCAGTTGAACGGTACGTAGGACTCGTAACTGAAGCATCTCTTACTGTATTAACAACCGAGAGTCATGAAGGCTTCATTCAAGCCAGAATGAAATCAAGGAGTACTCTTCCAGCGTTTGAAAAAAAAGCGAAATATTTTGCAAAAAAGTGAAATGCAATAACAGTGTGATAACAGAGGAAGCAATAGAGGCATTCTCCTTGACACCTATATCGTCAAACTATGTTTTTTTTTATAATTTGGAACATGGTTATAGTTTTGTCCTCACCCCCAAAGAAAGGGTTCATTTTCATCTCCCTCTATCAATCACTGTATTCGGATATATATATATATATATACACACAAACACACACCTACCTCATGTACTGAATAACTTTTAAATTAAGTGTTTTTCTTTTTTTAGAGAATGCTTTTTAAAAATCATCAACTTCGTTTATACAAGTTGTATTTGAAAAGATTTTTATAATGTGCACTTCTTAGAAAAGTCTGCTCGACCTTTAGGGTCTGTGAGGAACCTCAAGATATTAAAATATTTTCCTAGATTTTGGTATAACTTCTTAAAACCTCGAAAGGCATCTTTTGAGTACTAAGGCAACATCGATTTCCGAAAAAAGTGAAAAAATACCCTTTTTCGTTCCACCCTAATGGGGATGGCATTCAAGAACTAGTGGAGGAAAATGTCTAGAAGAGAGGTAGATGAAGTGATGGAACTCTCATGAACTCACCAGCAAGAGTTTATGGACGGTATATCTTATCTGAGGAAGAGAGAAGTAATGAGAAGTCCCCTTCACATAAAATGAGATTAGAGAGATGTGTAGAATATGGGAAGCTGTGGAAAAGAACCGCCCAAATAAAGTTGTAGCAGTGTGCGAGCAATGAATCTGTCCAACGAACACTACAATTTCGCATTTTCCAGAAATCCTAAAAAGGAGGCAAAAGCAAGTGTCAAAGAAAGTCATTTGAAAGTCATTCAAAAAGAATAAGTTTCCAAACAACAGTGAGTCTGTAAATCATCCTAAATGATAGTCCTTCTTTCTCTCTCGTCTTATAAACATTATCGTATTTTATGTTTATTTATGGCATTATTTATATTAAAATAGTTATAATACATATAGTATTATTATTGTATTATTGTTATTGTGTTATTTTGTATTTTATTATGTATTATTATTATTGGAGGCCGTTTTTATTAGTCATTTTTATGTGAATGAATAATTCTGTGGTGTTTGGTCAGAACATAAAAATGTGATTTTGGAGTTATCAAGATATAAGTATTTTCATTGTCATTTAAAAATCAAAAATAAAGCTTAGGGGCCGTTCAAATATTACGTCATCATCTATGGGGGGGGAGGGGGTTTCCGATTTGCTGACTTTTGATGACAAGGGGGCAGGGGGGTTTGTATAATGCTTACGTCATCAACCACCCTTTATGAAAATATGAGTTGGATTCAGAGGGGCAGAGCTGATGACGAAATTTTGCTGACAAGGGGAGAGAGGGGGTCAGCGTTTTGCTGACTTTTGCTGACAAGGGGGGATCAAAAATAGCTAAAAATTTGCTTACGTAATACTTGAACGGCCCCTTACACACAAATACAAATGAAAATATCATACATCAGCATGTTGTTTAGCCGTACACACGCATTTATCTGACTTCTAATTAGTTATAATTAGCATGGTTACTAACATTACTACTAGATAAAAAAGCCATTTTTTGGAGATATCATGTTCTGACCAAACACCACATAATTGTGGAACGGATCATGCGAGTTCCCATTATTTCATATGGAGAAGTTTGATTCAAATACCGAGCTATTCGGATAACGAGCACGTTGACAATACGAGTTGAGCTCGTTAACCGAAGTTCCACTGTAAATATTCAGCATAGGGGTCATTCAAGTATTACGTCAACATCGAGGGAGGGAGGGGGTTTCGGATTTGCTGACTTTTGATGATAGGGGGGGGAGAGGTTTGAAGGTTGCTTACGTCATCAACACCACCCTTTTTGAAGATATGAAATATTCTAAGCTGCTGACGAAATTTTTCTGACAACGGGGGAGGGGGGTCAAAAATAGCTAAAAATCTTCTTACGCAATACTTGAATGGCCCCATACTGAAAATAGTCGGAACCGGTAGTGTCAAAATCATCTACATCTGCTATAGATTGTGTTGGTAGTGTTAGTACGGAGCATAGGCGAAGATAGACTTGAAAGTCTGGTGGGGAAGCACGATGATGATTTCAATTCATATATAGGCTACACATACGTATACATTAGATCAGACAACTCCACCTCTGACGCTGGTCCCCTCCCCCCGTATCTCCGCCCATGGTACGGAATAGCGTCAATATAATGAAACCAGTCAGACCTATAGAGCGTCCGTTCCTGAGGACGTATTCCATTGAAACTTGTTATATACGCTATATGGTCGATGGGAAAGAGGAAAATAAGTAATAAAAAAGTGCCACTTTTTCACCTGGTGGTCGAAAATTGAACTTTTATTTTTTTTAATTTCATGTCTCTCTCCCATGGTCTCCTTAAGATATCCTCCTAAAAATTTAGCTGTATTCGGAAACTTGCTCAGAGTACGGGTACTTTAATCATAATCACCCTCTGAATATTGGCAATAGATGACAATAAAAAGGCAATTTTTTATGATTTCAATTTTGCAAGCCTCTGTAATCATTCGGCAAGATAAATGATTTATCAGATGAACACAATCGGTCTTTTTCCCAAAAATTGTAAGGGAAAAAAATGTTACACCATAAATCACCTAAATACACAATTACAGTATTTTGTTAAAATTTTAATGAAAGATTTTGAAAATTTATCGATTTCAATTTAGCGCCTCTGAACAATTTATATTTCAATATACTACTACAAAAAAAAATACATTTGCTTTTTTAGTGGCATAGCGAAACTTTGACATTATTGCTTTTACAAAGATAATCCAATTGTGCATCATCTTATACTTCAATACTGCTTACAACTACTATATTGTGCTTGATAGTGCATCGTTTTTTGTTGTTTGTTTGCTTAATGATTTTATTCAGTTTTATTTATCCATGGGAATATGTCACTGGTGGAAATAAGTGACATATATAAAACGACGCCATCACACACTCGGTGAACAAATACAATGGACATCCAAACTGAATTGCGATGAATATCCAGCCAGGTCTTAGATGAACATCCAAGCAGGACAGACTGAGATGGATAGCCAGGTTCGACTGACTGAGATGAATATCCAGGCAAGACGGACTGAGATAAGTAGCCAAGTTCGACTCACTGAGATGAATAGACAGGGAGGACCGAGATGAGTAGCCAAGTTCAACTGACTGAGATGAATAGCTAGGCAGGTATGAGATGAATATCCAGGCGGGCGGACTAAGATGAATATCCAGTTTCGATTGACTGAGATGATGCGAAATCGAATTGCAGAAGGATTCTGAAAACAAAAGCAATATATTAAATTGATAAGCTTCATAAAGATCCTTATTTTAATGTAAGTATTTTGATATTAAAAAAAACTGTTTTTTTACTGTTAAAACTTTGCCATACCTTATAATAAAACTACCGAATTGCATCGTTGGTGACATAATATATATTACTAGCAAAAATACCCGACACTTCCCCGGTTTTCTTCAATTGCTGGGACATTCAAAAAATAACAAACCATTATAAACTGTTATAATGGCAGCATCAAAGAAGTTAAACCTATTGTAAAGGCATATGCATGCCTGGAACGCATTGTCAGGGAATTACGGTAAGAACCGAAGTAAACATTCCGAAAGTGACTGTTGAGGACAGGGAACCATTGTTGCCCGACGGTTTTTCGCACATTTCGAGCATTTTCCCTGCTCTGACGAACTTTTAAAATAACATAGAGTTCAATCCTGGTACTTTTTTGGTACATGTATATGCAAAATTGGGCAGCAACCGATCCAAAATTGTAGATTTGTATCAAGAACAAGCATACATACATTCAACATTTATACATAAGATACAGTAAAAAAACACATCTTAACGATCTTCTCGCAGATGCGGCCACCCCTTTTTTACGGACAAATAAAAATTTTCCGGGGAAACTTTCGGAAGCGATTTCTTTAAATGATTTACACGCACTGCCTCGATGCGAGGCCCTGGGAAAAGCAGAACTAATGGGTGACCCCCATCACTGAAGCAGTTGGCGTCGCCTTTACAGATCACTTAAGTGGCCTGCGGCGCAGCTTCAGAGCATTCAAGTGTCCCTCGGTGCTTTTCCACACCACTTATGTTACCGTCACAAGGTTCCCCAGATCAATTAGTGGCCCTTTCTTTCAAACCGAGCACAACTCAAGTCTATCACCATCTCTACGAGCGATTTACTACCTAGTGAGTTGTGCCGGAAATGTAACTGTACCTGACAGTCTGAATGCGTATGTAGTGTCGTGTTTGATTTTCAGTGCTGCCATCTATATTTCAGAAGTGAAGTGAGCGGTGTGTTATTATTGAATTACATTTGTAGGTCTGTTGCTCTCTGTGGCAAAGACTTTTTAAATTGGAGATCGGCTCGCATTCGCTCCTTGAAGTTGGTTAACCAGAAAACTAACTTGAGCAGACCACCACTATGATGACGGTGGGATTCGAACCAGGGACCTCGCGACGCGAGTCCGTCACTGTGACCACTCGACCAGCATAGCGGCCAATTAATTGGCCCGCGGCACATTACCATATCACAGTTTAAACCATGTCGGTGAATGAGGGCCGTATTCACCGACATGGTTTGAACCAGTGATTCCCAACGTGAGCGTTAACGCTCCCGGAAAGTTCCAGGGGGGGGCGGTAGATACTACAGTTGTAACCACAGACAAAAAAGGTTGGGAAACTATGGTTTAAACTGTAGTCACAATTTTTGGGTAAGAGCTCAACATAGATTGGTTAAAAAACTGAATTTAACCAATACGTGAAGATGTCTTATAGAAAAATTATGACTATAGTTTAAACCATGTCGGTGAATACAACCCTTAGGGGAAAAAAAGGGCATCAACTTTCTAATTAGAAGTTAGAGCAGGGGGGGGGACGTCTAAAAATTTATATTTTTTTATTTTGTGACACACACTATATTTTCATTCTCAGATCTGGTGTAGGGTAGTTTTTTAATGTCTTTTGAGCACATTTTAAATTGAAACCCACACCTCTACGACAAACGGTTGGTGAGATAGAGACTGCATTTGCACTTACAGAAAAACCCCGTATGTATATACACTGCTGGCCACCGTAAATGCAACACCCTGAAGGAAGCATGCAAATAATATGAAATTTACAACATGCATTAGTGGAGGTGAGATATGCAAATGATTAGAATTTCAGCGCAGACGCACATCACGCGCGCCTGTGGCGCCACTTCAAAGCGCTATTTAAGGCTTGGAGATTTCGACGATTTGAAGTACGGCAATTGTGTTTTTCTTGTGGTTTTTTCAAAAAAACGATCAATTATGCCTCGTAGAAAACAGCGATCATCTTTTGATCAAGTATCCGAGTTCGACAGAGGAAGGATAGTGGCCTACCGAGATTGTGGATTATCTTTCAGGGAAATCGGTAGTCGTGTTGGACGAAACCAAACAACTGTAATGCGGATATGTGATCGTGGGATGCAGGAGGGTACGACGGACCGACGTGTTCGATCGCATCCACCTCAGTGCACCACTTCACGTGATGAGAGGCGTATTGTGCGTATGGCAGTGACGGATCGCTCAGCCACATCACGAACCATAGCACAGCACATTCAGTCTGTACCGCATCATCCAGTGTCTGCGCGTACCATTCGACGCCGTTTACAGCAGAGTGGTCTGTCCGCAAGACGTCCATTGCTTCGTCTACCCTTGACGCAGAACCACAGACGTCTCCGCCGCCAATGGTGCGATGAAACAAGGATGTGGACGGCACAATGGAAAGAAATTGTCTTTACTGACGAGTCACGCTTCTGTCTGCAACACCACGATGGTCGGATTCGAGTCTGGAGACACCGTGGAGAGAGGATGCTGAACAGCGGCGTTATGCACCGCCACACTGGTCCTGCACCGGGTATTATGGTATGGGGCGGTATTGGATATCACTCTCGCACTCCTCTAGTACGCGTTGCCGGTACTTTACAAAGCCAGCGCTACATCTCCGAGGTGTTGGAGCCAGTTGTCCCTCCTTACCTTCAGGGCTTGCCCACAGCCATATTTCAACAGGATAATGCGCGACCACATGTGGCACGCATTGTCCAAAGTTCTTCGTCAATCGCCAGATTGAATTGCTTCCCTGGCCAGCTCGCTCTCCGGATCTTTCGCCGATAGAAAACATGTGGTCCATGGTTGCTCAACGATTGACCCAGATTACATCCCCAGCTGCCACACCAGATCAACTTTGGCAACGCGTGGAAGCTGCTTTGTCTGCTGTACCCCAAGAACACATCCAAAGTCTCTTTGAATCAATGCCGAGGCGTGTGGCAGCGGTGATCTCCAACAATGGCGGCTACTCTGGCTACTGATTTTGGCAGGAACCACACTTCACAGAAGTCTATAAATTTAATCATTTGATGCTTGGTCAACATGTTATCTACAAAATAAATATTGTTGCGATATCTCTTGTCTTTCTTCGTGTTGCAATTTGGGTGGCCAGCAGTGTATAAGGCAGCGTTCGAAATCATTTTCTAGGCGAGATGAATGTACTTAAGCCTTTTTTCATAATTGTTTTTGAAGATTACAACTTTGGACCCTTTTCTGCTAGAAGTTTTTGGTACATCTGGTTAAAAAAAAAAAACACCTAGCTACAATGTATGAACGCTCTCATGTCCTAATCGGAAATTGTTTCTACATTGCCTTCATTTCTGATAAACAAACGTCATTTTGAAATAGTCTTGCACTGAATACATTCGAAGTATTCGTCAGAGTAGAACTTTATAATTCGTATTTTAATTACGGTGATGCCCATGATCAAAACACTCAGACTTACCTTCAAATCGAACACCGTGCGCAAACAGCCACATCAAGTTGTAGTTTCGTCGAGTCTTTCAGATAGTATTCGAAAGGGGTAAAGACAGAGAAACGGAGGTAAACAAGCCACACAGATGTCTCTTAATTTGTACAAATAAACTCATCATTTTTTTTATTTTTCCCGAATGATAATAGGGTAGTTTTTTTTAAAAAACAATTAATGTTCATAGTTATAAATATTGATAATATTTCTATGATACTGACATTAAAATTTGATATTGAAACATTTTTCAAAAAAAAAAAAAAGATAGCAGAAAGTAGAGAAATTACATCGTTTACAGAAGCAATTATAAGGAATAAGAATAATCGAAAATAGTATATTTTACAGGTAAAATCTTCCTGAGAAAATGGTTGCAAATTCAGCGAAGAGGCAGAGAATCGAATGTTTTTTACATAATTTAGGAAGCGGTGATGCGCATGTATCGCGATGTCTGATTAACGAAAAATTAAATGATTTTTTTAAGGAACAAGAAGAAAAAAAATGCGAAACATTATGGGATTAATATATCACGCAACAAAAATAACAACAATGAAGAAAACGACAAGTAAAGAAATATATTTTTCGGAAAGAGAAAAATCAATCATTACCGATACAACAGATACTGCAGAAATGTATAGAAAAACGAGCTATAAAAGCAAATATTTATAATGTAATGAAAACATAATGAATTTTTAAAAATATAAACGTCTCTTTCCGTGTAGTGAATGGAAGATCAAAATTTGGAAGATAGTGCAAAAAAGGGAGAATAAATAGCTCTTGCACAATTAGTTCTGTTCTAGATGAATTGATGTTCTTTGTGGTTTGACTAACAGCTGAATTTGAACCATCTTCTTCTGACCGCGGGGACAATAGCATCAGCATTGCCGATATCAGCCTCAGGTGTTTCTGAAATGGTTGAAATGTTATCAAAAAGAAAAGAGATTTGTGTATGCATGTTATCTGTTCTATTTGTCATTAGGTCGAATGAGGAAAATGATTGGCTTGTTGGAAAATGAAAATAAAAATCAGAAACGAAAGAAGAAAGAATCTTTTCATCCATCCTTCCACGGTTCCTGGAATTGCAAAATCAGGAAAAAGGTTCTTGTAAACGTTTGATATATTAGCAAAAACCAATTACACAATTATCTATTTGGCATATCCATAGTGCATAGAAAAGTCCCTTTAATTTGGAGTAACTCGCAAACTGTATATCTTAGACCCATACAGGTTAAACAAAGTAACCAACTAACCTGCAGACCTCAAATGCGCCATTGATATTGCAAAGAATTGTATAGTTATTAAAATAAAAATTAAAAAAATTACTTGGTCACCCTAAAATACCCAAATTATACAGTCTATGTCCTGTCTCTCCTAAGCCCCACCTCCAGAAAAGAAATCCACGTTTTTCAGTGCAATATTAGCTGAGATATTTCAATTTTAAAATCTCTGAGAAAATGAGGGGAAGAACCACATGAACTAACGGACACACGCTACGCTTCATGGTGCTGTTCCTTCCCTCATTTTCAGTGACTTTCGAATTCAAATACCTCAGCGAATATCGCGCTTGAAAAACGTATTTTTTGGGGTGGTTCCGGAGAGAAAAGACAACTTTCTAATTTTTTCCCCCTTTTTATGGACAGGGTGACTAAAATACGTTAAATTTTTATACTTTAATAACTATTCAACTGTTTGGACGTATCTGAGGTCGGCAAGTTCACATGCGGAGATACTCTTTTCCTCTTGAACTCTTTCGAGACTGTGCTTGAGAGCGCAGATCTCGTTTTGCATTTCCTGCTTCTCTCGGTTAAGCCGAGTTTTCCTAAGAAAAATTTTTCCACGGTGCGTGCAGCGTGAAATCGCTGATTGGTTAAAAACCTGAAATTTACGTTTTTTAACCAATCAGCGATTTTACGCTGCACACGGTGCAGGTAACCTGCTCCTAGGAAAACCCGGCTTTAACTGTTGTGGGAGCAGAGATTGCTTCTGCAACCCTTGTGAAAAGATTACAACAGCAACACCATCATCATAACAAATTAAACACAAACTGTGAAGAAATTTTCAATTTTCCATTGCCATAAACTCAAAAACATCTTGTTTTTGATCAATTTCAGTCACAGTTTTGAAGCTCCTATATTCCATATTATCCTCAAAAAAATATTATTTTTTATAGATACACATTTCCCGGGGCATGCTATTTAATTTTTAAACACCATACATTTGTCGTTGCAACGACAAGACTCCGAAGTTTATGAAAATACAGGTTTAATTAACGTTCTTATCATCTTTTAAATCGGAATAATAAAAAGGATATATATATATATATATATCTTACTGTGAATGTGATAAATGGGGTATTACACATAATAAACGGTTATTATTCATGCTTACTAATCGTCTTGGTAAGTTTGATAAATTTATCACTTTTACCGGTGAATATGCATAACAACCAGGCGACGTTGGAGAATTTGATGAACAGTGAAAACATTATCACTTTTTTACCAGCGATTATGGACAATAACCAAGTGTCATCCGTAAGTTTTACAAATACTTAAAATTTATCGCCGTTATCAGTGATTCTGCACAATACACTAATGCAATTGGTGAATTAGATAAATATGAAAAACTTCCGAATGAGTCTAGTATGCGCCGTGATGTATATAATTAAACCCTAATGTAATGATACAATACATGTGCAGCATGACTGGGCAAATCGCATTTATCATATTTGCCTTAACTTATATAAATTGTATTGCATTATCCCCATACTTCGTACATAACTACAAAAAACTGTATTAATATCCGTAATTCAATTGAATCGATATTAAATTAAATTTTTACTACTCATTCAAATTAATAATTAATTTATCCATTTAATAAAAAAATAGGTATTTTTCTGCAATTTGCAACAATGCAATTTGAAATTCCAAATTCCTGAAAGAAAATATCTTTCTTCGCTTTTACAGTTTAAAAAATACACTTCAATCGGATCAATTAAATTACTTCGAAGTAAATAAATTGGGAATAAAATTAATAAATTTGTATCAAAAAAATTTTCCCTCAAAATTATAGAATTGAACATCATAAACACGAAATTCCAGTAGATACTCATTTTGCACTCATGGGGGGCACTTTGAATAACGAAAAATATGAAAATCTAACAATAACAAATCGATATCATTAAGATTATATAATTCTAAGGAGATTATTAAAGACTTACCAACAATCTTGATTAGCTAGCAAATTAGTTTTCGTTATGAGTAGAGTTGAAGAGAACAATACAACTGCGAAATAACGATAAAGTCGCCTTCAAAATTAAACGGAGTTTCATTCCGATCGGAACTCATCGAGTGAATGGAGTCGACTCCACAAGTCACTTGAATTTATACTCGCCTGGAAATACATGTGATCCCGTGATTGGCGCTGAGCATTAGAAAAGGGAAGAAGAAATGTCTCGAATATTCTAGAACGAGTCGATTACCGGCTCCTTTTCCGTGTAGGTAGTGGCTGAGCACGTGACGCAATAAAGTTGCAGATCTCATAAATGAATTTTATGAAATTAATAATTTCCTTCATTTTGATTTTAATATTGTATGGCTACATTGATGTCTTGCCATTATATCATGCGCGCAAGCTGGTTTTAATGTATTTTTGAAAATTTGTAATTTATTTATTTATTCAATTTTTTTTGGCCAAGGCCTACACGAGAGGCCTACCAAAGTGATGGGATTTGACATAGGCGATTGAGATGCTACATACAAAATCAGAGATTGAAGTACGACAGAATGAATGACGCCAGAACTTTGCCACTGGACGGCAACTCCCGTTGCCGAAATCTCTTCCAGACCAGCTTCGTGGAAGAGTCTGGAACACTTTATTTTGTGTCAAAAAGAAAAAATAATAATAACATAGAAAATTTTTACATATTTTCCCCGGACAATTAGATACTGTCGCGATTAAATTTTGTGGTGATTACAGACGAGATTGGGTTGGGAGTTGGTGAAAAGTTTGGGGTTTCGTTGGGGCGGATGAATACAAAAAAAAACGAAATGAGAATCTTATCTATCTATCTATATATAAACGAATGTATGTCTGTCCTTTATGCATTACTACACCATTCATGCGATCGCCATGAAACTTTGGGAAGTTTTTGAGTACACTCCCGCGAAGGTTTCTGGCATAGTATATCTATCCCACGATAGGTGGTGGCTTGGATTGGATTGGATTTTGGGTTTATTGGCGCAAGGACCAATTTGGTCAAACTGCGCCAAAACAAATATAAAAATTAAAAAAAATGTCCTTTTGTCATGTCAAAACAAAAACTGTACATGATAAAAAAGCAACGTGAAACATAAAACAATGACATGAATTGTAAAAACTATAATTTGTCATAAAAACCAATGGCTTTGATGAATTTAAAAATGCGAGATGCATCGCAATGGTCAGATAAAATGTCACGAAGTGAAAGATGATTGTGACCAAAAGCGGTCGTAAAATGATGACGATGATGTGAACAAGTAAAAGCATGAGCAATGGTCAATGGACTTTGACAATGAGGGCACTCTGGTTGACTCTCTCGTAATAACAAATATGATTGTGTGAGGCGACTGTGTCCTATGCGTAACCGGGCAAGCAGAACTTCCTCCTTTCGGTTAGTTCTGCAGCTCGAACGCCAGTGGCCAAGTGTGGGCTTGATGGCATGAAGTTTATTATTACTTTGATTGTTCCAATGATCCTGCCAGCGGCGATGCATCACTTCCCGGAGGATTGAGAAGTGGTCACTGGCAGGTACCAGAAGGCTATTATCAATGTTATTTGTTGTTCGAGCTGCGTTGTCTGCTTTTTCGTTGCCCGGTATTCCTACATGACTTGGTACCCAGTAAAATTTTACTGTGGTACCGTGATGAATGAGGTGATGCAGTTCATGAAAAATGGCATGAATGAATGGATGAGTGTGAAAAGTGAAGGAACACAGTGCTTGCAATGCGCTGAGAGAGTCACTATAAATGATGCACCGTCGGTGGCGTTTGCGTCGTATATGACGTAGAGCCTGAAGGATTGCGTACAGTTCTGCCGAATAAATAGAGAATGTGTCGTGAAGTTTGAAAGATGTCTCCTCACAGCAGATGTAGGCACAACCGACATGCCCAGGGCTCTTGGAGCCGTCGGTATATATGGGGAAGTACCTGTTGTACCTACCCCTGTGCCTAAAGAATATCTGTCGATATATGACATCTGCTGTGGTGGCTCTAGGGTATAATGATAATGAAAGAGAGACATCTGGCAGAGACTGCTCCCATGGTGCCAGTTGCCAAGCAACTGGGGCCACACGACTGATGTCTAATTGTAGTTCTTCCACAAGTGCCCTCATACGAAGACCGTAAGATGAAACACATGAAGGTCGAGCAGTAAAAAGTCTATGAAATGAGGGATTAAAAATGACACGATGAAGTGGATGACCTGGTAAAGACTTCATTTTGATATAATATTTCAAAGAAAGTTGTTGGCGTCTTGATGTCAGTGATGGCTCGTTGCATTCGACATACAGGCTCTCCATTGGAGACGTCCGGAATGCTCCAGAACAAATCCGCAGGGCGAGATGGTGGACTGGGTCGAGCACACTCAGATAGCTCCGAGGTGCCGACCCGTATACAATGGAGCCGTAGTCGAGCTTCGATCTTATTAAAGCTTTATATAAGTGAAGGAGAGACTTACGGTCAGCTCCCCATGATGTAGAAGAGATGACCTTCAAGAGGTTCATCGTCTTCATGCAACGAGCTCTCAACTGTGAAATATGAGGTTTAAATGTAAGTTTCTTGTCAAATGTAATGCCGAGGAATTTTGTATTCTCTACAATAGGTATTTGACTATTATTTAAAAATAATTGTGGGTCATCATGAAGCTCACGACGCCGGCAAAAATGCACAGCGACGGTTTTGTCAGCGGAGAATGAGAAACCGTTATTATGTGCCCACTTGCTGATCTTGTTGAGAGCAGTTTGCAATTGTCTCTCGGCTGTCCTCATATTCACTGATTGATACGATATTAACAGATCATCCACGTAGAGTGCGCCAGTGACAGACAACGGGAGTTGGTTCAACACACCGTTGAGTCTTAAAATAAACAGTGTAACACTTAAAATACTACCTTGAGGTACACCTTGTTCTTGGATTTGGGGAGCTGATAATGTGCTTCCGATCCGTACCTGGAAGATGCGTCGAGCGAGAAAGTTCTTAATGAAAATGGGCAAGTTGCCCCGCAAGCCGCAATTATAGAGGTCGGAAAGAATTCCGTGCCTCCAAGTACGGTCGTAGGCCTTTTCTATGTCGAAAAATATGGCTAGCATATGCTCCCTCTTCACAAATGCTTGTCTTATTGATGTCTCAAGGCGTAACAAATTGCATGTTGTTGACCTGAACCGTCTAAAGCCGCTTTGATGTTTCGATAAAATATTGTTAACCTCAAGGTAGTGCATAAGGCGATAGTTGACCATGCGTTCCATGAGCTTACATAGACAACTGGTCAAAGCAATAGGTCGGTAACTGTTCGGTTGTTGAGGATTTTTGCCAGGCTTCGGGAATGCAAGAACTATGGCTGCTCGCCAGGTGTCAGGAAATGAATGGCTGACCCAGATCCGATTAAATAATATGAGTAAATGTGAGAGTGATTCTGGTGATAGATGCCGAATCATGGAATAATGAATGGCATCGGGCCCTACAGCTGAGTCAGGACTTCGCTGCAAGGCCGTCGTCAGTTCATGAAGGGTGAACAATGAATTGTACCCCTCCGGTGTAAAAGGCCGGAAGGTGTACAATGTACGTTCGGCTGATGATTTAATGGGATGAAACGATGGGGGATAATTCGCATCACTGGAGACAGTGGCGAAATGGGCGGCGATGGTATCAGCAATATCCCTCACATCGCTGATGATAGTGCCATTGGTATTTAAAATGGTGATGGGATGAGACTGATAATGACCATTGATTTTTCGGATCCGGTCCCAAATGATTTTGGATGAAGTTGATGAATTGATTCCCATCGTAAACTTTTGCCAGGACTCGCGTTGAGCCTGGCGCCTGGTTCTTCTTGCTATCGCCTTTGCTTTTAAAAATGCCAACTTATTATCATGGGTAGGATACCGCCGGAACCTACTCCATGCTTTCTTTTGTGCTTTAATCGTAAGACTACATTCGTGGTTCCACCAAGGTTTAGGAAATTTAGGAAGTTTCGAGGAAACTTTGGGTATTGTTTCATTGGCTGCTGAGATCATACAACTGGTCACAAGGTCGACACAATGGTCAACGTCGGGTTGCGAAACCATATCCTCCGTGATTTCTGCCTTGACCGTGAAGTCAGCCCATCGGGCGGCCACAAGCTTCCACCGAGGAGGTCCCTCAGGTATGCTATGGCGTCGGTCGAGGCACTTAACCACTAGAGGAAAATGATTGCTCCCGTGGAGGTCTGGATCAACCGACCAGGACCAGTTGGGCAAGAGTGTGGGTGAACATAACGATAGATCTATTGCAGTGAAACTATTGTTTGGGGCATGGAAATGAGTGAAACTGCCATCATTCATGATGGTAAGGTCCATGTCGTCTAACAGCCGTTCAACCATTTCCCCACGAGGGGTGTTGCTGTTAGAACCCCATATTATGTTATGTGCATTGAAGTCTCCAAGAAGAAAAAATGGTGGAGGTAATTGATCAATCAGATCTTCTAGATCTCTCTGTAAGATGGTGTCATTTGGTGGCAAATAAATGGAACAGATGGTAATTCTTAGGGCTGTAGAGATTTCCACCGCGATGGCTTGCAGGTTCGTGCGCAGCGTTAAAACGCGCGACGACACATGATGTGGAACCAGCAGAGCAACACCGCGGCAAGCCCTACTCCCGTCATCGTAATCAATACGAAACAGTGAATGTCGCCTGATGTTCCATGTCTCCGAGGGCTTTGTGAAAGTTTCCTGGAGTGCCACGCAAACAGGATGATAGCGATTGATCAAATCCTTGAGATCTTCGTAATTGGATCTAAGACCACGAATGTTCCATTGAATTATGTTGGCCATAAATTAGGTAGAAGTAGACGGTTCGAGGTCTTTAAATTTATTCCGGTCTAGTTTCCGGCGAGTACCACCAGATTCTGATAGATTATCAAGATCCATGTCACCAATTGACTTGTCATCAATTAGTGACACATTCTTGAGGGTGGGACATTTTATTGCTCTCTGTATTGCTTTTCTTGAATATCCGGTCTTTTTAGATTTATTTCCAGAGTTAATCTTGGGTTTAGTACCAGTAGGTTTTTTGAATGTGTGCACTGTTGCTTTTCCTGCCTCTTCTTCGGAGGTAGTGGACTCCCTCCGAAATCCAGCAGAGCAACAGCAGCCACAACTATTACACGGTTGGTTAGATGATGATGTTTGAGTTGATGTATCAGCTATTGGTTCAGTCTGAGTTGTTACGGATGCTTTGGTGACAACATTGTTAGTCATATTAGCTGATGATGGATTTGTTACCATATTAGAATATGATCTATTATCTATTGGAGTTTGGTTAGAGGTTATACGACGGCGTGCTTCGATATATGAGATGTTATTGAGGACCTTGATCTTCTGGATCTCTTTTTCCTCATTCCATTTCGGACACTTTCTGTCAAATGCGGGGTGTTCGCCACCGCAATTGACGCACTTGAATGGTGAATTAGTGCAGTTGTCCGAAATGTGGTCCTTCTCACCGCATTTTGCGCAGGTGGGTTGGCTGCGGCACGCCGTTCGTGAGTGGCCGTATTTTTGGCAGTTAAAGCATCGAACAGGGTTAGGAATGTATGGCCGGATTTTGAGGTTATAATAACCTATTTTGATATCTTTCGGCAATGTTGGTGATGAGAATGTGAGAATTATGTTTCGTGTGGGAGCTGGATTGCCATCTTTGCGGCTCATAATATGTTTGGCAGATGTTACGCCTTGAGACGCCAGCTCTTGTGTTAGTTCTTCTTCATCCATGTTAATTAAGTTATTATCTGAAATGACACCACGTGAATAATTCAACGTGGGATGGATTTTGACTGTTATTGGAATGTCTCCGAGAGATGTGAGCTTTTGAATGAGTTCGGCTTGTTTGGATGTGTTAGTTTCGATGAGAAGGTCTCCTGAACGAAGGGCCTTCACCGATTTTAAGGTACCAACTGTGCCATAGAGAGCTTTATCTATTACAAATGGTGATACTTTGGCCAGCGGTTTTTCGGCATCTGAAGAGTGCAGAAAGAAAAATGAGACAGTTGATGAATTTGAAGCAGTTACAGTGACATGTGTTTGGTTTGAAGCAGTTCTTTGACGTTTTGGTGCATTTTGATTTTTTCCCATATTTGAATGGGTATTGTTCCACTCCCACCCACCATGCCCACCATGGAGCCCTACGAGGGGACGCGCACACGTAACCGGCGAAAGTTAGTAGCAACGTCAGGTTAGGTGGGAGCTATACACCACCAAAGCAGGCGAGCAGACGCGTTCAAGATCCAAGATCGTCGCGAAGCAGCACCAACAAACCTCAACGACGTCCGGCAGGCCCGGCCCCTCTACCTGCCCAGTAGTGTAACCCCTTCAGCCACCGAGGCGACCACAGCCGATTGACCTGGACGGGGCTAATCCAAGCCTCCCGTTTCGGCTGAATCCGAGGCCAAAGCTAGCGCATCAGGCTAACCAGGATCCCCATCTCCAGCCTTACGGGTCTCCACGCACGGCAAACACGCAGGTAGACAGCGTCCCGGATGGAGCATACGCTAGAAGCAATGCCCCATCCGGGAGGACCCCTCCCCGCCTGAGCGGGGCCCACAATGAGGGGTTGGACACAAAAGACAAAAACATGTACAGGACAAAACGAGACGCAAGACATGTACTGCAAGATGTGTCGAAATAAACATGTAATTTGGGCTATTGAAGGTGAAGTATATGAGCACAAAAAGCGATGACAATGACGTGTGATAGATTTGGCGTTACCCAGGGTGCACCACGAGGAGGCCTATCACATTACACCCCATAGGTGGTGGCAGCTGACGTCATTGCACAGTCTATCTACAACGACTATTATATTATAGCTTACGCCAAAATTCATGCCCGCATCTTTTGTTACCTTTGCTTAAAATTCGATAACATTGAAAATTGGCGTGCCTACCATTCTTCTATGGCGTGCCTATCTTCAAACATCAATCCACCACGACTTTGCAACGGTACAAGACTTTCGGTGAAAACAATGTCATCGAAGCTACAATTTTGAATGGGAAATTCAAGGGGGAAGATGTATTTTTTTTGTTGCCACGTATTCCAATGATCCCAACAGATATGCCATTTGAATTCAAACGTTTACAGTTTCCGGTGCGACTCGCTTTTACAATGACCACCAACAAAGCACAAGGACAATCGATGCAAGTGTGTGGGCTAGATTTTGAGAATCCGTGCTTCTCACATGGACAACTGTATGTGGCCATCTCACGCGTCGGAAAACCTTCTGATTTATTCGTGTACGCACCAGACGGAAAAACAAAAAATATCGTGTATCCACAAGCACTCTAATAAATGAATAGAATTAAAACGACGCTTTGAAATGTTTTCCATATGAAAATGAATACGTTTCAATAAAAATGACACAATGTAAATTGAATGTTATCATAACGGGTTTCCTTGAATTTCCTTTCTTCTGAGATCGCAGCAACGAGCGACGGGTGAGCTAGTTGTGAAATATAAAATATTCATCGGGGATCGAGTCATCTCGCTTAACACCTTATTCGGTGAGCAACATGAATACGACATTATGTGTACGCACGTGTGTTGTGGACATGAAATGCATGAAGAACTTGAATAGAGGAAAGAGAAATACACACATATGCATAACTGCCAGGTCGAGTCGTCTCACCCTAACCCTATTTTGGTGAGCAATGTGGGCTTGGTTTAAATGGGGGATTGTCTGGAGAGAGCCTTAGCTAAGGATCAACTTCGGTCTTGTTGTTTTGGTTGGTTCACTCTGGCAGGTTTTATTTATTAATATATATATATTCGATATATATTAAGGATGGTACCGTATTTCATGATTCTATGTCTCGCAAAACGAAGCTACAGCTGACTATGAGCCAGCTTGGTGACGAAACAATTCTGCAAGCGGGGGAAAGACACCTTAATGACATTTACCCCGATGTCTATGGTCCTCCTTTTATGAGTTTTAGTCTGAACCTCGACCCGGATCTGAATATAAGAGCAATATCTAAGCAAGAAATAAAAAGAATTGTCGACCAGCTTAATATGCGGAAAGCCCCGGGTTTAGAACGGGTGAACAATAGAATGGTCAAGGCGATAAATAAAGCATTTCCAGATCTCTTGCACTCCCTATACAATAAGTGCTTGCAACTGGGATGTTTCCCAAATCATTTCAAAGAAGGTAGGCTGCTCCTTTTATTGAGGAAAGGAAGAGGTCTGAATGAGCCAAAAGCTTACCGTCCTATCTCTTTACTCTCTAGTTTTGGGAAGGTACTGGAAAAGATTTTGGTACAACGAGTTATGTTTTACACGGAGAGGCAAGGATTCTGGCATGCCAACCAGTATGGATTCCGGCAAGGTCGTTCAGCGGAAATGGCACTTGCAGACATGATGGAAGAGGTCAAGACGCAAAGAGATCGAGGTAATGACGTAGCCATAATATCCCTGGACATAGAAGAAGCTTTTAATAGCCTCAGATACTCGTCTATACGCCGTTGTCTAGCAACAGCGCCCATACCACAAGAGCTCAAGGTTATCTTATCGGACCTTTTGAACCACCGTCGTGCGGTGTTGATCACGGACACAGGTAAAGCTGAGAAAGAACTTCAGAAGGGTGTTCCTCAGGGCTCATGTTCCAGCCCCTTGTTATGGAATCTTGTTCTGGATGAGCTGTTGAAAATTAATTGGCCCTCAAACGTCAAAGTTCAGGCTTATGCTGATGACCTTTTGGTAATTGCGTCTGCCCCTACTGTCAAGGGATCAGGTGATCTAGCAGAGGAAGCCCTTAGAACAGTGTCAAATTGGCTGCACATGCATAAGCTCACTCTCTTTATGGCTAAGACAAAATTCTTGTGGATATAAAAGAAAAGACCTCCCACCATCTGGTTCCAAGGGAAAATCATCAAGAAAACGGACGTGCTATGTTATTTAGGCGTCTTTATCGATAAGCAACTTAGCTGGGAAGATCACATCAAAGAACAGAAGAGAAAGGCGTCACGTGTTCTTCAGAAGATGTGCCTGATGGCCGGACCACAGTGGGGACTGATACGGGCTCTGACGCGATCCCTCTACTTGACAGTGGTTGAGCCTATGATAGCTTATGGAGCTTCAATATGGCATTCTCCCGAGGTCTAGATGTTCAGACGGCTCGATTCTATACAAAGACCCTTCCTTCTATATATCTCTGGTGCGTATAGAACTACACATACGAATGCTCTTCGGGTGATCTTGGGGCTCCCGCCATTATCCGTCAAGATAGAATTCCTGGCAAGAGTCACACGTCTTCTAAAGCTTCACAAGCCATGTCCATTGTTAGAGGAAACATTAGTCCCGGACGCCTTCGAGCAAAAAGCTATAGGCTGGACCTCGCACCCTGCAGAATCTCTGCAGGCCAATCAAGTACTCCTAGACTCTTCGGAGGATGAGACACCTGAGGAGAAATCCGTCATATATCATATATTACACGGATGGCTCTAAACTGGAATCAGGTACAGGAGCTGCCTGTATAAAAACCGTGGGAACGGAGATCGTGGATAAATGGGCTGCTAAACTAAAAGAAAATAATTCAGTATATCAAGCTGAGATGCTCGGTATATTTACAGCAGCTCTGGATGCAGCTACAAACAGGAGGCAGACTGTAATAAGATCGGATAGCCGTTCGAGTATCCAGCCATTCTAAATCCACTCTCTGAAAACGCAATGGCCAGAAGGATCAGGAGTATACTTGTATCTCAACCTTCAATACGCAACTCCTGGTCAAAAGCCCACAACGGCCAATGGGGAAACGAGCTAGCGGATGCGGCGGCTAAAGAAGCGACCAATACGGGAGACTTTTGCGGGGAACTCTTATATCCAGCTTCGTACGCCAAGTCTGTCCTCTGGAGGGACATGATAGCAAAGTGGCAACTGGATTGGGATATACCGGAGGCATCAGGAAGATCAACTCATGAAGTCATAAAGAAAGTAGATACTAAGAGCAGGGGCTGGTCACGCGAGCTCATCTTATTTGTCACCGCCATGGACGTTTCCCGGCAAACTTACATCGCTTTAAAGTGATTGCCATTGACAAATGTTCTTGTCTTGAGCCTGGCACGCCCCTGCACTACGCCACATGCTGTCCAGAAACGACACCCTATCACTTCCGTTCGCCGGCTGCCCATCTACACAGACCATGGATACTTGGCATACTACGTCGAGAGGAATCAAGAGAAAAGATAAGAAAAATGGTGAAATTCCTTGAGGAACATCCTGGGAAGATAAGGGATCCGTCTCCTCCAGCTCCTGCAACTCCGGTACCAGCACCTCCGTTAAGGAGATCGCCGCATGTTCACCCTGACAGTGCGCTGGTGGCACTGTTTGAAGGCGGGGAGCAGGATGATCCCTAAATCTATAATCAAGTGTCCCGGAGATATTTTAAAGACCTTCAACTGTGATCAAAAGCGAATTGGACAGAGTGTACTGAACTGCCCGAGCGCAATGGGGTGCTCTGCCTTTCTGTCAAACAATCCTTGATCAATCAAATTTATTTATTTATTTAATTTCAATTTATGTATTTATTTAATTTAATCAAATTTCTGATTGCGCCTTTGCGATATGATTTTATACAACTTTCCATGATTATTTATTATCAGTGCCCGTTGCACTTTGACTTTAACTTGATTAATTTGATTCTTCTTTTTACATAATTTTTAATTTCTTTTCACTATATGTAATCTTTGACGTATCAATAAATAATGGTTTTGCCGGAGATGCCCTGGACCTTCCCCCTTCGGGGGGGGGAGGCCCGAGGAGCTTACGTTACTTCTTGCGACAGAGCCTGGGTGTCTCGCGGTTTCTCCAGTCTCCTGTCTAGCACCCCCGCTATAATAGCGGAATGCCGAACACTTGTGGTTATCACAATTACATCATTGTTACGGGAATGTCGTAAAAATTCTTTTGTTCGGGTTCCGTTAGTACATGCTATATCTTGTGCATGTTATGGTTATGTATTAGTAGTGGCAGTCATGTGGACATGTTTTTTGTTGTTGTTTTTTATCTATTTCTGTTTTTCCCCTTATATTTTTGTAAGACTTAAAACATTATTTTATAAATCTGGGGGACAGATTTTTTGTTTTTCGTTGGCGTGTACATATTTGACATTTGACAAGACTTGTAATCCTTGCTGTTGTGTTTTTGTTTTTGAGATTGAAGTAGTCTACAGAATTTGATGGAAGGTTATTCCAATCAATACGGATGGGGGGGGACTTAATTTGAAGCAATCTGTGGATGCAAAAATAGGTTTCAATTTTTGGAGTGATTGAGTCTATTGGAGAAATGTGATGATTTGATTAGAATGTGGTTAGTGTCAATATTAAAATAGCCGTGGATAATTTTGAAAAGTAATGATATGCGAGCGATATATCTACGGTAGCAAGAGGGAGTTGATGTTTGAGCTGTGTGATGGAAACAGAATCATCAAGTATTAGATATATATATATATAAGATAGTATATTCAAACAAAAATATGTGAAAAAAATTCTAACAAATCAATGGTTAATTAGTATTTTTAATGATTTTTAACTTTTCTCCATGTTAAGAGGTATGTGACTCCCTTAACAACGATTTAACGAATTTTCTCGATTTAATGAATATAATTGTTGATTTCGCGTCCGATGCTTTAAATCGGGGGGGGGGGGGGGTTCGGCAGTATTATACGGCTAAATCTACATTATTTGCTCAGGTTTGTAGCGTGTGCCTTTGACTTTTCTTAGAAGTGAACTGTTCACATTTTTATGCCCCAACCCTTTATTTCGTAATTGTTTCAGCCATTAATGAAAAAAATATTTTCAGAATAAATGTTTGGATTAAAATATCTCGCCAAAGAGAGAAACAACCCCTACAATATTACGAATATTCGATAATTACACTTCACTCATAGTTTGGAAAAATAGATGGAAGCTCTAAAATTCACGCACTATACTAAATACGCACTCAGACTGTTAAGTACACAGGCACACTTTCAATACAACTCATTCGGTAATAAATTGCCAATTTGGCGGTAGACTAGAGTTATGCTCGATTTGAAAGAAAGTCGACTGTCGTGATATAACAACGCAGTGGTTCCTGTGTTTTCAAAGTTCCAAATGTTTTCGTGGAGTCATTCCATAGTATTTTTCAGCCTATGCGACGACCTTTAAAGGTCATTCAATCCCAAACCAAGTCCGAAATAAGTTCTGCCCCAACCCCCCCCCCTTTTTTTTTTTGCAAAGAATTGAACAGAAAGTGCGCTTATCCGTGACATTCGAGAATTCATTCAGTATAATCTGTTTGTAATGGTGAGAGGCACGATAGGATGTCGGATAAATATCTGTGTGTGACTGTTGCAAGACTAACTCCTCCATTTGGGGAGAGGGAGGGGTGGGTTGAGAATCAGTGGGTGCAGGTCACTTTGAAATTTTTTTTTCACGACAAAGAAGTTTGCATTCGAAATTGCTAGCAATTATCGCGTCAGAAAATTTATATTCTTGCCATGGGTAAGCTATTTTATCTCAGCTTGAACCTTTCTTCCTTTTCTTTCAAACGATCACAAGGTCTATCAGCATCTATATGGGCGATTTACTACCTAGTGAGTCGTGCCGGAAGTTTAACTGCTGTGTGTGTACCTAACAGTCTGAGTGCGTATGTAGTGTTGTTTAGGTTGTTGGTTGTGAGCAGTTCTACCTATCTATCTATGTAGTGTTGTGTTTGATTTGTTCATTCCTAAGTGAGTATCAAAAAATTCTTAGTTATTTTACGTGACTTAGTACACATCAATCAAATCTGGACTTGCACCCACTTGGTTTCTCTCTTTGTAGAGGTTTTTGAATCCGGATTGAGGTAGGAGAAAGAGGATGTGAAAAGTTCTGACCATGACATAAAAAGACGTATCGTTTTCAATAGGCATTTATGCTACCTCATGAACCTCATAAGAATTCCTCCGAACAATTTCTAACGTATTGATATATGTCAGGAAGAGAGTATGTGTACTCCTAACTTATTTATGTTGTCATAACATATTTTCAAGTGAAAATGACAGATTCCTGAATTTCCGTACTACAGTCGATTCCCGTTTTAACGAATACCGTTATAGCAAAAATCTCGTTTTAACGAACCATTTTCTAATCCCCAAATAAGTTTAAATAGGAACAATGCTAAGTAACCTGGAATTCCTTTATAACGAAATTTCATTTAACGAAGTGATTCCTCTCCGGTCTCTCTCTCTTGGCATTCGTTATAATGGGATTCGACTGTATATAAGAAAGGCACAATTATCCTCGCGGTGTGCGAGTCCATGATGAAAACATTTGTACTGAATCATTTTTCTTTGCCAGAAGGAAGATTATACCAGCAAGAGTTGAAATTTTTTTAACACTAAAAACCAACTGTTGTTTTGTTTATATTTTCACATGATGTCGTTGAATTTTCCCCAAAATGTTCTTCCGATGCCTAAACCCAAAGCTTTATTAAAGAGCTTAATAATCTTTCTTATACAGCGCTTTCTTAGTACACCTTTGCTTAGACCCAAATTTACTGGGATATTGACATGTACTTGTATATATGAATCATACTCTTCTTACAGAATTGATACACTCTGAATATGTCTTTGTAAATACTTCATAACTACACATGCTATATGCCCTGTTTACCTGAAATAAAATATTACTAATCATTTAACACTTTGTTTCGATATCTTCATTATCATCATCATCATCACATAGCATTAATCGCATCACTAATATTATTAATATATAATATGTTTCTGCCAAACCATCCTACACCTCCAGAAGACCGGACTATTCCCTTGAAATATAACGTATTTTTGCTTCTACGGGCCGCTTTAAATACAGCTCCTTTCCTCATGCTATTGGTAAATAGAACAAACTCCCTAGTTCTATTGTCAACTCTCCCACTATCATAAGTTTTTTGCGCAATATCAAACAATATCTATGTCTCATTCAACCGTATTCTCTTGTTTAAGGCTACAATATTGTGTAAATAAATAAAATTAATATCACGCTGCATTTTCAGCATCTTACTCATCATGTGATAACTCTATGACCATTTATTCATATTGCGTCATTTTATGGCATAATATAAGTTACCACCGATTATCATCAATGATGTCATCCATTACTTCCAGCCGCATTTCGTTTTCAAAATTTTCGCCATCTTGAACAAGATGGTGTTATATGACGACTACTACTACTAAACCAGACACACAGCTCGTTCATATTCTTCTGCGGAACTTCTAACGAATTGGTACATGTTGGAATGTGTGTGTACGTGTTGTGAACCTAATGAAGGTTGCTTCTGTGTAATGTTTGTTATGTGTAGTGCTGCCACCTTGCATCCATTTTTCTAATTATGCCTGAAGTGTAATGATTGAATAATATACCGCTGTGTAGGCCTGTTCATCTGCGGCGAGACTTTTTGATGGGGAGATAAGCTCGCATTTGCGCCTTTAAGTTGGGAACCACAGGAAACTAAGTTCAGCCGACCACCACTGTGGCAACGGGTGTTAGATGACTCTTGAATTGTCATCATCCCTATTCTTTTAAATCAAACATGGCTTAAATCATAGTTTCCCAAACTTTTTGTTCCATCGCCCCTTCTTCAGAAATATTTTTTCTCTCATCAAACCCCTAATCAAGCGAACCCATTGGATTTTATGTTAAACCAATAGTTTCTATCGCCGCCCTGGGCCATTCCATCACCCGCCAGGGGTGTGATATATTGCCCACTTTGGGAAACACTGGCTTAAATGCACTACTACATTTGATTGGTTGAGCGATGATGGAGGGTGGGAGGGGGGTATAAGGTATAAGCTGTTATAATCAACGGCATTCTGGGTGAAGATCAGTGCAGTGTAATACGTTTGGACATTAAGTCGCATGTACGTATGAGCATGAAATGAATATTATTACCATTTTATTATTTACTTCTAACCTGATACGTAAGCCGTCGCATTTCTCAACTCATCGGAAACCAGACTTTTTATTCTATTCAAATGTAGAATTTTCTTGATTTTTTTACCCAAACTTTCGATACAACGTCCATTTTCCGTGGAACAATGGGATCGTAATAACGAGCTTACTTAAAATGTAAAAAATAAGGATATAATCTTCAACAATACACAGTTACATTTACATATACATTTATTCACATATTTTAAAAGACATCTCTACAACACATTCATTCCGATGATTCAGATTTTCTTCGCATATGAATGTGCTTAGAAACATTCACATATGTAATTGCTTCTATTCTTCTTCAAAGAATTCGCATTCCGGATCGCTCTGTTTCGGTATAACCTTTAACGTCAATCTTTCTATATTTGCTAGATGAATTTATGTTCCTGGTACTTGAAGAATATCAGAAAGAATTAGAAACAATTGCATAAGCGGATCAGACGCAGAATATTTTCATGCTAATCAGAAATAATAACAGATAGAAACGTTCAAATCGATTCCGTACGAGAAACTACTATTGATCAAACCGGTGTAGGTTGACGATGCAGTCATTTAGACATCATTGGTGGAATTTTCATCTGAAAATTCTTACAGCACGGTGAAGTTAGACTACCTCATAACTAACAACAAAATATCGACAAAAAGTTGATAAAAAATTCAATATGCATTCGCTATCACGCTGCGCATACTAAATGTAGTGCAGGGTTAGCCAACTTTCGGCACGCGTGATGGTATAGAGTGTGGAAAGCGAATGGCGTGCGGAAATGTTTTATGAAATTTGAAAAATATCAGTGTATGTACTAAACTGAACGGGAAAATTCGCGAGATTCATTAGGTCAATTTTTGAGTTTATGCGAACATTCATATTAGAATATTTATCCAAATATATACGGGAGTATCCCGTATATTACAAACGTCGAACAACCTTAAATGAAAAAAGCAAGACGGAAAATTCTCCGATGCCACTTCAAATATATCTTGGGGCTGGAACGATGAAGATTCCTGGTCTTCATACCGACACAGGCTGGGAAAAATTTAACCACCACAACTGACATAGTATAGAGACACGCGGACCATCGAAATAGAACGTCGCTTGAGGCATGTAGAGGTTAGAGAACTTATATGAGAATGTTAAAGAAAATACATAGATAGACAACGCATGTAACATAGCGAAAAATTGATATCAGAAAAGAGGGAAATGCAAGAAGATGAAAAAAAATGGAAAGTCACCCTGAAAAAAAGAAACTGTTTTTTACAAAGCGATAGACCGGAAATACTTGTAGTATTCCAACAAGGAGAATAGTACCGAAGAAAGCTCGGGGTGACAGTGTGAATCATCCAACATGCAAGCTGTATAGGCAAAAGAGTATGCATAAAGCCAAGGATCAGAGGAAAGTGAGCGCATTATTCCAAGTACCAGGTGAGTACGATCTCCAGATCCGGAGAGAACATTGTTCTCCGGAAAGTCGACGCTTCTCCAACCAACCTGAAAGACAACATGCATAATTACAAACAACTGAGAGTTTTTAAAGTTCATCAAAATCCACCATCGATCATTCACTCCATATATATTGACTATAATAAGTAATTCATTGAATTGCAGATGCCCATACGTTGAAAATAAGAACGGAAATTTTAAAATTAAATTGATACTGTGGTATGCGATAAACTTTTAACAGGAGAAAATGCATGCGACTGGGAGACATAAGGCCGCTACACACTACTCAGACGGAAACTATATCGATATAACGATAAACAGAAATTAATAAGCAACTGAGCTGTGACGTGACGTGACGTGAGGCCACGTCACAGCTCAGTTGCTTATTAATTTTCATTTTAGATCGATGACACTTCGAAATAAAGTGAAACGTCGATATAACGATTTTCTGCGGACCAAGAAGAATACCTTGTAGAGGGATTATCGTTATATCGAGAAGCAACGTTATCCTTACGTGTGATGAAATTTATGTTGTTGTTATCTTTTCTAGATCGGCATAGTTAATACCACTATGAAATGCGTTTTTATGTATATATGTATGCATTCGACTACAAAAATTGTAATAGATCAGTTTATTAATGAAATTCACTAATAGATGCATTTCTCTGCAAAAAAAGTTTACCGCATTGCCCTTTTGGATCTTACACAGAAAGTAGAGATACCAATAACTTCCTTGAATGCAAAAATATCGATGTTACTACAAGCCTTCGGAAAAACGAAAACAAGTGACGAAGTTAAAATTGCATTCAAAACGGTTTTTAGCGAAATATAGAAAAATACCGGGTTTTTTTATAGCGATTCCAAAAATCTCCTAAAAATATTGTTATTGAAGGATTTATCGTAGTAAAAGATATTGTTGTGTCGAGAGGATTGTAACATTAGACCATAGGCAATTTTAAACAAGGTTTGAAAATATATATATACATCGTTTTAGAGGGATTTATATCGTTATATCGAGTATCGTTGTAGAGGGATTTATTGTTGTATCGAGTATCATTGTAGAGGGATTTATCGTTATATCGAGTATCGTTGTAGCGAGGTTTCACTGTATATATCGATATTAGCGAAAATACTCAGCCATGTCTGGGTTTTCCCCAAGTAGTAAGAGCATTGAAGAAGTTTCAAACAACTGCAAAGGACTGACCATGTCTGAAACGCATTGTTTGGAAGGAAATGTAACCATTCCAAAAGTCATTGTTAAGGTCTACGTGCTCAATGGATCCAGGCCTCAACTATACCGAACAGTTAAAGCCTACTAGCCGGGAAAGTTAACGCCTCTTTGCCCGACAGTTGTTTTGCCCATTTCGGGTCGGACTTTAACCAAAAACTTTTCAAAGCAGCCTATTATTCAAGACTTGTCCTGTCTGAAATTGTAGATTTCTGCACAGGACACACAGACGTGCAGAAAATCAATTTTATTTACAGATTGCCACGTAAGTGCTACTTCGGCATGGACCCGCCTCTGGCTGGATCGGATCGGATTTTAGGTTTATTGGCGCAAGGACCAGTTTGGTCAAACTGCGCCAAAACACATGATTATAAAAAAGATTGTCCTTTTGTCATGTCGAAAAATTAAAAAAAAAAACGCATGATAAAAAGCAGCATGAAAAGTAAAACAGTGACATGAATTGTAAAACTATAATTTGTTATAAAAACCAATGGCCTTGATGAATTTAAAAATGCGAGATGCATCGCTGTTGTCATTTAAAATGTCATGAAGTGAAAGATGATTGTGACCAAAAGCGGTCGTAAAATGATGACGATGATGTGAACAAGTAAAAGCATGAGCAATGGTCAATGGACTTTGACAATGAGGGCACTCTGGTTGACTCTCTCGTAATAAAAGATATGATTGTGTGAGGCGACTGTGTCCTATGCGCAACCGGGCAAGCAGAACTTCCTCCTTTCGGTTAGTCCTGCAGCTCGAACGCCAGTGGCCAAGTGTGGGCTTGATGGCATGCAGTTTATTATTAACTTGATTGTTCCAGTGCTCCTGCCAGCGGCGATGCATCACTTCTCGGAGGATTGAGAAGTGGTCACTGGCAGGAACCAGAAGGCTATTATCGATGTTAGTTGTTGTTCGAGCTGCGTTGTCTGCTTTTTCATTGCCCGGTATTCCAACATGACCTGGTACCCAGTAAAATTTTACTGTGGTACCATGATGAGTGAGGTAATTTAGCTCATGGAAAATGGCATGAATGAATGGATGAGTGTGAAAAGTAAAAGAACACAGTGCTTGTAATGCACTGAGAGAGTCGCTATAAATGATGCATCGTCGGTGGCGTTTGCGTCGTATGTGACGTAGAGCCTGAAGGATTGCGTACAGTTCTGCCGAATAAATAGAGAATGTGTCTGATAGTTTGAAAGATGTCTCCTCACAGCAGATGTAGGCACAACCGACATGCCCAGGGCTCTTTGAGCCGTCGGTATATATGGGGAAGTACCTATTGTACCTACCCCTGTGCCTGAAAAATATCTGTTGATATATGACATCTGCTGTGGTGGCTCTAGAGTATGATGATAATGATAGAGAGACATCTGGCAGAGACTGCTCCCATGGTGCCAGTTGCCAAGCAACTGGGGCCACACGACTGATGTCTAATTGTAGTTCTTCCACAAGTGCTCTCATACGAAGACCGTAAGATGGGACACATGAAGGGCGAGCAGCAAAAAGTCTATGAAATGAGGGATTAAAAATAACACGGTGAAGTGGATGATCTGGAAGAGACTTCATCTTCATATAATATTTCAAGGAAAGTTGCTGGCGTCTTGATGTCAGTGATGGCTCGTTGCATTCGACATACAGGCTCTCCATTGGAGATGTCCGGAAAGCTCCAGAGCAAATCCGCAGGGCGAGATGGTGGACTGGGTCGAGCACACTCAGATAACTCCGAGGTGCTGACCCGTATACAATGGAGCCGTAGTCGAGCTTCGATCTTATTAAAGCTTTATATAAATGGAGGAGCGACTTACGGTCTGCTCCCCACAATGTAGAAGAGATGACCTTCAAGAGGTTCATCGTCTTCATGCAACGAGCTCTTAATTGTGAAATATGAGGTTTAAAAGTGAGTTTCTTGTCAAATGATATGCCGAGGAATTTTGTATTCTCTACAATAGGTATTTGACTATTATTTAAAAATAATTGTGGGTCATCATGAAGCTCACGACGCCGGCAAAAATGCACAGCGACGGTTTTGTCGGCGGAGAAAGAGAATCCGTTATCATGAGCCCACTTGCTGATATTGTTGAGTGCGGTTTGTAATTGTCTCTCGGCTGACCTTATATTCACTGATTGATATGATATTAACAGATCATCCACGTAGAGTGCGCCAGTGACAGACAACGGGAGTTGGTTCAACACCCCGTTGAGTCTTAAAATAAATAGTGTTACGCTTAAAATGCTACCTTGAGGTACACCTTGTTCTTGAATTTGGGGAGCTGATAATGTGCTTCCGATCCGTACCTGGAAGATGCGGCGAGCAAGAAAGTTCTTAATGAAAATGGGCAAGTTGCCCCGCAAGCCGCAATTATAGAGGTCGGAGAGAATTCCGTGCCTCCAAGTACGGTCGTAGGCCTTTTCTATGTCGAAAAATATGGCTATCATATGCTCCCTCTTTACGAATGCTTGTCTGATTGAAGTCTCAAGGCGTAACAGATTGCATGTTGTTGACCTGAACCGTCTAAAGCCGCTTTGATGTTTAGATAAAATATTGTTAACCTCAAGGTAGTGCATAAGGCGATAGTTGACCATGCGTTCCATGAGCTTACACAGACAACTGGTCAAAGCAATAGGTCTGTAACTATTAGGTTGTTGAGGATTTTTGCCAGGCTTCGGGAATGCAAGAACTATGGCTGCTCGCCAGGTGTCAGGAAATGAATGACTGACCCAGATCCGATTAAATAATATGAGTAAATGTGAGAGTGATTCAGATGAGAGATGCCGAATCATGGAATAATGAATAGCATCGGGCCCTACAGCTGAGTCAGGACTTCGCTGCAAGGCCGTCGTCAGTTCATGAAGGGTGAACAATGAGTTGTATCCCTCCGGTGTAAAAGGCCGGAAGGTGTATGATGTACGTTCGGCTGATGATTTAATGGGATGAAACGATGGGGGATAGTTCGCATCGCTGGAAACAGCGGCGAAATGGGCGGCGATGGTGTCCGCAATATCCCTCACATCGCTGATGATAGTGCCATTGGTATTTAAAATGGTGATGGGATGAGACTGATAATGACCATTGATTTTTCGGATCCGGTCCCAAATGACTTTAGATGAAGTAGATGAATTGATTCCCGTGGTAAACTTTTGCCAGGACTCGCGTTGAGCCTGGCGCCTGGTTCTTCTTGCTATCGCCTTTGCTTCTAAAAATGCCAACTTGTTGTCATGGGTAGGATACCGCCGGAACCTACTCCACGCTTTCTTTTGTGCTTTAATCGTAAGATTACATTCGTGGTTCCACCAAGGTTTAGGAAATTTAGGAAGTTTCGAGGAGACTTTGGGTATTGTTTCATTGGCTGCTGAGATTATACAACTGGTCACAAGGTCGACACAATGGTCGACGTCGGGTTGCGAAACCATATCCTCCGTGATTTCTGCCTTGACCGTGAAGTCTGCCCATCGGGCGGCCACAAGCTTCCACCGAGGAGGACCCTCAGGTATGCTATGGCTTCGATCAAGACACTTAACCACCAGAGGAAAATGATTGCTCCCGTGGAGGTCCGGATCAACCGACCAGGACCAGTTCGGCAAGAGTGAAGGTGAGCATAATGATAAATCTATTGCAGTGAAACTATTGTTTGGGGCATGAAAATGAGTGAAACTGCCATCATTCATGATGGCGAGGTCCATGTCTTCTAACAGCCGTTCAACCATTTCGCCACGTGGGGTGTTGCTGTTAGAACCCCATATCAGGTTATGTGCATTGAAGTCTCCAAGAAGAAAAAATGGTGGAGGTAATTGATCAATCAGATCTTCTAGATCTCTCTGTAAGATGGTGTCATTTGGTGGCAAATAAATAGAACAGATGGTAATTCTTAGGCCTGTAGAGATTTCCACCGCGATGGCTTGCAGGTTCGTGCGCAGCGTTAGAACGCGCGACGACACGTGATGTGGAACCAGCAGAGCAACACCGCGGCAGGCTCTACTCCCGTCATCGTAGTCAATACGGAACAGGGAATGTCGCCTGATGTTCCATGTCTCCGAGGGCTTCGTAAAAGTTTCCTGGAGTGCCACGCAAACAGGATGATAACGATTGATCAAATCCTTGAGATCTTCGTAATTGGATCTAAGACCACGAATGTTCCATTGAATTATGTTGGCCATAAATTTAAATTTCAAATAGAAGTAGACGGTTCAAGGTCCTTAAATTTATTCCGGTCAATCTTGCGGCGGGTAGTACCGGATTCTGTAGTATTGTCAAGATCCATGTCACCAATCGATGTGTCATCGATAAGTGACAAATTTTTAACGGTGGGATGTGTCAAAGCTCTCTGTATGGCTTTTTTGGAATACCCCGTCTTGAAAGGTTTCTTTTTTGTTTTATTTCCAGAACTAATTTTCGGTTTGGTACCAGTAGATATTTTGAATGTGTTTGCTGTTGCTTTTCCCGCTTCTTCTTCGGAGGTAGTGGACTCCCTCCGGAATCCAGCGGAGCAACAGCAGCCACAACTATTGCATGGTTGATTGGATGAAGTTTGAGTGGATGTGTTAGCAATTGGTTCGGTCTGAGTTGTAATAGAAACTTTTGTTACACTGTTAATCTTGTTAGTAGTCGGTGATTGTGAAGTCGTATTGGCGTACGATTTACCAACTATTGGAGCTTGGTTAGATGTTATGCGACGACGTGCTTCGATATACGAGATGTTATTAAGGACCTTGATCTTCTGGATCTCTTTTTCTTCATTCCATTTCGGACACTTCCTGTCAAATGCGGGGTGAATGCCACCGCAATTGACGCACTTGAATGATGTTGAAGTGCAGTTGTCCGAAATGTGGTCCTTCTCACCGCATTTCGCGCAGGTGGGTTGACTTCGGCACGCCGTTCGTGAGTGACCGAATTTCTGGCAGTTGAAACATCTTACGGGGTTAGGTATGTATGGGCGGATTTTGAGACTATAATAGCCTATCTTAATATCTTTCGGCAATGTCGGTGATGAGAATGTGAGAATTATGTTTCGTGTGGGAGCTGGATTGCCATCTTTGCGGCTCATAATATGTTTGGCAGATGTTACGCCTTGAGACGCCAGCTCCTCTGTTAGTAGTTCTTCATCCATATTAATCAAGTTAGTATCTGAAATCACACCACGTGAATAATTCAACGTGGGATGGATTTTGACTATTATTGGAATGTCTCCGAGAGATGTGAGCTTTTGAACGAGTTCGGATTGTTTAGGTGTGTTAGTTTCAATGAGAAGGTCTCCTGAACGAAGAGCCTTCACTGATTTTAATGTGCCTATTGCGCCATAAAGAGCTTTGTCTATTATGAATGGTGACACTTTGGCCAGTGGTTTATCAGTGTCAGTACAATGCAGGAAGAAAAATGAAACAGTAGGAGCAGGATCAGTGACAACAGTTTCGCTCATAGCAGTTCTTTGACGTTTTGGTGCATTTTGATTTTTCCCCATTTTGGAGATAATGTGTTCGGCCCCTACCGACCATGCCCACCATGGAGCCCTACAAGGGGACGCGCACACGTAACCGATGAAGGTTAGTAGCAACGCCAGGTTAGGTAGGAGCTATACACCACCGAAGCAGGCGAGCAGACGCGTTCAAGATCCAAGATCGCCGTGAAGCAGCACCAACAAACCTCAACGACGTCCGGCAGGCCCGGCCCCTCTACCTGCCCAGTAGTGTAACCCCTTTAGCCACCGAGGCGACCAGCCGATTGACCCAGACGGGGCTAATCCAGGCCTCCCGTTTCGGCTGAATCCGAGGCCAAAGCTAGCGCATCAGGCTAACCAGGATCCCCATCTCCAGCCTTACGGGTCTCCACGCACGGCAAACACGCAGGTAGACAGCGTCCCGGATGGAGCATACGCTAGAAGCAATGCCCCATCCGGGAGGACCCTCCCCGCCTGAGCGGGGCCCACAATGAGGGGTTGGACACAAAAGACAAAAACATGTACAGGACAAAACGAGACGCAAGACATGTACTGCAAGATGTGTCGAAATAAACATGTAATTTGGGCTATTGAAGGTGAAGTATATGAGCACAAAAAGCGATGACAATGACGTGTGATAGATTTGGCGTTACCCAGGGTGCACCACGAGGAGGCCTATCACATTACACCCCCCCGCCTCTGGCCTACACATGTTTATACCTAAACAATCAGTCATATGTGCGATCTCCATGAAATAGAATAACAATTCTTTGGATGTCATATAACATTCTACTTCCTCTCTCATAATTTTGTCACGATTTCAGATTGATTTGAGTGTTTATTTTGAGTTAATTTCTATGAAATAAATGTGTATTTACATGTATAAAATTTCACTATATTGGTCATCATAATTATTATGGGGAATTTTTTCAATAGTATTTTTTTTCTGCTTTTCTCAGCCACCTTTTTCCGTGTTTGGACTACTGTGGCTTCAGATTTAGTGTTTTCATTCATGAAAGAATGTGAAAAATATACTCACTTTGAACATTTTCCTCAATTTTCTAGATCCGTTCGAATCCAAGTTGTCTCTTGTAATGTTTCTCGTTTCCAGAATCTGTATAGTCCCTTGATGGATACTCAACTGGAATGGAAGTTAATTATTTAGAAATACCAATGTTTTACAGAATGCATATGTTATCAGCTAAACTCTTCATATAATTTCATTTCCATTTATGCATTTGATTGAAAACAACACAGAAAACCAAGAAATAAAATTCATGAAAAGGGGCTCAACTGATCAATATGGTGGACACGATGTATATACGAATACTTTAGAACGAATACGAATACTTTGAATATTAGCACTACAAGGACCGTCATTTCGTTTTACCTCTACCTAGAAGGGCCGGAGTTTGGGAGGGGGGGGGGGGGGGTTTCACTATATACAACCTCTGACAATAAAGTTCGGTGAATAGTCCTGTAACATTAACGTAGATGAAATGTTAACGAAAGTTACCTTACTGTCCTTCGAAATAGTCACCTCCCATTACTATGCACCGCTGAGGTCTCCTATACATGTCCTGGAAACTTTGCAAGAAGTCTTCTTTTGGGATGGAGTTCAAAAGTCTCGTCACGTTTGGTTGGATGTCAGGAATATCGTCAAATCTCTTTCCTTTCAAAGCGAGTTTGAGTCGTGGAAATAGGAAGTCTGGAGGATTGAGATCTGGTGAGTATGGTGGATGTTCAATTTGCACCATCCCCTTTTTTGCCAGGAACTGTTTGACGATATTGGCTGTGTGAGGGCGAGCATTGTCGTGAACAAGAAACCATGAACCTTGTTGTGCGAACTGAGGTCGTACCCTGCGTAGACGTTTCATGAAACGGGTCAAAATTTCAATGTACCTTGCAGCATTCATCGTCGTTCCCTCAGGTAGAAATTCCTTGTGGATTTCCCTGTTCTCAGTTAAGAACCAACTCACTAAACAAGCACTTTGTAAAACAAGTCTTTCACGGAACACAAACGACGCTCAACTGAAAATCGGTGGCGGCAGATGGTCAACACCTGCCGCTACGCATGTGCAGCGTTTTGCTTCGCCAGTGTTGCCAGATCGGTCGTTTTGACTTCATTCACCGAACTTTATTGTCAGAGGTTGCATATATATATATAAAGTTATTCATTTTTTTTAAATTATACACAAAAGTCCGCTATTCCTTGCAAACTAACTACTTAAAATCTTTGAAAGAAGATTTTAATATCTTCTAAAATCTTCTTTCAAAGATTTTAAGCAGTTAATTTGCAAGTAATAGTGGCTGTGTGCTGTTTGAAAATATTTCAATTTCAAGTTGCGAAAATAAAGCAATATATTTCCATTCAAAGCGTACATCAAGTTGCCTTTGGTGTAAATCGAGAAAACCCCCATCGCCATTTTGAAATTCTTTTTTAAGAATGTTCCTGTTTTCCTATTTTGGATGTGTTGTTCAGTAATGCTTACTGATTACAAAACAATTTAGAAACATTCTGCTGCAATTTTGTAGGCGTCCATTCATAAATTTCCTGGACTATATTTTGCCTAACACTTTAAGCGGTTTTTAAAATTTTCCTGATCCAGCCATTATAACGGCCACAGTGAAAATCACAAAACCTTCTAGAAATTGCCACCTATTTTCGAGAAGGATATTTTTTCGCCTAAATCTCATGATCCGATAAAAGCTCCCCCCCCCCCCACCAACACAAGATAATAATAATAATAATAAAACAAGGAAGGATTATTTTTTTTTGCGTTATACGCTGTAAGCATAATCGTATACAACCCCGATGGTGTTGGAAAAACATACTTCCTCACCCCTTCTGTTATCAGACATTCAACAGAAGTCGACTTGTCCCACTGGCAGTTGATTAATAGGACGGTAGGGTATAGGAAAGCATGTCATCAGGAGAGGAAAACAACGGTATCTGAGCTCAGGGTTGTCGTTTTGAAAGAGTTTTAAGAACCCGAGATATCTCGGGATTGTCGCTGAAAAGGTTAAAAATGCGGGTCATGAAAAAAAAATTATTTCAGAGACTCCGATATAACTCTGCCTCATTTGAGGTAACGGAAGTAAATTGCTTTTAGCCTCAATCCGGAGTTGTGAGCGGATCTATCTATCTATCTATCTCAGAGACCGATAGTTTTATTTAGAGCCGTCAGGGGATCAGGTAATATACTGCAATTGAATAAAACCGAGAGAAAATCCTGTTTGTTATTAGAAAAATATTTCTTGTCCGGGTCCTCGTTGCCCATTTCGCCTGCTGTGTGGTGTTGTATTTGTATTTATACATAAAACGCATTTAGATATAATTTCCGAAACCTAGTCGAAAACCATAGAGAGACAAAAAGATGACCTAATTGGATCAACTGAACTCATAAAATATCAAGAGTTGATCGATACAAGATTCATCGAAAGACTGGTTATTTGTGGATTCTCTTCATCTCCACAAATAACCAGTCTTTCGATGAATCTTGTATTGACAAGTGGAGAGGACATTTCTACATGCAAGAGTTGATCGTTCCACGAAGCTATGATTCCGACAGTGAAGCAAAGGACACCAACGGGGAATGTGGGTACTGAGAAGATCTGAATGATTTGAAGCCGATTTAATTGCTTTATTATTCAAAGTCATGAGTGGCTTTGAACAATATGATACAATTATCATACGAACAAACATAATATATACGTACAAACATATTTGATCCAATCAAAACTTTCGACGACGTTTCAGTTAGAAATTCCTAGGAACATGAACTGGGTTTTGCCATTCGGTAGAGAAGAAAAAGCCAATTCAAAGTTGTCGACGCAGCTGTAATTATTCAAAACAAAGTGATTTCTCATCTTTGAAATATTGATAAATATTGCAAATAAAAAAAATGTGAAGTTTTACGTAAATAATTTTCTAGAACAGCAACCCATTTTCATTGATTGGAAGTTTTAGCGAACAATGTATACCTTGCGTGTAAAAAAAAAAATACTTCCATTTACAGTGAAGTATACGATTACCCTGTGCCATGTTTACTTACACAAAGTACAATGTCATAAAAAGTAAATTTTTCTCTTTTCTTTATGTATGCTATCCACCAGAAAATTTATAACATTTTTAGCAACCACATGTCATTTGAAGGAAAAAATTATTTAATTAGAGGTATGTCAATATATTCTAATGTCAACGTTCTTGATCCATGATAAGTATTCAATGCATTATATATGTTCTAAAAACTAATCAGAGATATTTTCAGTCTCTGTGCCCTATCTTAAACTGATCATTCAGTAATACAAATAGAAATACAACGCCACAACAGGCAAAATGGCCAACGAGGTGGCTGAGAAAAAGATGTCTATAATATATATGGATGTCATATATTTCAAAAATACAGCAACCCAATTAAAAATGCAATTACACATCACATGAAATATTATATACAATGCCCATAAAGAATAATTATGGTTGTCTTATTCTAAGTATGGTTGACTTCTCGATTTACCCCAACATGTTTGTCATATTCCTTTTTAAAAGTGTCAATTGTGTTACAATTTACTACCTCCGGAGGTAAACTGTTCCATTTATTAACAACCCTATTAGAGAAAAATTCCCTGTGACACCATAACCTCGCATTGTCCCTCACCAATCGATACTGGTGTCCCCTTGTAAAAGCAGTCGATTGACGGTGTACTAATAATTTATGGTCTATCCATCCCATTGAAAATTTTGAACACTTCAATCATATCTCCCCGACATCTGCGTTCATCCAATGTAATCGTATTCAAAAAATAAAGTCTCTCTACTTTACAGTATACTCCAGTCCCGGACGAACTAAGCCTCGGAATAGCGGAAGAATGACTTTAGGCGAACGCGAAAAGACCTTATTGAAAATGAGAACAAGCATTCTATTCGATTTTTGACCACCATAGAACAATGTTCAGAAAACCTAAGCCGCTCGTCAATGAGAATTCCCAAATCGGTGACCCTAGTTGCATGCGGGATAGTGACACCATTCAACTCGTAAGAGAACCGTGGGTTGTTCGAACCAAAATGAGCAACTATGCACTTATCAACGCTAAACGTCATGCTTCATTCATTTGCCCATGCTGCAATCCTGTTTAAGTTGGTCTGGAGCAACTCCCTATCGCTTTGATTCACGATTACCCCCCCCCCCCCATTAGCTTCAAGTCACCTGCGAATTTGCTAGTAATTCCATCGATACGCTGATCAAGTTTATCGATAAAAAGTGAAAAAGGTATGGGACCAAGAACACTTCCTTGAGGGACTCCACTTGTGACACCTGTCCAATTAGAGAATTTCCCCTTCACCAAAACTCGTTGTGACCTATTTCTTAACGACGATTCTATCCAATTCAGCAAGTTTCCTCCAACCTCGTGTAAACTCTTCAAGAGTTTGCCATGTTGGACCCGATCGAATGCCTTCTAGAAATCAAGATAAACAACATCTACATTAATTATTGACGTATCTAAAAATGACAGAACTCTTCATCTCTTCAGCAATAACCACTCAAGCGTTTTACTACGATTACTCAACTTAATTTTGGTATATTTAGAACGCAATAGAATCAAGACAGAAAATTTACTATTTAATTATCCACCCTCTATTTTGCACATAAATACAGTTTCAATATAAGGCCAGAAAAATGACCTCTCGGCACAAAATGGTGCAAATATGTAATAATTGCAATTTTTTTTATAAAGTTAATAATTACGTATTCTGAAGTGTTAAGAGAATTATTAGTGTTGAGTGACAAAATTATGAACTTCTACAGCGGTGGCAAAATAAACATAAACAGTCAAATTCGATCATAAAAAACGAATAGATATTCACACTAATAGCAATAATAAGTAAAATAAAAACGTCCATAGCAACTGCTTAAATACAAATTCAAATCCGATACTCAAAACGCCCTAATGAAATTACAAGTACACCTGATTCTCGGAGAACACACATGTTAATATATATCATCATTAAATGCAAACTATAGATCCAGTTGATATACGAGGACTTACCGGATTCGCGAATTACTCTTCTTTAAAACGTTTCTAATCCGTTTAGTTGACGAAGAGAACCTCACCGGTGCGCGGAAAGTTTTAAATAAAAGAAGACGGTAATGTGTTAATTTTGAATTTTCGTTTAAATAATGGCTTCACAGGAAAAATTTAGGTAACGGAAAGAATTTCAGTCAATTTTGCCACTGAAATATATTTTTCCAACGCAAAAACGACGCACGAAATGACGGCGAACTTACTCTGCAGATAATATAGAAGAAATGCCGTCCGGGGACTGGATTTGATGTTTTTATTCCGCCTGAAGACTACGTGAGATGATGTGATTGGTCAATGACCAGAATTGGGGAGGAAGAAAGAAGATTCTAGAAGCAGAGCATTCATACTTGTAAAGACTAGAACTGCGGTAGAAATGACTTATAGGCGCCTTTTAATAAAGACAAATTGAGTATAATGGTCCAGCTTCGTACCCCCGAATAATTTCAACTTCATACGTTTTTTGTTTTATATTTTATAATTAAAACTTCAATACCTTTTGTATATTTTACAGACAATTATCATACGTATGCAGTATTTATTCCAAAGTTGAGTAAATTTTTCCTAAATTATGCTGAAATATTTAGCAAAGTCAGGAATTTAAACAAAAGCATAATCAGTCAAATGCATTCTTTTTATGCAATGTTACAAAATATTCCTGAGTAAAGTCGATTTCAACAAATCATCAATGTAATGAATCACATGAATAAATTGTACACGGATGAAATAAATTTAAATCGAAAATGAATTCCTTTTCCATCATTTCAAAATATTGTCCGTGTATTTCAATCATGGGAACAAAATGTGTTAAATGAATTTTACATTTAACACGGTAATTATCTAATATCAAGGGTTTTCCCTAAACGCCGGTGGAATATCTGGAGTGATATGAATTTCTGACGAGATTAGATGCCTCGGCATATTTCTAAACCGCACACGCACCTCATAAATATTTCTCCAGGGAAATTGTTAAAGAATTGGTTCACGCTAGAATGTGTTGCGTAGTCCTAATCCTAAAACCGGGTTTTCCTAGGAGCAGGTTTCTACAGCGCGCGCAGCGTGAAAACGCTAATTGGTCAAAAAAAACCTGAATTTCAAGTTTTTACCCAATCAGCGTTTTCACGCTGCACGCGGCGCAAAAGTTCTACTCCTGGGAAAACCTGGCTTAACGTATTTATTTTGAGAGAGTGGTGAATGCTTTATGTTCTAGTGGTGCTGCCATTTACTTTCCGAATTTCCAAGGGAAGACGGTAGATGCCATAATCTTCGTGTTATGTAAGTATCGTGTTGCACGTCTGAATTTTATTGAGTGCTGGGGTCCGTGAATAATTTTGGGAATATTCGAACCTCTTTGTCCTCTCAGTGCAATACGCTGATTGAAGATCCTTGAAGATCCACTTTAACAGATCGAGATGGAATCGCTGTGGAATCTTGCAGGATAGCGTTAGCCAGAATTCACAATGGTCTGATACTACAACAATACGGTTCACGGTATCGATTGTAGAACGATCTGAATTCAAGTTTTCAATCAATCTGTGCCGTTGTTGCGGTTGTATCACTCAACGTATCGGTCCAGTGTGAACTCGGCCATACTCAACCTGCGACATTTGCTCCTCTGACAGACGTGAAAAACAAAAATAGCTGAAGGAATTTCATTTTTAAAACATTATGTGTGCCGCAAACAAGAATAATATTAACACGGGTTCAAACGGATTCAGACCCCCAAAAAACTAAAAATATTGTTTCAGAACGATTTTTTCAATTCACACACACACAAATGACATTCAGAAAATTCAACTGCAGATGGCAGCATTTAAACAAAATGAAACAGCATTAAAATTAAAAAAAACCAACATGAATAAAGGAAAAGAGCGTTTACCGTTGATTTATACTGTTTTTTCCTCCCAATTTCTCTTCCTTTTTCAAATCCAAATGCCTAAAAAACTTGAAATATTGTTTTAAAACGATTTGTTCAATCCACACACACACAAATAACATTCAGAAAATTCGACTACAGATGGCAGCACATAAACAAAATGAATCGGCATAAATGAAGAAAAAACCAACATAAAGGAAAAGAGCGTTGATTATGCTTGTGTGTGTGGTTTTTTTTCCCAATTTCTCTTCCTTTTCCGAATCCAAATATCTCAGTGATTGCACTACAAAACGTGGAATTATTTTGTTAGCCTCAGGAGAGACATGGCAACACCTTTTTAATTCGGTATTTAGCATACGGAGACTATGTAAAAAGTTGATATTTTTATTCTTTTCATGTCTACGATCCCTAAAAGAAGTTATGCCATTTACTAAAACTGCATGCCATTTGAAAACTTTTTGTAACTGGAATTGTGTATGCTTCTCAAATCCAAGGTTACGGAGTAATCCTACGAACAAACAATTTGAATCACCCTGCGTAATAAGAATGCAGGGTTTTCCGAAGCTGACGAGCCTATTTCAGAAATTAATAAAAGAAGAAGAACGAAAAGCAACAGTAATATGCTGTGTGCTGCATTTTGCTTAGGAAAGCAGTTAATTTCTTGTCGGGTGGAATTCAAAAACTAGTCACGCATTTTTGCAAAGGAAGGTACTGTGGTCTGGAAAAACTAAAATGCGATATTTTCAGAATATCCACCATATGCAGCAACAACATGATGTGGTGAACAAACTTTGCGAAAACCCGTGAAAATGTCTCATCCGGAATGACCTGAATTGAATTCAAACGGAATTTCGAGAAGAAAGAAAAAAATTACTGAATTCATTAACACAGATGACACACTATTATGACGACTTAACCGTACATACACTTAGTAAATATTTCCCTGGCGAATTTTTAACGAATTGGTGCATGCAGTAACGTCTTGTATGTGTATATACGTGGCCCGAATGTTTTCTTTTCAAAGTCAGGGGAATACGCAGGATCGACGTTTCAGAGGAGAGGATGGGGCAAAAGATTTTTTTTTTTCAAAATAAATTTTCCATTTACCAAACTTTAAAAGGCACATGCAATAAATGACATTTTCTTTCTATATTTTGATTATTTGAAGAAATATTTAAAAGTAAAATTAAATGTTTTGTTTACTTGGATGTCGGAGATCTTCCATATTTTTAAATGACAAATATCTGAATTTTGATGTAGTGCGAGTGTCGTATTGAAGATATGTCTGCTCTCTGCGGAGAGACATTTTCAAATGGGAGACCTGCTGGTATTCGCGACTTGAAGATTGAAATTGGCAAAAAACCAACTTATGTCGACCACCACTGTGCCACCAACTGTGTTTGAACTAGAATTCTCACGACGATAGTGCAGCACGATGCCCTCACGACCGCACAGCGGCTAAGAAAATGATTGTTGGGAACCAACTAACTTGAAAAATTGCATTTTTGCTCCACAAAAGCAGCGAAGTGTGAGAAATCATAAGTTTCATTCTGAAAAATCAATCAATTTTCATATAACTAGGCACCACACGTATTAGCCGGCATGTATGTCACGCGGTAAATGTGATAAAAATCCGGCTATTATACTTAATAACCAGCTATTATGCATAATCGCCGAGCATTTTGGTAAGTGATCAATTTCTCCAAATTTATCACTTCTACCGGTGATTGTGAATAGTAGCCAAGCGTCGTTGGTGAATATGATAAATTTCCTTAAATTAATCAGTTTCGCAGGCGATTATGCATAGTACGCAAGCAACGCGTCGTCGGTAAACTTGATAAATCTTACTATATAATATACTCAATGTGATAATTCATACATGTATATTATCATTATATAGGAGTACGATCGTTATATCGGGGGCCAACTATATATTGATCACACATACTAGGCTCATTTGGATTTTTTTTTTTCATACTTATCAAATTCACCAATTACACTAGGCATTATGCATAATCACAGAAGAAGGCGATAAATTTCTAGTATTTATCAAATTTACCAACGACATTTGGGTATTTTGCATAATCTTCAGTAAAAGTGGTAAAATTATCAAACTTACAAAAACGATTCATAAGTATGCATAATAACCGACGATTTATGATATTTACTAATTTCATTAAACTTGAGCACTCACAGCTCTGTGCTTATCATACAGGGTGTGTGCGACACATGAGAAGCGCATTTGGAAATGAAAGAAGCAAATACATATGTATCTCAGTTTACAATTTAACACAATTTCTCAAGGGAAATATCTTTTTGTTTAAATATGCTTATAAGATATGACTATTTCCAATTCATTTTTTGTCTTAAAAATATTAGTTTGTTTGATGTTATTTTTTTTTCCAGACAGTGAATAAAATGAAAGTGACGTTTCAGAGTGATTTATTTTGCATTTATTTACAAGTAATGTTTGTAACTATAGATGGCAGCATCAGAACAAAATAAAAACCAAATTACATTGACAAATGGTGACTCTGGCATCCTGTGCTTATCTGAAAACTTCATAAATAAACTCTGGAAAGCGTGTTCTCTAGGTTTGCAAATTCTTTTCTTCAAACGTAAACTCACACAGTTGAAAATAAATATTTACAAACGGAATAAATATATTTATTTCATCGATAATAACTATGTCTCTCGTTAATGAAACATTTTACAATGCAATACTGCAGTGTTTTCCAACCTGTGGTGTGTGGACCCCTCAGGGGGTCCGTGAATACTTTGTAACGGGCCCGCGGGATCATTTTCATTATCCACCAGTTTATGAATTACACATAGTGTGATGAAAATTTATTACTTTACTTTTTTTTACGATGAACAAATTATAATAAAAAAAAATGTTGAAAAACTTCTAAAACTTTTTCCTTTTTCATCTCGCTAACATTCATTTTCTCCACCTAAATCATGATCCTCCTAACGGTGCATTAACTAAGTCGTCCGTCACCTCCATTAGGTAACTTTTCAGTCAGTCAGATGAGCCTTCGACGATTTGAAAGAGATTTTTTATATATAGTGTGTTTGTAGAATAGATTTTTATGTAAAGTATATAAAAACAATAATTATTTTTCAAAAAGAGAGACACATTTTTCCCTTGAATTTGTTTCACGTTTTTATTTTTTCAGTCCTGCCTTACGAGTTGTAAAACACCTCAATAGATGCCGCACGGAAACCGATCCCTATTCCCTCCATACAACTGAACATTCTCCTACTGACTAAATTACTGAGTCTCCAAAAAAGATTATACAATTAAAAGTAAATAAATTTCTGGAAGGATAAAATACTTCACGCAAATTACCGTCTATTGCAGTTATTCTTTCGACCCCAACAACCAACATTTCTCGATACAGAAATACCATGAAATGCTTGCACATATTTAAGACATCTTTTGCAGCATTTATTAGCCATTCCTTAACCAAGGAACCGTATCTCCTGAAAGTCTTGGAATGTTTGGCGAGTATGTATCTGATTTCATTCATATACAGAACAGACCGAGCGCAACAAGGCTCTGTCGCCAACGCGATTTTAGCTCATTGCCCTGGAGGGCGTGGTCGTGCCTGAGAAAATTCTGAAATTCAAGGAGAAGGGAAAAAAATAATAATTGGGATACCTATCATGTGGGATTTAAATGACCCCTAATCATGTATGAGCATTCAAATGCCCGAATGATGATCTCATATACAGTGAAATACGTCTATAACTATACTGTAGGGACCTAAAAAAATCGTTTAGACAGTTTGGGCATTTGCGCTATTTTCTATCGAATAGGAATTCCCCAGGGACCAAATAAAATATCGTTATAGGCAGGTTTATCGTTATATATACACAGGTTTCACCTAACTTTTTTTTTTCTACGGAACCCCTCTGACCATAAAATGAATGGACGTCAGTTTGCGAACTGGCCAACTTCGGGCTTTGGAAGTAACATATAAATGACGTTTTCCAAAAGATTTAGAGTTCGAGTCGAAGTGAAAACGTCGAATAGTTGAGGTTTTGCGTCGAACAAATGAATTATTTTACCTTAAAATGTATAGGAACCGATTGCGACCGAAGCCAAACGAACTATAAACAAGGTTCCACTGTATATAACGTCCGTGCATTGAATTCAAGAATAGCGGAAGCGATCGAGACTCTTCCACAGCCGATGTTAACCCTTTGAGTGGTTTTTAATTTTTTCCTGATCCGCATTATAACTGCGGAATTAGAAAAATTTTCGTAAAAACGAGATTTTCGCTATAACGGTATTCGTTAAAACAGGAATCGACTGCATTAGAAATTCTTCTTGTTCGAAATGTATCGGGAGTATACGCGATGCATATTTCCTCAAACCTTATCAAACTGAAAAGGAAGTATTTTTCTCCCCCTATATTTTCATTTATTAAATATTTCCAAAGGCGATGCCAGCTCGGAGGAGATAATTTTGGATGGCGCAGAAAAAAAAAATCCAGCATTTTTTTAGAACGGAGTTTGTTGTCAAATTATCTTTACATTACTATAGATGCCAATGCTTCCGATTTACCCGGAAGCCTTCCGATTTCTCGTATCTTCATAGGAAAATCCCTAGAAGTCCTCAAATTGAGCTTTGTTTGAATGGAGAATCTCTAAAGAAAATAGTTTTCCAGTCCTTGCAATTTCAGGCTGACCCCGTTTTCTCAGGAAAATTCTGGGGAATCAGGATTTAAAGTAAGAAAAATTAGTAATTGTCACTAGTAACATGATGGTTAAAGTAAGCAAAGTGGGTAATTATTGCTAAAAGAAATCAGGACAGGGAAAAGTGCGTCCCGGAAAAACGGGATTTTTATATGGTCACTCTTTGCAATTTCAAATAAATCCCCAGTTTTCCTCCTTTTATTTGTTTGGCATGTTTTCTTTGACGGGAATGTGTCATCACGGGTTAAACTACAGATTTTTTTTCTAGTCTGAATTGGCACGTATGCGTTACATATGCATACCTCACGGGAAAAAAACTTACTTTGGGGTGAAATCGTTAGATCTTTCTGTGCAGTTAGAACGTGGTCAAATCACTTCCGCAGTGGATGTTTCGTCCAACACTGAGGCATTCACCTTCATTGCGAAGGTGATAAGATCGTATCGCGAATGTGGACACTTGAGTCCTTCATGATGGTCCGAGAAGACCTCGTGATCTCTTGGCTCACCCTCAACCTACACTAAAGTTTTTGCTTCAGAAGGGGACAAAATTCCGGAACGAATGGATCACGTCATAACACACAGGAAAGAGATCTGAGTATTTCACTATTCTTTTCTGAAGAAAATCCAAGCCTGTAAAACAACATGCTTAAATTTCAATCATGACAAATTTCTTGTTGGTGGCCGTTGTTGAGAAATTTCACCGCGCATTTCATACACTCATTTCATGTGTAAATTAGAATAATAACCACAGTCAAATAAAAAAAAAAAGAACTCAAAGTATGTAGTAGCTTTTTAATATAATTTCTAACAACTTTTGTACTTTGTGCTTTACAGATATTTATAGTTTTATCCACAATAAATAGGTTTCAAAGGATTACAAATCGAAACTTTTTTCTATCAGTCGTTTATAACCTTGAAAGCCTTTCGCAAGTAACACAAAGCATTCCTCGGGATTCTTTTCCATAATCGTTCATTCTCAACAGGTGGAGGGGATCTTTATATTCCAAGTTTGTCACCGAACGAAAGAAGCCAGTTAGCTGTTGGTTGAAAAGTTCGTGAAATTTTGATTCTTCAGTTTTTTTACACATGGATCCGACCAAAAATTGACAAGAAAAAACATGCGATAACACACGGCTCGCAACCACTTTCTTATCGACAGCACACAACTATTCATTTCCTGTACAAAATAAAAACAAATTTATACAAATATTATCATTTTTCAACGAAAATAAATGAATCAGAAACACGAGTTCTTTCGAGTGAAGGGAAGTGGGCCGCAAACGAAAAAGTGTCAAAAAGACACACCGCTTCTAACGAAAACAGCCCTTCGAAAAAAATCTTTAGTCTAAGAATCAGTACTGCAAATTTTCTATGATGGAGTGCTATATTGCAAGAGCAATTTTTTCCTTTTGACAATCTAGGGCGGAAAGAAAATGAAAGTCAAGTGGTCAACTTATATAATGAATTTAGTTATCACTGTGCAGCAAGTCATTAAGAAACTGCTGTAATCAAATCTATTTGCTGTCCTCACAACGTCATTAACAGCTTGCTCTTTGTAAAAAAGCATGCGTACACCCCAACATATGTGTAGGAAGCATTAGATCCCCCTTAGAAATGCACAAAATATGCATAGGAGGCGTATATTCTGCAAGAAATGCGTATGACTTATATATCCAAATGCGCACAAGACTTGAATGCTCCTAGAAATACGTCGGGATATGCTTTATCCTAGATACTTTCAGCACCCATAGATATACGTAGGAGGCTTGCGTACTGCTAGAAATATTCGTGTACTCCTAGAAATTTAAGAGATGCCTGGGTGTTACCTTGTACACTGTACTGTAATTGTTTTTAAGTTTTTTACATTCCTTCTCTCATTTTTTTTCCGTCACTGCTGTTAATTATTTACGTACCATAGGTTAGATACCACAGTTCTAATCAAAACACTAAGGTCGTACTTAATTTCCACAAGTTACACAGAGCTGTGTAGCTGATAAATGCTTTGCATAATCTGGTTGTACAATCACATTTTTAAAATAACTTTCAAGAAGTATGTGTGTATACGAGTATTACAAAATACAATATTTTCATGTTGGTGGGCATGCAATAAATATTTCCAATGTCCTTTTCATACCCAAACATTCATTTTATGGAAAATTTTCAAAATCATTTTGCATTTTTGATACTCGAAAAATGCATTAAAATCTTTATTTTCAATTTTTTTGTGAAGAAACACTTCACTTCGTTCAAATTTTCTCAGCCACGGTATATTCATACATACAATTTTTCCCAGTATTTTATTGCTAAATTTTATGTAATAAATCATACTTTTCCCGGAGGCACTTTCAAATACAAATACAAATACAAATACAACGCCACAACAGGCAAAATGCCCAACGAGGTGGCTGATAAAAAGATGCCCATAAAAATATGGTTGTCATATGTTTCAAAAATACAGCAACCCAATTAAAAATGCAATTAACACAAATTACAAACAATATATACACATGATAAAATATTATACAATGCCCATAAAGAATACTTATGGTTGTCTTATTCTAAGAATGGATAGCTTCTCGATTTACCCCAACATGTTTATCGTATTTCTTTTTAAACGTGTCAATTGTGTTACAATTTACTACCTCCGGGGGTAAGCTATTCCATTTATTAACAACCCTATTGGAGAAAAATTCCCTGCGACACCATAACCTTGCATTGTCCCTCACCAATCGATACTGGTGTCCCCTTGTAAAAGCAGTCGATTGGCGGTGCACTAAAAGTTCATGGTCCATCCTATCCATCCCTTTGAAAATTTTGAACACTTCGATCATATCTCCTCGACACCTGCGTTCATCCAATGTGAACATATTCAAAAAATGAAGTCTTTCTTCATAACTCAAGCCCTGTGTGCCAATAAGGACACGCGTAGCTCTTCTCTGCACCCCTTCAACCAAGTCTATGTCCCTCTGTAGGTATGGTCTCCAAAACCTTACAGCATACTCCAGTCCAGGACGAACTAAGCCTCGAAAAAGCGGAAGAATGACTTTAGGAGAACGCGAAGAGACCTTTTTGAAAATGAGACCAAGCATTCTATTCGATTTTTTGACAACCGCTGAACAATGTTCAGAAAACTTAAGTCGCTCGTCAATGAGAATTCCCAAATCGGTGACTCTAGTTGCATCCGGGATAGTGACACCATTCAACTCGTAAGAGAACCGTGGGTTGTTCGAACCAAAATGAGCGACCATGCACTTATCTACGCTAAACGTCATGCTCCATTCATTTGCCCATGCTGCAATCTTGTTTAAGTTGGTCTGGAGCAACTCCCTATCGCTTTCATTTCCGATTACCCCCATTAGCTTCACATCATCTGCGAATTTGCTAGTAATTCCATCGATACCCTGATCGAGTTTGTCGATAAAAAGTGAAAAAAGTATGGGGCCAAGGACACTTCCCTGAGGAACTCCACTTGTGACGTCTGTCCAACCAGAGAATTCCCCGTTCACCATAACTCGTTGCGACCTATCTCTTAACCACGATTCTATCCAATTCAGCAAGTTGCCCCCTATTCCAATCTCGTGTAAACGCTTCAAGAGTTTGCCATGTTGGACCCGATCGAATGCCTTCTGGAAATCAAGGTAAACAACGTCGACATTTTTGCTCTTACCCAAAGCCTTAGTCACGTAATCATAGAAGCAAAGGAGGTTAGTTACACATGACTTCCCCTTCCTGAACCCATGCTGATTATCCGACAATACATTATTCTCGTCTATCCACTTCACAAACTGCCTTTTGATGATAATTTCCAAAATTTTCGAGAGGGAGCTCGTCAAACTCACTGGACGATAATTAGACACCACTTCTCTACTACCCTTCTTAAATATCGGAACAACGTTAGCCAGTTTCCAATCTCTCGGGACGATACCCTCAGCAACACTACTCCTGTATATCTGTGCGACTAGCCCCAACAATTCATTAGCACCTTCCCTGAGAACCCTGGGATAGATATCATCTGGTCCTGGTGCTTTGCTTGCACATACATTTCTTAGAAGATTTCTCCTGTGGAAGCCATCTTAAAACTCCTGAAAGTTCAACTTTACGTGCTGTTCTCTGATAAAAGCCCTCCCATAAAGCTCATATTCACCATATTCTATCTCAAAACTTATAATCCTTTAGGTCAAAGCTTAACTCCCTAAGGTAAAAAAAAAAATCTACAGCGAGAAAAAGCATTTGTGGCACACCTGGGTCTGAAATGGATATCGAACTGTAATGGACACTTACCAGCAGGATCTGTCAATCAACATGACGATCAGTCCCTATGCATCCAGATGAAATCCATACTTCTTCTACGACCATTTGGTACATGCTGCACAACATCTCAAACCAATAGAACCTCCACTTCATTATTGAGTTTCTTTCCATTCAATGGACAGTTCAGTTTCCATTTTTCTTGCTCCGATCGATATGCTTCCGAAACAATCGATGAAATTCCAAAAGATTAAAACACATAGACACAGCTTTGACGAGTCTGGAGAGGATAACATATAGCATAGGAGATAGGTATGGATAGTTATTGGGATATGCTATATCTCACATAAATTTTAATAATCTTACTTATAAATGGGGCTGGAATTACTTTCAATGATTGTTTTTAGACAAACATAAAGTCCAATCAGAAAGTGAAGAACCTACATGGTATATTAATATTCAAAATCATCCGGATGAATGTTTTAGTATTCAATTCGTTGAAAATGCAAATGTTTGTTCTTTTGATAAGTATTTCTTTTTAGATTATTTCGTGGTAAAGATGAAACATGTGAAAAGATGATGAAACATCGAAACGCATGAATGCAGGCAAGCACTTGATCCAATATTGACATAATAAGGTTGGCAGCTTTTTAGGGTCATGTCAGAAAATCGTAGTCAAAAACTGTCAAAACCTCTAAAGTACCGCAATCGGCACCATCAAATATAGAATATACCAATTGGAAAAAGTATTAGTGGATTAAAATTATGTCATTAATATCATGTAATGAAATGAGATTTCTAATTTCAATACTAAGAATCCTTCTGTGTCTGGATGCATTTTTAATATTACTTATTAGTTCGTTATTCGATGCTGTGTTATAAAAATGAAGCAGACATTTAATTACGAAATGTAAAAGATACTTGATGTTGAACATGTAATTTTCGTGGTTAAATATTTGTTGCCTGAAATAATTTTGGTTGTGAAATATTAGTTGCCTGACATAATAATTGTGGTAAAAAATTTCCTTAAAAGCATTAATTAGAGATTTTTGACACTTTTATTAACCTAAGTTTTTGACATTTTTTACGATATGGAAAGCAATAACCGAAGCTTATGTCATAGTGATGGACGAAATGGCTACCACCGAAACGATTGGACCACACCTGCCAAAATCGGAAAGTTCCATAATGTCGAACTGAAACATCTATTTTTCATAGCAGATACGCCGACATGAAGAAAACATTGGGGGCTGGGAGTTGCTGGTCGTCCTGCATATACGGGACTCAAGAGCGTACGCAGGAGAGGGAGGGTGCATTGCATTGTTCTTTCAGAATTTTTTTTTTTTTGGAGGGGTTCAAATGGCTTCAGCCCCTGCATTCGAGTGGCTATTACAGAGGGGCCGACACGAAGAAAAAATTTGGGGGGGGGGGGGAATGAAAATTTGCTGGGGGGTCCCGTATATACGGGAATCAAGCACGAACACAGGAGAGGGTGGGTGCATTGTTTTTTCAGAAATTATTGGGGAGCTCAGCCCCCTTATACAATTTATTGGAGGGGGGGGGGGCTCAAATGGCCTCAGCCCCTAGATTCCGGTGTCTATGATTTATAGATCCTTTCAACTGCAGGATTCCTATGGTAAGGCAAAAATGTTCCAACCATCCCGAGTCGACCATGACGAAACAATCATGGCTGCTTGGAATGGTTGGTTCCCGATAACTTAATCGAATTCGAAAATCGCACAGATTGAGGTATGAAACGAAAGAGAAGGGGGGAGAGAAGAGAAGTGAATCGGAAGCATTAATCGAATGAAGCAGCATCCTTTTTCTTGGGCTTGGAATCCTGAAAACGACATTTCTTTTACTCATAAATATTACAATATTAAAAACGAATGAACAACTTTGAAAGTTCTTACAATGCATCACAACAGCATTGGTTCCAACAGCTGGGCGCATGCGGCCCGTGAGGTGATTATGGGTGGCCCGCGACTCTGTAAAATTCCTGTGTATTAAATTGATTTTCTGTTCATTATTTGAGCAATTGGTTTGAACGGAGACCAGATTAACAGACTATTTACATTCATCATTTATGGTGACGAAAAAAGTTTACCATGAGCCACCATGCTTCCTTTTTGAACATCCAAATTTCTTATAATGCTCGTTATGGGCATTATTTTTTCCGGTCATCTCGTTGGTCAAATTTCATGTTGTGGCCTCTTTACTTGTAGCCGAATGCATGTTCGGTGTTCTTCTCACTGTGACGAAAGTGGATGCCAACTCGTAATGGCGTCTCGAAACTTCAACTGACTAGGCCAGTGGTTCTCAACCGGGTGCCACATGGCCCTTTTGTGGTACTGGGATTTTCCAAGGGGAATACGGCAAAAAAATGAAAAGAAAAGGGAGGAGGCCCCTGAGAGGTAATTTGGAGGGCCAGAGAGCTGAGAAGAAAAATTTAGGTGTGGAGAAGTAAAGCTTTTAGTCAAGGATGCACAATCTTTTGAAGTGTACGGGCCACTTTATTGGTTTCAAAACGCGCCACCGGTACAATCAAGTGATCTGGAAATGCACCGTCAGTCACTTAAGTGAGGTAAGAATGTACCGCTGGCCATTGAAATGATCCGTAAATGTGCCATGGGTCACTTAAGTACATGCATCAAACACCAACTCTGGCCATGTCACTGTATTGCAATTTACTGCCATTAACGAGATGGGTTTTAAAACGAAGGCGATGTCTAGCAGTGGTCTCCTCAAGCTCGTTAGGGAAAATATCTTACCGATATCCTCACTCTTTTTCGAACCCAGGACTATGACAGCAACCTTCACGGCGGAAGACGAGCATCTTACCACCTCGCCACTCGGGCGCCGGGTCACTTAAGTGGTCTGAGAATGTACCGTGGGTCACTTAAGGAATCTGGTTATGTGCCGCTTCGGTCATTTTAAAAAAATTCAGTTTTCGGTCACGGTCCACATCAGATGACTTTAAAGGCCACGGGTTCAGCATATATAATTCAAGTGAAATATGGTGGGGGGGGGGGGAGTGTAATTACTTACAGAATCCACCAAACCCACCCATAAAAACAAGGCATTTTAAGTCCCCCCAGTTTCCCCCCATATTTTTGAGCCAGGCCCGTAGGCAACGATAGCCAGGCCACGTGCAAAAAAAGGTTAAGAAACACTGGGCTAGGCTACGCAGACCCTAATAGTTCTGAAGACAAAATTGTATCATATTGGATGGTCAGGTCATATTATACAGTTGCAAGCAGTTCCACACCCGGACCCAATGATTATTTGTGACGAAAACAGAGAAGCATTTCGTCTATAAATCTCAACATGGCAGGTTAATGGCTTTTTATGTTGAAGCAGACTAACACCTTTTCAAATTGAAATACAGCGCTGTAAAGAGAAATATAACGCTCAGTTAGCAAGCACTAATAGTTATAATGCAAAAAGATTTTTTCCAAAATATATATATATATTTCTCTGTCTATAGAAAGCCACGCACGTCAAGGCAAGTGTTTTTGTATCATAGTGAGAGAAATAAAAGCGATGGATGGAGTAAATTTTCTTGTTTGGAGAGGGGAAAAGCAGTTGTCAGCTCGCAATCGGAAAAAATTCTTCTTGAAAATAGGTGGAAATTTAGGAAGGTTTCGTTATTTCAAATGAGGAAGTTCTAATGCGGATCAGGAATATTTTAAAAACCGCGAAAAGGGATAAGGTAGTCGTTATTACTCGAATTCACAGAAAATTTAAAGAACATGTTTTAGTATCGAAATGAAATTCCAAATGCAAGATACGCAGAAAACTCTATGTTATGTAGAAATGCTGGTTTATTTGTTTTTGTTTTTTTTTTTTCGTAAAACAAAATTCATTGCTGCCTCCACCGGGACTCGATCATAAGCCCTCTTGTATGCCGACGAGTGCGCTACCACTACGGTGCAGAAAAAATAAAATATTTCTTCCTTGGAGTATGAATTCTATCTCATCTATGTATATCCATAGTAGGATGTCCGGTATACGAGAGAGCCTGAGTTCGAGTCCCGATTGAGGCAACAATGAAGTTTTCTTCGCGAAAAATTATCTGCATCTCTGCATAACATCCAGTTTTCCGTATATCTTGCATAAGAAGTTGAGACTAACATTCATGTTGTATAAATTTCCTGTAATATGAATTCCATATTATGGTAGAACATCGATTATCAGAATATCAATCAACCGGAAAATCGGTTAACCGAAAGCCTTCCAGTCGGCAAATTCAAATTTGGGAGCCATGTAGAAGTTTCTTCCAACGGTCGATAGTAATCGCTAGTGCTTCTAGTGAAGCAAAAGAAAATTTTGGACTTCTTTGCCTAAATTGTAGGTCTGCTTTAATGGCCATTTCGAACTAGTAAAACTAGGCTAGTCAGTTGTTATTGTCTCTGTGTTATTTGTAAGACATGTGATACAAAATATATACAGTTTTGTGTTAATATCACTTTTTCTTTGTTTCATATTGCTCCTGTAAGATCGGTATAATTTTTTCCGTGAATGATCGGTTATCCGAACACGCCCAGTCCCCGATTGTTTCGGATAATCGATGCTCTACTGTTTATAAATATCTTAAAAAACATTTATTTCAGCGAAAAGGAACGTCATCTCTTTATCAATCATATGTTCATGAAATATTCTCAAATTATTAATTTTTTCAATATTAAATACCCGTATATTGAAAAGAATGTAAGCATTCCCCTTTTTTCTCAAATAAAATGCAAATTCTTGATTATAGCCGATGTAATCTAACACTTGGACGCAGTAATTATCCTTTTACAATCAATTCTTCTTCATCTCAATAATCAAAGAATTGTTCATTCAAACAGAGTATAAATTAAAAAGAACATCAATAGATATAACGCGATGCATAAAATCAATTCTTACGTGATGAAGACGTCCAAATATTTTTGACGTCTAATAGTCCCAATTATCAACAAATAAAAAATTTCGAGTATTTGTAGGTGATGTAACTCCCTCGAAATTTGAGCTTGTTTTTGACTTTATTGATTTAATTTTCAGGTTACAGATTTTTTTTTATATTTTCTATATAACTACATGCACACACAAGTATTACTCCGAAAGCTGTTGCCTCAAACTTCATAAGTTTCAAAAATTATATGAAATTTTCAATCAAAATCTTATTTAAAATCATAATAATATAACTGAACTCACCAGAACTTGGTTCTCTCTTGCATCAGAATCAGGAAAAAAAGTTGAAGTGGCTTTCACCCACAGCAAACAATTTCGCAAATGCTAGCTCTTCACGACAGTAGTGTAAGCATCGAGCTTATATTACTGGAGGCAGCATCCAGCCGCCGCGACGGCAGCGACATCAAATGCAAGAAGAGCACGTGACTCGGTGAAAACAAAGTTCGTGCCAGGCAATTTGCCCATAGAGATCTGAAGTTCGGTCTCTAAATATTGGGTTTTAAAGATTAAAAAGAAGGATAGAGAGAACTCATCTAAATATGAAAAAGATCAAATTATTTATTTCATTAATGCTGAAAAATATCTTTCATCAATTCTTGAATTTTCCTTCATTAATTCTGGATTTTTCCTCTTGAATTTTCCTTCATTAATTCTGGATTTTCCTTTATTAATTAATATTTGTTTCATTACTTCTGGAATAATTTGACGAATGATGTTGGGGGATGAGGGACACCGTTCTCAGCACTGCCAAGCCAACACCTTCTAGAGCAGAAGGTGTTGGCTAGAGCCCCTATATATACGTATATGAAGGCGTCTTAGTGTTGGCCAAGCGGAGACCGCTGACGTCATACTCTCTCCAGTAACATAAGCTCGGTAAGATAGAACTATCGAGCTTGTGTCATGGGCGGAGATACGGGGGGGGGCGCGGGGGAATTGCGCCCCCCCCCCAGCGTCCAAGGTGGAGTTGACTGATTTAATGTATGTATATATATATACTGTATAAGAATTGACATCATCATCATCATCGTGCCCCTCCCCCAGACTTCCAAGTCTATTCCCCCTATGGCTTGTGTGTGTGTGTGTGTGTGTGTGTGTGTGTGTGTGTGTGTGTGTGTGTGTGTGTGTGTGTGTGTGGTTAGAACCCCTTTTATACCCCTTTATAGGTATCCCCCCCCCCTCCCGTAATCCACAAGCATTAAAATTAGACTGGGCGCAATCGACCTGTTGGGGGAATACATTGGAAGTCGAAATACTCCCATTTTGGGAGCAATCGACTGAGCCCCCGTAAACCTTGTTTACATCGGAAAATTCTACCAATAACTAATGAGGACTTGGTTATTTACGATTTCCCATAAACCAAGCCAAAAATTTGTCGCATCAATAAATTTACTTGCATACAAATTTCTTTTTCAGGGCAGCGAATATGGATAAAAATGAACCAATTTATCATCTCGGGCCAGACCAAGTGAGACAAATTTTTGTGAGTGGTCATAGAATCTTGATAAACAATCATTCCAAAGAACTATACTGTCATGATCCTTTGTAACCGCACCACGGTACGGGTAATGAGACACAAGAAGGGAACCATTTTTGAGCAAGTCTTTGGTGAACCAGAAGGCGAAGACAAAGCGGCGTGAACTGAAGAAAAAAGAGGCGAAGAAGCAGAAAGAGAGGTATGCTGCTTTGAAAAAGTATGTCGCCTATGCGAAAGCCAAAGATGATTGGGAAAATGCCCAGAAATGACTGAAAGTCGGTGCAGATTCGCTCTATATTGGGAGGATCATGAACAAGAACACTAGATGAATTTGAAAGTGTTTCTCGCCCAGCCAGAAGACATTTTTTTCAATAGTTTTTTATATATGATCGAACAGATTTTTCAGTTTCAGGTTTGCGAAAAAAGGCCTGTTCCAATGTACAAATAAAAGATCTTGTTATTTTAGTAGACATTTTGTATTACTAAGTAAATGTCGTATATTACATTGACAAATAGTATCTACCATTGGGCGAATTTCTGTCCATTTAGTACACTGGTGTAAGAAATTAAGAGAATTTGCAGACTTGGTCGATTATCTCTAGAACTACTGTACCGATTTTAATGAAATTTGATATGTACATACATTGATACAATACAAAACAAATATCCATTCAATAATTGTAATACACTCGCATGATCGTGCGTAACACTCGTTGGAGTCGGAAGGTATGAAACAGCGGTTGCAGAATAAACAAAAAAATGGGTTAATAGATGGCTTAATAGGGGGTATGGTCCCCTCTTACAGATATACAGGTCTCGCAGCGTGATTTCATACTTGAAATAAGGCAGTTTATCATTTCCTGTGGCAATTGGTCCCACTCGTTCAGCAAAGCTGTTTTCATTCCCTGGATGGTTCCCGGATGGGGGTTGCGAGTTGCAATTGCCCTCCCCAGAGCGTCCCAGACATGCTCTATAGGCTTAAGGTCTGGAGATCTGGCTGGCCAATCCATGCGGCAAATATCCTCACTCTCTAGAAAATCGTCGAGCAGAAGAGCTCTCTCTATGTGGCCTCGCGTTATCGTCCATTAAAATGAACTCAGGGCCAACTGCACCCCTGAAAAGGTGAACATAGGGCTCCAAGACCTCATCCCTATACCTCACACCAGTCACAGTGCCTCTTTCAAAGACATGGAGAGGTGTGCGGCCATCCAACATGATGCCTGCCCAGACCATTAAACCTCCTCCATAATGGTCGATTTCGCGGACATTGGAGGATAGGTAGCGGGTCCCTGGTTCTCTCCATATGAACGTACGGCGAGAATCGGTGCTTAGGCTGAACCGGGACTCATCAGTGAAGAGAACGGTCACCCATTGATCCATACCCCAATCTCTATACTCTTTGCACCATGATAAACGGATTCTCCTGTCCGTAGAAGTGAGCGGAACGCAAACAGCAGGTCTTCTTGCAAACAACCCTCTCTCGGATTGGATTGGATTTTCAATTTATTGGCGCAAGGACCAATTTGGTCAAACTGCGCCAAAGCAAGACATAAAAATGAGAAAAATGTCATTCTGTCATGTCAAAAAACTAAAACATATAAAACGGAACATGAAACGTAAAACAATGACATAAATTGTAAAAACTATAATTTGTCGTATAAACCAATGGCTTTGATGAATTTAAAAATGCGAGATGCATCGCTATTGTCATTTAAAATGTCATGAAGTGAAAGATGACTCTAACCAAAAGCGGTCGTAAAATGATGACGATGATGTGAACAAGTAAAAGCATGAGCAATGGTCAATTGACTTTGACAATGAAGGCACTCTGGTTGACTCTCTCGTAATAATAAATATGATTGTGTGAGGCGACTGTGTCCTATGCGCAACCGGGCAAGCAGAACTTCCTCCTTTCGGTTAGTCCTGCAGCTCGAACGCCAGTGGCCAAGTGTGGGCTTGATGGCATGAAGTTTATTATTAACTTGATTGTTCCAATCATCCTGCCAGTGGCGATGCATCACTTCCCGGAGGATTGAGAAGTGGTCACTGGCAGGTACCAAAAGGCTATTGTCAATGTTAGTTGTTGCTGTTCGAGCTGCGTTGTCTGCTTTTTCGTTGCCCGGTATTCCTACATGACTTGGTACCCAGTAAAATTTTACTGTGGTACCGTGATGAATGAGGTGATGCAGTTCATGAAAAATGGCATGAATAAATGGATGAATGTGAAAAGTAAAAGAACACAATGCTTGCAATGAGCTAAGAGAGTCGCTATAAATGATGCATCGTCGGTGGCGTTTGCGTCGTATATGACGTAGAGCCTGAAGGATTGCGTACAGCTCTGCCGAGTAAATAGAAAATATGTCGGGAAGTTTGAAAGATGTCTCCTCACAGCAGATGTAGGCACAACCGACATGCCCAGGGCTCTTAGAGCCGTCGGTATATATGGGAAAGTACCTGTTGTACCTGCCCCTGTGCCTAAAGAATATCTGTCGATATATGACATCTGCTGTGGTGGCTCTAGAGTATGATGATAATGAAAGAGAGACATCTGGCAGAGACTGCTCCCATGGTGCCAGTTGCCAAGCAACTGGGGCCACACGACTGATGTCTATTTGTAGTTCTTCCACAAGTGCCCTCATACGAAGACCGTAAGATGAAACACATGAAGGGCGAGCAGCAAATAGTCTATGAAATGAGGGATTAAAAATTACACGATGAAGTGGATGATCTGGTAAAGATTTCATCTTGATATAATATTTCAAGGAAAGTTGCTGGCGTCTTGATGTCAGTGATGGCTCGTTGCATTCGACATAGAGGCTTTCCATGGGAGAGGTTCGGAAAGCTCCAGAGCAAATGCGGAGAGCGAGATGATGAATTGGGTCGAGCACACTCAGATAGCTCCGAGGTGCTGACCCGTATACAATGGAACCGTAGTCGAGCTTTGATCTTATTAGAGCTTTATACAAGTGAATGAGTGACTTACGGTCTGCTCCCCATGATGTAGACGAGATGACCTTCAAGAGGTTCATCGTCTTCATGCAACGAGCTCTTAATTGCGCAATATGAGGTTTGAAAGTCAGTTTTTTATCGAATGTGATGCCGAGGAATTTTGTATTTTCTACTATTGGTATTTGACTATTGTTTAGAAACAATTGTGGGTCATCATGTAGGTCTCGACGCCGACAAAAGTGCATAGCGACAGTTTTGTCAGTGGAGAATGAGAAGCCGTTATTATGTGCCCACTTGCTGATCTTGTTGAGTGCGGTTTGTAATTGTCTCTCGGCTGTCCTCATATTTACTGATTGATATGACATCAACAGATCATCCACGTAAAGTGCGCCAGTGACAGACAACGGGAGTTGGTTCAACACACCGTTGAGTCTTAAAATAAACAGTGTAACACTTAAAATACTACCTTGAGGTACACCTTGTTCTTGGATTTGGGGAGCTGATAATGTACTTCCGATCCGTACCTGGAAGATGCGGCGAGCGAGAAAGTTCTTAATGAAAATAGGCAAGTTGCCCCGCAAGCCGCAATTATAGAGGTCGGAAAGAATTCCGTGCCTCCAAGTACGGTCGTAGGCCTTTTCTATGTCAAAAAATATGGCTAGCATATGCTCCCTCTTCACAAATGCTTGTCTTATTGATGTCTCAAGGCGTAACAAATTGCATGTTGTTGACCTGAACCGTCTAAAGCCGCTTTGATGTTTCGATAAAATATTGTTAACCTCAAGGTAGTGCATAAGGCGATAGTTGACAATGCGTTCCATGAGCTTACATAAACAACTGGTCAAAGCAATAGGTCGGTAACTGTTAGGATGCTGAGGATTTTTGCCAGGCTTCGGGAATGCAAGAACAATGGCTGCTCGCCAGGTGTCAGGAAATGAATGACTGACCCAGATCCGATTAAATAATATGAGTAAATGTGAGAGTGATTCTGGTGATAGATGCCGAATCATGGAGTAATGAATGGCATCGGGCCCTACAGCTGAGTCAGGACTTCGTTGCAAGGCCGTCGTCAGTTCATGAAGGGTGAACAATGAATTGTACCCCTCCGGTGTAAAAGGCCGGAAGGTGTACGATGTACGTTCGGCTGATGATTTAATGGGCTGAAACGATGGGGGATAGTTCGCATCGCTGGAAACAGCGGCGAAATGGGCGGCGATGGTGTCCGCAATATCCCTCACATCGCTGATGATAGTGCCATTGGTATTTAAAATGGTGATGGGATGAGACTGATAATGACCATTGATTTTTCGGATCCGGTCCCAAATGATTTTGGATGAAGTTGATGAATTGATTCCCGTCGTAAACTTTTGCCAGGACTCGCGTTGAGCCTGGCGCCTGGTTCTTCTCGCTATCGCCTTTGCTTTTAAAAATGCCAACTTGTTGTCATGGGTAGGATACCGCCGGAACCTACTCCATGCTTTCTTTTGTGCTTTAATCGTGAGATTACATTCGCGGTTCCACCAAGGTTTAGGAAATTTAGGAAGTTTCGAGGAGACTTTGGGTATTGTTTCATTGGCTGCTGAGATCATACAACTGGTCACAAGGTCGACACAATGGTCGACGTCGGGTTGCGAAACCATATCCTCCGTCATTTCTGCCTTGACCGTGAAGTCTGCCCATCGGGCGGCCACAAGCTTCCACCGAGGAGGACCCTCAGGTATGCTATGGCTTCGATCAAGGCACTTAACCACTAGAGGAAAATGATTGCTCCCGTGGAGGTCTGGATCAACCGACCAGGACCAGTTCGGCAAGAGTGAAGGTGAGCATAATGATAAATCTATTGCAGTGAATCTATTGTTTGGGGCATGGAAATGAGTGAAACTGCCATCATTCATGATGGTAAGGTCCATGTCATCTAACAGTCGTTCAACCATTTCCCCACGAGGGGTGTTGCTGTTAGAACCCCATATCATGTTATGAGCATTGAAGTCTCCAAGAAGAAAAAATGGTGGAGGTAATTGCTCAATCAGATCTTCTAGATCTCTCTGTAAGATGGTGTCATTCGGTGGTAAATAAATGGAACAGATGGTAATTCTTAGGGCTGTAGAGATTTCCACCGCGATAGCTTGCAGGTTCGTGCGCAGCGTTAGAACGCGCGACGACACGTGATGTGGAACCAGCAGAGCAACACCGCGGCAAGCCCTACTCCCGTCATCGTAGTCAATACGAAACAGGGAATGCCGCCTGATGTTCCATGTCTCCGAGGGCTTTGTAAAAGTTTCCTGGAGTGCCACGCAAACAGGATGATAACGATTGATCAAATCCTTGAGATCTTCATAATTGGATCTAAGACCACGAATGTTCCATTGAATTATGTTGGCCATAAATTAGGTAGAAGTAGACGGTTCGAGGTCTTTAAATTTATTCCGGTCTAGTTTCCGGCGAGTACCACCAGATTCTGATAGATTATCAAGATCCATGTCACCAATTGACTTGTCATCAATTAGTGACACATTCTTGAGGGTGGGACATTTTATTGCTCTCTGTATTGCTTTTCTTGAATATCCGGTCTTTTTAGATTTATTTCCAGAATTAATCTTGGGTTTAGTAACAGTAGGTTTTTTGAATGTGTGCACTGTTGCTTTTCCTGCCTCTTCTTCGGAGGTAGTGGACTCCCTCCGTAATCCAGCAGAGCAACAGCAGCCACAACTATTACACGGTTGGTTAGATGATGATGTTTGAGTTGATGTATCAGCTATTGGTTCAGTCTGAGTTGTTACGGATGCTTTGGTGACATTGTTAGTCATATTAGCTGATGATGGATTTGTTACCATATTAGAATATGATCTATTAACTATTGGAGTTTGGTTAGAGGTTATACGACGGCGTGCTTCGATATATGAGATGTTATTGAGGACCTTGATCTTCTGGATCTCTTTTTCTTCATTCCATTTCGGACACTTTCTGTCAAATGCGGGGTGGTCGCCACCGCAATTGACGCACTTGAATGGTGAATTAGTGCAGTTGTCCGAAATGTGGTCCTTCTCACCGCATTTTGCGCAGGTGGGTTGACTGCGGCACGCCGTTCGTGAGTGACCGTATTTTTGGCAGTTAAAGCATCGAACAGGGTTAGGAATGTATGGCCGGATTTTGAGGTTATAATAACCTATTTTGATATCTTTCGGCAATGTTGGTGATGAGAATGTGAGAATTATGTTTCGTGTGGGAGCTGGATTGCCATCTTTGCGGCTCATAATATGTTTGGCAGATGTTACGCCTTGAGACGCCAGCTCTTGTGTTAGTTCTTCTTCATCCATGTTAATTAAGTTATTATCTGAAATGACACCACGTGAATAATTCAACGTGGGATGGATTTTGACTGTTATTGGAATGTCTCCGAGAGATGTGAGCTTTTGAATGAGTTCGGCTTGTTTGGATGTGTTAGTTTCGATGAGAAGGTCTCCTGAACGAAGGGCCTTCACCGATTTTAAGGTACCAACTGTGCCATAGAGAGCTTTATCTATTACAAATGGTGATACTTTGGCCAGCGGTTTTTCAGCATCTGAAGAGTGCAGAAAGAAAAATGAGACAGTTGATGAATTTGAAGCAGTTACAGTGACATGTGTTTGGTTTGAAGCAGTTCTTTGACGTTTTGGTGCATTTTGATTTTTTCCCATATTTGAATGGGTATTGTTCCACTCCCACCCACCATGCCCACCATGGAGCCCTACGAGGGGACGCGCACACGTAACCGGTGAAAGTTAGTAGCAACGTCAGGTTAGGTGGGAGCTATACACCACCAAAGCAGGCGAGCAGACGCGTTCAAGATCCAAGATCGTCGTGAAGCAGCACCAACAAACCTCAACGACGTCCGGCAGGCCCGGCCCCTCTACCTGCCCAGTAGTGTAACCCCTTAAGCCACCGAGGCGACCACAGCCGATTGACCTGGACGGGGCTAATCCAAGCCTCCCGTTTCGGCTGAATCCGAGGCCAAAGCTAGCGCATCAGGCTAACCAGGATCCCCATCTCCAGCCTTACGGGTCTCCACGCACGGCAAACACGCAGGTAGACAGCGTCCCAGACAGAGCATACGCTAGAAGCAACGCCCCGTCTGGGAGGACCCCTCCCCGCCTAAGCGGGGTCCACAGTGAGGGGTTGGACACAAGACATAAACATGTACAGGACAAAACAAGACGCAAGACAAGTACTGCAAGATGTGTAGAAAAAAACATGTAATCTGGGCTATTGAAGGTGAAGTATATGAGCACAAAAAGCGATGACAATGACGTGTGATAGATTTAGCATTACCCAGGGTGCACCACGAGGAGGCCTATCACATTACACCCCAACAACCCTCTCTCATGAAGTCTTTTGGAAACAGTCACCCTTGATACACGGGTTCCTGTGGCTGCATACAAGTCACGAGAGAGCTGAGAAGCTGTAGCACTCCTGTTACGCCTCGCTATAATCGACAAATGGCGATCTTCTCTGGCCGTCGTGGCTCTTCGACGACCTTGCCCAGGCTTTCTCTCGAAGGATCCGGTATCCTGGAACTGTCTCTATAAGTTACACACGACGCTGGGCGTTAAATTGAACTCTCTACAAATCTGGACTTGAGATTGGCCTGCTTCTAACCTCCCCACAATTCGCCACCTCATTCCATCATCTAAACGTTGGTGTTTACTCATTTTTACTGTTACAATTTGAAATTAACCGATAGCTGCAAAATAACACCAAGAAATTTGACGAGGTGTGCTAGCGAACGAAATGCGTCTTAACTTACGCGCGTTTATAAAGCCTGTTTTTCTACTGGCTCCGCCTACACACACGTGTACGCTTACGTATTTGACATACAAGATTTGCATTTTTGTCTAGAAGCAGTGGTTTTACATTCAGTTCAGTTCTTTTCATGAAATTCGATAAAATATGCAAATTCTCTTAATTTAGTTCACCAATGTATATATATGAAGGCGTCTTACGGTGATTGTAAGCAATGCTTCACCGCGGGAAGTGACGTCACACGCTCGGGAAATGTGTTTTTCGATTTCCGCGCTCTTTTACACATTTCAGACAGACTTCCTGTCACCCGTGTTGGAAAGAAAATTTCAAAATGGCGGTTCTTCGCTGTTATTTATTTGTCAGATATATTTTCAGAATTTTGGCAGCCACTAGCATCAACTCTTAGAAAACACCCCGGATATCGTAGCGAGGATCGTACATCTCACCACTGGACCACAGACAGTTGTTGTAAAGAGTGTTATACTATATAAATAAATATTGTGAACCATTTCATTTGTCTTTCTATACTGTTTTTTAATTTTTTTTTTTTCTGTAATCACACAATTTTTATAAACTTAATTCTTACTCACACCTCCAAGCTTTGAGTTGACTCACGTGCTCTGTTGTCGTGTACAGATAACCTTTTATTGTTAACTCCAATTCAGTCACCCGATACGTGCCGTTCGGTACAGGGCCGCAACTAGTGGGGAGCAGGCGGGTCTGGTGCCCCGAGCGCTGAACCAGAAAGGGCGCCAAATTCACCCTTTCCTTATAGCTCAGTGTTCACACGTCACTTATATTTTCCGTGAACACAGGAAAATATTGATTGATAATGTAAGAGACACCTTTTCTGAGATGATCTTATCGTTGTCTCTTCATTTCGGAAAACTGTTCATTTTTCTCATGACCACTATGAAGTCACTGGATCAGAAAATTGAAGAAGGGGATCTACCTGCTATCACTTTGCTACCGATTTATTTGTTGATCTGTTTGAGCAGCCTCATCCTTTCCTCGGCAAAAGTGCCACGAGCGCTAGAACAGATAAGAAAGGCCCCACGGAATAGCTACGAACTTCTGCTGGAGAGTTCGGAGGTACCTTCATCCTTTCCGATGTTGAAAGCCATGTCGGAACGCTCGCCGGTTAAGATGACTGCATGAAGAATGTTCAGTGTCGAGAGAAGTCTCGTCATTTCTGCGTGCGTGCGTGTTTGTGTGAGTAACAACTTTTATCGCTATATAATTCCAAAATTATTTTTCATTATATTATTAAAAATTATTTCCGAAAATATTTCTTTGAATTACTCTGGAATTAATTCTATCTATTAATTAAATAATTATTCTATCTCCCATCAATTGGATATAATTTTGGGATATTCAATTACGAAACAATAAATTCGAAGTTATTTAATAATAATTCGAAGTTATATAACAATAAAAAAAAGTTATTTCTTTCAAAAATTCTGAAATTATTCCTTTCAATAATACCGAAATTATTTTTCCGAATTATTCCAAATTACTGCTATTTTTCCGAAATTTTTCCTCAGTTTCGACTTTTAAGTATTATTGTTCCGAAATTTCTTTCATGAATTTCGAAATTATTTCTTTAAAAAATTCTAAAATTGTTTTATGAAGGTATTTTTCAGAATTTCGGCGAATTCTGTAGGTAGACATGCCTTTTTAAAGGCCGAATTTTCCCCCAAAAAAAAACTGTTTAGGCCATTGAGAAGAAATAAAAGGTTTTTATTTATATTTCTATTTTATATTTTTTCCCTATTTCTCCTCTAAAGGTTGGGCCTCGTGTGCCTCCGTCTCCCAGTGGCCTACGGGTGTAATCAAATTATTTTTTCTGTTTCTTAATTTGCCTGTCTTCAATGTTTTTACTCACAGAAAATATTCAATGTTTTTAGCCATTTTCTAAAAATGGTCGGCGGGCCACAGCAAAAAGCTCCGAGAGCCAAATGTGGCCCGCTCTAATGGTATTCTAATCCTCTCAACAGTTCATATTTATTACTGAAAAATCATGCATAAAACTAGTTACGCACGCACTCAGACTGTTAGGTACACACACACACTTCCGGCACAACTCCCAAGGTAGTAAATTCCCCATGACGATAGACCTGAGTTGTCCTGGGTTTGAAATGAAGATGAATCTTTGTTTTTATTTTTTAGTTCAAAAACCTGGCAAGTCGGTGCTTGACATCTCTCAATAGGAACTGCCCGTGAAACGCATGCAAGAATTTTCTTTGGCAATTTGTTTTTATTAGAGGAAGAAGTATTTCACAGCCGTTGTCACAATAGGACATCGTGCTGGACCAAACTCTTCATTTGAAGACCAAGGTTCGTATCCCATTAGCGGCAGAAGTTCGGTCTTCTGAGGTTTTCTAATTTAGACGTGAGAATCGAGCCTCCCATTTGAAAAATCCTCTCCACAGATTGTAGGCCAGGGCCGCAACTGGATACTTTGTCACCCGGAGCAAGCCGGAATTTTGGCGCCCCTTGCATGTAGAGGAAGCAGTTAAAGGGTGAATTCGGCGCCCCTTCTGTTTCAGCGCCCGGGGCACCAGACCCGCCTGCCCCCCCCCCCTAGTTGGCAGATGGTATAGGCAGACCCTCAAAGTTATACGTGCATAACACGAAAATTCAGAAATTTACTATTTTATCCGAAGGTTTGAACAGCTGGCTGATGCAAAGATGAATTCGGGAAGGAAAATTTAACTGCCTCTGCAAGGAACTGAACCCTCAACATCCTTCTCCACGGAGCAGTAGTTAAATTTTCTTTCCTGAATTCATCTTCGGATCAGTCAGCTGTCGAAACCGTCGTGTATTTACTATCTTCACTTCAAAATATGGAAGAGAGGCAAAGGCGCCGACATGAAGAAAACATTGGAGGGAGACGGAAGTTGTGCTAGTCGATCCGTATTACGGGACTCAAGTGCGTACGCAGGAGGGGGAAGGTGCACTGCATAGTGTATCCGTTACTGCCAAAGCCCGAAATTGGGGGATTCGCAACGGGATTGGCCACTTCGCGAATTGGCCAATTTTGTTAGATATTGACCCGGTCAGTTCGCGAAGTGGCCGATGATCCCGAACCAAAGTCAGATAACAAAAAATGATTCCAGATCATTTCATTATCAAGTTGGCGTATTTTTTCGTGATAATTATGTCCACGTTAGTTATGGCAACTTATCAAATCTCAGTCACGATGCGGTAATCATTTTTTTCTCCAAAATTTGACAGAAAAACTGTGTGTTTATGTAATTTTTAGTTTTTTTTCTCAAATTTCACTTTTTTTTCTTCTCGTCACATGGAGTTAATCCAATACAGCTGCTTTATTGTATATCTGCTGCTATATTGATATGTATCACACATTGACTCCCACCGTCTTACAATTCGCACATCGAGCTTTGGCCAGGCATCTCCAATCACTTCGCGAAATGGCCGACCAAAGTCCGAATAATTTTAACAATTCGGACTTTGGCCAATTCGCAAGAGGGCCAGATACTTTGTGAATTGATCGCACATCAGGCTTTGGAACAGTAAGATATCCATTAATTATGGGGGTGGGGCTCAGCCCCCCCTCACAAAATTTATTGGGAGAGAGGGATCAAACGGCCTCAGCCCCTAAGTTCCGGTGCCTATGAAAATAGATGCTCAGCACCAGCTATAACATGAAACAAGCACAACTCTGACAGCATTGGGGCACACATGCACTCAGAACACAAATTCTGACATGAACCGAGCTGGAAATTCTGCAATGGGCTATGGGGATATCTACACTTAAACAGTAGTGTTATATGTACAAATAAATGGAAAAACTTGTGTATATTTTACTTTTTATTATTACCAGAACATATGTACACATGCATCCTGAATAGAGTGACTATATTTTAAAAAATGATACAATTTATAGATTTTATGTTAAAGTAACAAATTCACAATTAGATACAACTTTTCAACCAGCTTTTTGAAGAAAAAAAGATTACCTGTACAAAAACAAGCCTTTTTACTAAGACAATATGACTGCTACTACTAAACCATACATGCACCTTGTCCACATTCCTCTGCGGAACTTCTAACGTACTGATTGGTACATGTTGGAATGTGTGTGCTGTGCACCTGATGTGAAGTTTTTTTGTGTGTAATGATTGTTATATGTAGTACTGCCATCTACCATCAATTTTTCTACCTATGAGTGAAGTGTAATGATTGGCTAATTGTATCATTGTAGGCCTGTTGCTCTATGTGGCAAGAGTCTTTAACAGGCAGATTGGCCTTCATTTGTGTCTAAAAGTTGGGAACCACAGAAAATCAACCAACTTCAGCCGACAACCACTGGCGATGGTAGGGTTCGAACCTGGGTCACGAACCGAGCCCGTCACGATGACCACTAGATCACCACAGCGCCTACTAAGGCAAGACTGCTGAATATTTATCCCATAAAATATGAGTCATATAAATGAGTCACTCATTCTATTCATAAACTGTTCAGCAAATTATTGTAATTTATTTGAAATAGCCAGACACAAATCTTTTGGAGTAGGTTTTGCTGCAACAGCAAATGGTTCAATTCCTATTTTGTACAGCTCTTCACTTGTAACTGGTCCAATTGCTGAAATCTGCAACGATGAGTAAAAATGATTTTAATTAACATACAGTTGAGCTTTGATTGAAAACACACATTATTTCACTTTTTTCTTGGTATATTTGTCAATCATAAAAGATGTTTACATTAAAGCTCATAAAAAATAACATAAAAGAAAGTGAGTGTATGCCTAGCTAATAAGCCTAGCTAAAATCATCTAAAAAATCACCAAGGCTGTAGAGAGACGGGGGACTTGGAGGTCTACCTCCCCCCCTCCCCCCACCCAAAATGAGAGAAAATGACTGGGAAAAGATGACCAAATCTGTTGTTCGACCACACCAAAATTTCTGGCTACGGGCCTGCTTGCAACACGACGGATGTATTGAACTATATAAAATTATAATGGTTTTATTATTATTTATTATCAAATAAAAATATGAATAAATGATTTCATATTGAAATTTATACTAGAAATACATCATAAGTAAAAATTAAATTTTCGTTAACACCCAAGCAGGCCTCCTTGGATGAGAGGTGAATGCCTACTTAAACAGATAAATTTGATAAGCGTGTTGGCTGCATTCAAGCCAATGTAACAAAATAGTCTTATTGGTTGAATTTTTCAAGTTTTATCAAAATATTTTACTAACCTTTCATAGTGTAATTCCCAGCCTATGGCATATTCCGGTTACCCAATGAATGTCATTGTCATAAGCCAGAATCACACTATAAAATTTTGTAAAAGCTTTTGATAAAACTTGAAAAATTCAACCAATAAGCATATTGGTTACATTCGAGCGAATATGATCACTAGACTTATTGATGTTTTCTTTTTTCCAAGTTTTGTAAAAGATCTTTCATCAAACTTTTATAGGTTAATCCCGGCCATAAGTAAACTGGTACAGTCCAGAGCTGAGATCTGAATGAAGCGACAAGTGTTTTCGGTGGGCATGGACACATCGCCTCATTTGGTCCTGAAAATTTAAACCAAACTTCCTGTTTACGTTAAACGACAACAGCCAAGAGAAATGCTTTATGAAGTTGCAATTTTTTGTTGATATATATATATACATAATTTTCTGTAACCATCATTCAATAATGGCTTCAAAAAGATAGAGTTATTCTACCAAAATATAAGCTTTCCTGTGATTTTTCAGGATGCTCCTAATATAAGCTCTATCTCAACAATAAACCCTAACGCATTTTTAGAAGCGAACATTAATAGAAGACCAGGTCTTATTTTTGGGGAAAAACACAATATATCCAAGTATTCCAACACCATCTGTGACACTGTGTGTTATGTATTGAAGAACCATCTTCAGAAAGTTTGAAAAGACTCATCCAGCTAATAGTAAAATCATACTCAGCCCCTCAACCAATAATGTTCCAATAACAGCAAATCAGAAAATGATATAGATGATCACAAGCAGGTGCTCATTGTTTTAGCATCTTACTTTAGCATCGTACCAGCTTCTTATCTAGCTACTGCTCTCTTCCCTGTCCCAGCTTTCACCATCACATTATGAATTAACTGATCTACCATGTCAATTCAAATACAATTTTTTCTTTCTCTCTTTATATTTTATAGCAAATATTGTAAAATATGTAATTTAATTGTAAACTCTATTTTGTATAGTTTTATCGTAATAGATTGGGGACAAATAAATTATGTCATGATGTTATGTTATGAACAGATGTGCTATCATTGAGTTTCATGAGCAATCTGTGGAGAAGACTAGTACTGATGGGGAATCCTATGTCAGTAAGATTATGATTATTATTTTTTTAATTAAATGGTTCTTCTTTTGAAAACAACTTTGATTGCATGTCAAAACCTTTAATACATCACCATTTTTAACATTCATTTTGTCTTGCTGTTGGATTCATTTTTACATTCACTGTTTAACCACTTAGTCAAGAAAAAGTGTGGCATAATATCTTGTAGGAATGTTCTGAGTTTTAAAGAAGCGCATGACTTAGATTTCCACAACTGTCCACCACAAATTGTGGTGTTGCTAATTTTCTATTATCTTCAACTTTGGTGTTTTCCTCTCAGATTCAGAAACTATGTTTTCAAATCCATTTATAAATTTTATACATTTCTCAACAGTTTGGGGGACACACAGTTCTCAGTTCAAACATCATAACAATGGCATCATCTGAACATTTTATTGCACAAACTATACTCGATTACCAAGGAAACTCTTAAGTTTGTGATGAAATCCAGATTAGCTATAAATTGGAAATGACCAGTCACATGATTTACCATCTATAATGCTCTTTGAAAAATATTACTGAATCCATAAGGTTTTAATTTTGAAAGGATATTCTTGGAAATTGTAGGAATTTGTAAAATCTATCAGTTCCTGGTAATCCAGATATTAAGTATATTTATTTTTCACCTTAACACAGGTGAAAAACAAGGGTAATACAAACTGTGGTTATGTTAAAGAAACATAATTTTAATAGTGATATAGAAAATGCATATACACCAACATTTCTTGTAATGGTATTTTACCACAAACCTGAGGCATCAAAAATAGACCCACAACTCTGGACTTGATGTAAAACAGTTTTACAAAGAAAATTTGTTACTATGACAACTTAGCGCTCAAGATTTGTCAAGACCAGAGAGTTAAGGAGTAAAAAAAGTTAAAAGAAAACTTGCCTTGAATTTTGATATATCACAGCTAATCTCATGAAACATTGAGTGTACAAATTGGACACCAGATGGGCTGAAGAATACAAGAATTTCGGGCATTTTCTAAAACATAACAGAAAACATTCAAACTAAGTGAAGTGCTTTAGAAGTATATCAAATATTTTACTCACATTTGAGCTAAGAACTAAGTTATACTTGATACAAAAAACATTTTTTTTCTTTCGTGTAAGCAATGTTCGTATAAAAGGAATCATATGAAAAGATCTGGAATAAAAAAATTTTCAATATTTGCTTTTCTAGTCAAGAAGTAAAATAATAGAGATTTAAAAATTTTAAAGAATTAGTTTTTTAAAGTTAGGTTCCATGACTCTACAGTTTAATTTCTGAAACATTAAAATATTCAAATATATGCTGAAGTTCTTTTAAAAAATTAAGAATTTTGTGGAGCAAAAACAAACAAAAAAAAAAACGGAATCAAGCATACAAATTTATTAAGGAAAAGAAGAGAGAAATATTCTCACATACAGCAATCAGAAATTATGGATCATACCATGACACTGTAAATAAAATACTATGTAGATAACCACCTCTAGAAAACATTGTGTTAGTTTTATTTAGCCAAAAATTATTAATACTTATGATAACCTTCTTTGAAGCAACAACCATCTCCCAAACATCTTTTAAGTCTTTATTGACAATAGATTCATAGCAAACCAACTCATCGATTCCAATACCTGAAACATAAAAGATAACAGATCAGAAGTAATGAAATATTTTCAGAACATAAAAGTAAAAAAAATTAAAATTCAAGAATCAGGTATTATACAAAAGCCAGTCAACATTTGAAAATATCATAGAATGAACTAACACTCAATGTAAATAGCTCATTAGAATTTTACACCCATCTCATTCAATGAATAAGATTCTCTCTGGCTAAGGAGCTGCTATGCATTTCAGTATGACTATGGGTATTGGAGAAACTGGCCAATATCCACAATTGGTGCTGAAGAAATGTCAGAATAATAACCAAATTCACAACAGCTTTTGAGTCAAAATTAATTGTAATATCACTTAAATTTAAAAATAACATACTGTATTTACAAAGTAAACAAATTCCCATTTTCAAGCAAATTCCATAATTATAAGAATGACTTTTAAAAACTTTTTTTTTCACTTTGACACATTTACATTGAGCACAACTTTTTTAAATTTTGATGCTGATGTTGGGAATATGAATACCCAAGAGAATATTTTTCACTTTTTTCAGCTCAATGTGTAAATATGTAGCTTCATGTCCTTTAACAAACTTAAAGGTATTGAATTATGTAGCATATTAAAAAAAAAATTCATAAATTTCATCACATCATTGTTTCTATCTCTCGCTAAGTGGAAATTGAAACTGACAAAAGGATTTGAAGAATTTTTGGGATGAATTTCAAGTATCTTACCTTACCACGGTTCTGCCAAATAGTGTAGCATCGCTCATTTTTGAATAAATCTGAACAATTTGGTAAAGATATACAACTTCAAAAATCTGCTGCTTTTTGCAATTAAAAAAAAAAACCCTTTTATTGGTGGTTTTTTCCTTTCAATAAACAAACCTCCTTAAGCAGAAAAACCTTCCCCCCTTCTGATCATTTTCCTGGATGCAATTTTTCTTGCAAGCAACTAATTTAGCAGAAATTATGCTATTCTTATTTTATTATGAAAATACTTTGAAAAAATCAGTATTTACCATTTGTCTGAAGAGTTTGTAATATGGCATCTTTCCTATTTTTGGCACAAGGAAATAGAAATTTCTTTTTTAATTCTGAACAACCTATATGTAAAGGCATATACATATGAGTTACAATCCAAAAATATTTTTCCAATCAATGCATAACACTAGTAAAAATGTACATTCAAGCAATGGTGAGTGCACAAATTTATACATTACTTTATTATATCAAATCGCACTCCAGTTCATACTGTACCCATAGTTTTATTCAAGATCTTCACATTACTATTCCTATTCATAGTTTTTTCTCATTTTAACAGCTCTCTTTAATTTTGGTTGAATCTCAGATTTTAAAGAAAAAAAACATTTACATGCCGATAATAATTAAAATGTTTTTATCCAAAAAGCACATTTCCATTTTATTTTTTGTGGCGAAATATCTAGTGCACCCTGATAAGTGTTTGAAATTTAAGTGATATCTTAACATTATTTATGCAATATTTCTCTTACTAACTTTGATTGGGAATTATGCATAATAACCTGTAAAAGTGATAAATGTAGGAAAATTGATCAAACTTGAATAAAAATGCCCATCTTCAAAAATATTTTCATACAGCTTACCCATAGAAATAAATTCTCCAAGATCTTTACTATTTCCAGAAAATTCACCAGATGTTGGGAGATTAAGCCTCAGTTCTGATGAGAAAATCAAAAAATGTATTTCATGTATATTTATGCTTCAATTTCAGTTCATGTGCCTTAAAAATACAGTTTTATGTACTTTAACCCTATAAGTGGCACAGCAGAAATCACTAAGCTCCTCCCCCCTCAAAATACTATATCTTTGCAAATTGAATAGACTTTCTTCCAATTTTCAGCAGGTGCAAAGTAAAGGGTATAGGGAAAAGTGATCCATTGAAAACTCAACTTCACAAAATATTAGGGTTGTCAATGTTAAAATAAGAGGCCTTGAAAGAAGTTAGATATCTAATCAATGCCGCTTATAGGTTTAATACAAAGTGTTCCTGGGACCAGAACTTTTTAAGTTGATTATGAGCAGTTGAAAAAATACATTTTGAATCCATTTGTAACAAATATGAAAAGTTGTAACAACTTCTGACAAACACAAAATTGAAATTATAATTAAAAGAAATGTTGAAAACTTTTAAAAAAATTTTAAACACACAGAATGCTGCCAAGTAGTGATAGATACTTGGTTTTCTTTACCTTTTTTACAACAATACATGATAGGCATCTTTAGAGCATCAAATGAAAAGTAATGCCTAGTAGCAAGTTTTTTAGATTTTTCTTTTTGCTAAAACCCGTCAAGTGAGACAGAGATAGAACAATCTTATAGACATTCTGAGAGTGTTTATCATAAATTTCTCAATGATGTAGATCTGTTTTGGTAAAAAAGAAATATTCTGCCTTGCTTAAGTACCAAGATAGCCAAACTCTCTTTCAAGTTGGCAGATATGCTGCTATAAGTTCCAAACATTTTGTGCTGCTCTCAGCCTGCAATTTTGTAACCACACTAAAAAAATTTCAGACGCCAATACCTATTTTTTAGTTGCCACCTGGCACCTGGGATTTCTCCAGCCCTGCTTTATGATACTTTTTAAAAATGTGTGTGTGGGTCCTGTCCAACTGTACTTTCATGCACACAAAACCAAATTTGAATTCCAACTCAAAAAAGTACAGAGGTTGGTAAGCTAATCAATTTGCTGGCAGACAACTTATACATAAAGAACATACAGTTTATGCAGAAGTAATCTGAATGTGATCATATTATGAATTCAAAACTTGGCATTCAAGCAAACAAATATGAATTGCACTATCCAAAGAATTGTTGCTAATTGAAGTTTCAATATGTGCATTCTAAAATAAGTCAACCAGCAGATGATATTTTTTTTAAGTTAATTTACATTTGCTTTGAGATTTAAAAATTATTTTTTAAATACTCTAAAGCAGTGTTCTCGACCGAGAGCCCTTGGGGCTGCGCCACCACTCGATAAAATAATTAATAAATTAGTAAATTTCATTAAATTATTAAATAAATAAAAAAAGAGACCTACAGGGTTTCACCATAGAAATTATATACTAAAAGGGGGCTCAGTGAGTCAACGAAAGTTGAGAAGTGCATTCTAACAGTCAGGTAGTACTAGTCTAGGGGAAGCCCGGAAGATTCCTTGGTAATCTTATTTGAAAGTCTTGCCACAGATTAGAAATTGCTGATATGCTTTTTGTAAAGTGGTAAGCAACTATTTAATATACAGGGTGGCCATAAAATAACTTTTCTTGTTTAGAGGCATTTGCAGCTAAAACTAAGGAACGAAATGAATCCAAATTTCATACGCAGACTGTGGAGGGTATAAATAGGATGAATTCCACAAAAAAATTAGCACCAAAAGTTGCAGATAGGGGAAGATTTTGGTGTTGCTGTCATGTATGTGTATGAAATTTGGATTCATTTCGTTCATTAGTTTTAGCTGTATATGCCTTCAAACATGGAAAGTTATTTTATGACCACCCTGTAGGCTACATATTTTCATGTAAGATAATTTTCTTTTATTCTTGTTACATTTCATGATTGTTGACAAGACCTTTATTTTATTTTATTTTTATTTATTTATTTTTATTTTTTATTTTATTTATTTTTTTTATTTTTTTTTTTTTTTGGTTTTGGTATCTACATTTGTTTTAAGTGTAGGAATAAAAAATGACAATCCTAAAACTTTAATTTTAAAACTGTATTTAAAAATAAATATCACTTGCCTGCCATTTTCTTTGTAGCTTCACCGACTGCGAAATTCACCTTCTTTCTCCATGGAGCTAAAGCATCAACTGTGCATATTCAAAAAACATTATATGCAGACAAGAGATTTCATTCATTCTCAAATGATTATTCATGATTAGAAAATACATAACTATATATGTCAACCAAAAAATCTAAAAAAAATCTTAGGGCACTTCTTTACCTGCTAATAAATGAAATATAGTCAGCAATGAAGTTTGTAAAAAAATTCATGCTGAAAAAAATTAATTTAAATTTAACCATATTAAGAGAGAGGCATATCCGACAAGGCGTTTTGCCAATTTTAGCACTTCACTTGATATTTATGCTTGACAATCACAACATTTTCATCTATTTTGATAGGTCATTTTCAACTTGGACAAGCACTGAGACTCTGAATAATTTTTTTTTGTCAATTGCAATATTTTTTTTTTTCTTTACTTGTGTTTTTCCCTTTTTTCATCAAGCGCATGGAGGACAACAAATTTCTAATATGTCTCTGTTTTGCTAAAGCACAAGATGCACTATCCAAAGTCTTTAGATGAAACATTACTGCAGCTTGATGTTGAAACCAAAAAATATGATTCTCTTTTTCATTTCTATTCCCCCTAACTTATCATCAAACCTTCCTTCTGGTTACCTATGGCCAGGAGGAAAATATTTTTACATGTTTTGCAACACTTGCAAAAGCTAAACATGGTGAAAACATGTACTTTTCAAAAATAACAGATGTCTCTGAACTGAAACATGTGGTAAAGTGAAAATAATTTTCAATTATATATTTCTACAAAAAAAAGAAAAAAAAACCAGCAAAAAGGGCATTTAATAAAAATGCTTGCCTCTTTTTTTCCGAATTAACCTAATTTGTGAATTAATTTAGAATTCTAATTGATTTAAAAGGAGGTTCAAATGACGGCTACATTCTTCTCCACCTTCTATACACAAAATTTGATAGATGGCAACTGATGTTGTAGGCCTTGAACAAATGTTTCCCAAATGTCACGAATGAAGAAAAAAAGCTGGGAAAATTAAAATTTTTATTTGGCTGAATTATTGATAAAGAATATTTAAAGTCATAAAAAAGATGAAACATGAAGGTATACTGATCCTAAACATGTACATCATTGAAAAAAAACAAATATATTTTTGTTTTAAGATAGGTTATTTTAAAATTTAAAAATTAGGCTGGGGACAGCCAGGAAAAGGACATTTCGTTAACAAATGAAATTATGTTCAAGCAAATTTCAAAAATCTATTGATGAAAAAATTAAAAAAGATGGGTGACCTTTCAGAAACTGGAATACAAATAGAAAGTGGTGAAAAAAATAAGTTCTGTGTCAAATATATTTAATGTAAACTGCTAAAATACACAATTTAGGCTAATTTCGTGAGAGTTACCATAGATTGAATTGATGCAAAACTTATTTTATTAACACTTATTTTTCATGAGATCAACAATGTAAAGTAGTGGTGGCTAGACTTTACCTCATACAATCTAATCAATAGAAGCTTCTGCCCCCCCCCCCAATGCAGAATGTTCAGTTCTACAGTATTAGCATTTTCTGCATAGAAGAGTTATTTTGCCTCCTTTTTTATAATTCTTTAGTTTGTTCTGTGATGTATGGCACAATGTTTGGTATATTCTGCTTTGAGGCTTTTGCCTAGAATGATTTGCTCAAATGAGAAAATTGTTCACATTCTTTTCTTCTGCAATGTTATGTGAACAGTATAATTGACCCCAATAGGCCTATATTTGATAAAATAACTGCCGATTCCAACCATTCTCAAATTGACTATATAGTCATATTAAAAAAGAACACAGAGGGAGCTCAAAAACTAGTTTAGAAATTTGATTCAGACATTAGCAAGCATAGATGCATAATAATAATAATATGATCTTCATGCACTGCCAAAAGATCCATATGAACTATCCAAGGAATTTGATAGTGTTGGTAGACATCCATACTCAAACTAGGATTTGAACCCAGATCTGCACAGCAGAAGGCTCTTGCCAGGGAAAAAACAGAATCAATAATTTCAAGTCTAGCATTACTATGTATTGATGGGAGAAAAAAGAAACAAAAGTGTTCTTTTTCCTCTAGGAGGGGAAAAGATTTTGCCAAGCAGGTTTATATTGACTAAACCATCCCCTTTAAACCTCAATCTTGCACAGGGGCTTCAGCAAATGCATCTTCTAACTGGGGGAGAGTAAAACTAGTTCATGTTTTGTTGATGAGTACACAAATAAATATGCATAACAGGATTTTTTTTTAATTAATTACCCTCTTTCAGATCTTGACAAGCTTTCTCAATAGCTTTTACAGCTCTTGTGCTGGTGAAAATAAGTCCGTCGTAAGAATAATGTTCTTTCAAAGCTTCTTGCAGTTGCGGTAAATGACAATACTGAAATGTCATTACTGGAATAACAACTGCATGAATATTCAGCTTTTGCAATTCCTAGGTGAGAGATAAATGCATAACAAACTATACATCATAGCTTCAACCACAAGCAGAAATAGGAATGTCAGGTTACTATAGATATCACAAAAATGCTCTAAATCAGGACTTGAAAATTGGGGAGAAAAAATTTAACACTAGCAAATTCTTTCTTATCACAGCAGAGTCCAAGCTTTTTTATCCTGACAAAGTCAGTACATGAATGAATGAATGCCAGGGTCTCTGCCACCGGACTTATCCTGTTGCAGACATCTCTTCCAGCCCAGCTTCGTCGCAGAGTCTGGAACAAAGTGAGTGCACCTAACAGTCTGAGTGTGTAGCTAGTGTTGTGTCTGATATACCAGTGCTGCCGTCCATACTTCAAATTGTGAGTGAAGTGTAATGATTGAATATTTGTAATGTTGTAGGCCTGTTGCTCTCTGTGGCAAGACTTTTTAACGAAGAGATCGGCTCGCATTCGAGCCTTGAAGTTGGGAACCACAGAAGCCGACCACCACTGTGTCACCAGTGGGGTTCGAACTCGGATCCTCGCAATGTGAGTCCTTCACTATGACCACTGGACCACCACAGCGGCACAAAGTCAGTACAAAACAGTGTACTCTTTTACTACTTTACCACACACCAACTCTGGTCATATATTGCTATACTGTAATTTCTAACCAGTGGATGGGTGGGAAATGAAGGCACCATCTCTCTTCGCTGTACGCTAGTCAGCTAACGCTCATCTATCGGTGGCTGCCCAGATTCGATAGGTAAAGAACTGGTTTCTGATGTTCTTGCCCAGATTCAAATATACCCATCTTCTTGACGGGAAGAGAGACGGGGACAGATAATATTCTCTCAAAGGACTACTATTATAAATTACTAGAGAATATATTCTTATCAAAAATAATTATTATTCTCAAGTTATTTGTTATGTATCTGGCAACACCAGAAAATACAGTATTATGTTTTACGAAGGTGGCAACACTTGAAGGGAATGACAACATGGCGGGAACGAGATGTAAATATTGTTCCGTAATAAATTAGTTAAGAATTATCGTTCATCTCATGATTCACTACCGAAACGGCTCATAAAGTACAATAAAGTTGGCGACGAGTGAAAAAAAAAAGAATCGGAAATGGCAGACATCGACGATCTAGTAACCGTTTTAAATAATTTCGTCTCGAAACTAAACGAAACTCACCCAGCATCTTCAACCAGCGTCAATGTGAAAACGCTTCTCCAGTCACAATCGATCTCGTTTGAATGCTACGACGAAGCTAACGAAAGTTTCGGTGAATATGTACAAAGACTCGAAAACTACTTCCAGCTCAAAGGACTCACGGATTCAACAGCCGAAGCCAAGAAAATGGTGCTAATCAACTGTCTCGGATCCAAGTACTATCACCTGCTTTCCAGTCTAACTTCACCGGATCTCCCTTCATCGAAGACGTACGACGACCTGCTGAAAATCTTGAAAGATCATCTCTGCAAAAGGGTAAACATCCTGACGGAACAACACAAGTTTCTTTGCCGCACACAACGCCCAGGTGAGCCGATTTCGAATTATATCGCTACATTAAAAGAACTTTCGAAAACCGCCGAATTCAAATCTAGTTGTGAAAATGCTGAATGCTCAAAATCTGTCATCAACCTCATGCTACGTGCTCAATTTATACGAGGATTGCAAGATGCCGAAATCCGCGAAAGAATTCTACAACAAGCTGAACTGACATTCGACGAAACACTCGAAGTCGCATTAGCGATTGAAGCTTCGAAAATCGAAAATAAAGAACTCTACAAGAGTAATTACGGTTCCAGCGTGAATAAAATTGCGCAATGTAATAACAGCGGGAGTTCGCGACGGAAATCGACTCCGCATCGACGCGACAGATCGGCAAGTCGGAAGCGAAACCTCAATTTGAGAGACATCGGGTTAGAAAACGTGTGTCTCCATTGCGGAAAAAACAACCACCAGACTCAAAACTGTCGAGTGAAACACAAGCTCTCATGCCAGATTTGCTTCAAAAAAGGTCATATCAGTAGAGTATGTATTACAGAGCTTCTGAAACGGAAAAATAAAAGCGGATCTGAAGGAAATACTGTTCAATATGTGGAAAATCCAGATCACTTTCAAGTGAGCCAAATTGTTGATATATGCACTAACACTGCTGAAAAAGACGATAGAATATTTGCAGTCATTCAATTAAATGGGAAAAATTGTCGTTTCGAATGTGACTCTGGTAGTCGTGTGAGCATCATGAACATAAGTGGCTACAGGCGCTTAAACCTAAATCTTCCGATCCTGAAAACAAATATATTTTTCCGAAGTTATACAGGTGAAATTTTCAAACCTATCGGATACGTCAAAGTGACTGTATGCTACAATGCTAAATCCAGTGAAGAAGAATTATACCTTGTCAATTTGAAGAGAGAACCTATCCTTGGTCGAAATTGGATGCGTAAATTGGATATCAACATAAATGACATTCATGATTCCTCAAGTGTCAAGCATATACCTGTGTGTGCCGTAAAAAGATCTGTTCCTAGTATTGTCAATGAATACTCTGATGTTTTTGAACAAACAGTGGGCAAGATTCCAGATTATACATGCTCCCTGAAATTGCGAAAAGATGCCAAACCAGTGTTTGTTAAACCCCGTCCAGTACCATATGCTTTGCGTGAAAAAGTTGAAAAAGAACTGGATAACTTGTGTGATCAAGGGATCATAGAAAAAGTGGATCATTCAGAATGGGGAACTCCACTTGTCATCGTGCCAAAATCTGATGGTTCTGTAAGACTTTGTGCTGATTACAAGGTGACTGTAAACAATCAACTTCATGATGCCAGACACCCAATACCCAAGATTGAAGATATATTCAACAAGCTACGAGGTGGATCATATTTCTGCACCTTGGATATCCATAAAGCATATTTGCATTTAGCAGTCGATGAAGACAGTGCAAAAGTTCAAACGATCTCTACACATCGAGGTACCTATTTGGCAAAAAGATTGTTTTTTGGTATTAAAACTGCGCCGAACGAATTTCATTCTTTCATGGATCAGTTTGTTCAAGATTTAGATGGAGTAACTGCATATTTTGATGATTTAATTATACAAGGCAAGACTTATGAGGAATGCACAACACACTTGCTGAATGTTCTAAATAAATTACGAAAATATCATTTGCATGTAAATATCAAGAAATGTAAATTTTTTGAAAAAAGTGTAGAATACCTTGGACATGTTATAACTTCCAAAGGACTGAACAAATCTCCAGCTAAGATTCAAGCTATTCACGAAGCACCCAGACCAAAAAATGTTGACGAATTGAGACAATTTTTGGGCTTAGTTATGTATTACTCGAAATTCATCAAGAGTGCATCAAGGTTACTTCACCCACTAAATAATCTTCTCAAGAAAAGTATTCCGTTCAACTGGACAGCTGATTGTGAAGCAGCATGGATAAAAATCAAGTCTGAAATTGCTAGTGACCAAGTCCTCATACCATTTACTCCAGAACTTCCAGTGACTTTGGCTACTGATGCTAGTCCACATGGTCTATCCGGAATATTATCGCATATTATGCCTGATGGAAGTGAACGTCCTATTGCATTCGCTTCAAGATCACTAACAGCTGCTGAGAAAAATTACAGCCAGCTCGATCGAGAAGCTACAGCTGTATATTGGGCATGCAGAAAGTTCTATGATTACATCTTTGGTCGAAAATTCACATTGGTTGTGGACAATAAACCAATGATGACTCTCTTGCATCCAGAGAAAAAACTTCCAGCATTGTCAGCTACAAGAATGTTGCGGTATGCACATTTCCTTTCCAACTTCGACTATGAAATCAAACATCGAAAATCATCCGAACATGCAAATGTAGACTCTTTGTCGAGAAGTCCCTTACCACTGACAGATGTACAAGTCAATACTGTTGATGATGAATACATCCTGCAAGCATCAGTGATTAGACACATATCCACAGACACAATTACTTCTGAAGAAATCCGAAAAGAAACAGAATTGGATGATGATCTACGTGAACTAAAGAAAAATGTGATGGAAGGAACTTTATATGACCCAGAAATAACATTACAAGAAGGAATTCTACTTCGTGGACAGCGTGTAATAATACCTAAGACACTTCAACCAACCATCCTTCAAGAACTACACTCAACTCATTGTGGAATAGTGAAGATGAAAGCACTTGCTCGAAATTACTGCTATTGGAAGAATATTGACTCTGACATAGAAAGTCTAGTGAAAAGTTGCAAGAACTGTTGTGACGTCAAGAAAAACCCCCAGAAAGCTCCAGTGCACAATTGGGAAAGTCCAACAAGAAATTGGCAACGTGTTCACATGGACTATGCGGGACCTTTCATGGGACATTTTTTCTTACTTGTCATCGATGCGAAGTCTAAATGGCCAGAAATCTACTACATGAAGAAAGCTCCAGATTCTGCTATTACAATTCATTTCCTGCGAGAAATATTCAGTCGACATGGACTGCCAGAAATTCTCGTTAGTGATAATGCTTCAATTTTCAAATCACAAGAATTCATGGACTTCTGCAAACGAAATGGTATTCGACAACGAATGATAGCTCCTGGTCATCCCTCAACAAATGGACAAGCAGAACGTTATTGCCAAACCCTGAAGACAAAACTGAAATGCATGGAATTCGAACGAGGAACACTTCACGAAAAATTATGTAAACTATTGTTTCGGTACAGAGCTACGCCTCTTTCATGTGGAAAGACACCAGCAGAATTATTGTTGGGAGAGAATCTCAGAACAAAGCTAGATCTCCTCAAACCTACAACTCCTGAGTCATACAAGAACAATGCAACACAGCCAGTCTTTGACAAATTTTTCAAGGAAGGAGATAGAGTACAGTCAAGAAATTACACTCATTCAAGCCTATGGAAGTATGGAACTGTTGTTCAACGATTGGGTCGTGTTCATTACCTAGTTGAACTAGATGATGGATACATTATCAAGAGACATTTTGAACAGCTTCGACGGTGTGAAGTCAATCGACCGTCTTCTCCAACTCCTATTCGACTATCAGTTCCTATGAGACACTTCCCTCAAAAGAAATCTGTCACTTTTAGTGATCATGTATGTCAACGAGAGATTCCTGCAGTTTGCCAACACAAGACTTCATCTATGGTAGATGCTTCTACTGAAACAGAGCAAACTTCAAATGCAACTCCTCGATCAACAAGAACTATTTTTCCTCCAGCTCAGACTACTCAACTGAGACGCTCAACTCGCTCTAAAAAACCAGTTCAAAGATTGAACTTGTGACTGTTCAAATGTTGATTCTTGTGTATAACTTTTGATTGTATCATTAATCATCTCTTAATTTAGTGTGGGAGAATTGTTATGTATCTGGCAACACCAGAAAATACAGTATTATGTTTTACGAAGGTGGCAACACTTGAAGGGAATGACAACATGGCGGGAACGAGATGTAAATATTGTTCCGTAATAAATTAGTTAAGAATTATCGTTCATCTCATGATTCACTACCGAAACGGCTCATAAAGTACAATAAATTATTTATCGAGATTATCTATTATAATACATGTTATTACATATGTTCTTGATAATACTCTATGGAAAGATTTTGGTAACTGAAGAATATTCTCATCGAGGAGAATATTTCTCTGGAAGGACTATTAGTAATAACTTCAGAATAATTCTTATTATTTTCTATAAGAATATTCCCCAGTAATTAATGAAAGTAGTCCTTCCCGAGAATATTCTCAAGGATATTAAATGTAACTATATTATAAATAATCGGAGAATATTCTCATCAAGAACTTATAAGAATATTCTCAAGTTATTTATGATAGTAGTCCTATCAGAGAATATTCTCAAATATTCTTCTCAATGAGAATATATTTCAAGAATATTCTTGAGAGTATTCTCCGAAAGATTATTCTCGAGAATTTTACATCTCTATCTTTATCAGCAATTCTCAACCAGTGCTCCATGTACACTTCCCAGAGGCTCTGTGTCCACTCAAGGAAATAAGATCAGTAAATCTGATTAATAAAAAAATAAGGGCTCTGCCATAGAAATTATAATACTGACTGAAAGGACTCAGTGAGTCAAAAAAGGTTGAGAATTGCTGATCTTTGCACAAAATAATGTGCACATATGTGTTCCATGTAATTCACTTCACTTTTTCTAATAAACAATTTTTAGTAATCACATACACTCACACAAAAAGTGATTTTTAACATGTCATCATACTGCAAGATTAGATAAATGAATTAAACTTGCCTCCACATAAAGGTCAGGGTCATCAGAAATCTCAGCTCTGAATAAGACAGCCAAATTTTCATCAGAACACTGCAACATCTTGCAGTCTTTTATGAAGTGAACTATGAAAATAAAATATTGAACATATAAATGATAACATGTAATAGAATATCACTTGTTTCAATGTATTTACAGAACAAAATAAAATTATATTTATCACATTGTAAAATTTCCACCAAATTGGTGGCACCAATGATATTTCACATACAAGACAAAAACTGGGAACTATGAGGGTAACCCTTGGTAGTCAGTTTTCGTATTCACTGTCTTTTTTCCAGTTTTTCTGGAAAAAAAACCCTTTTAACAGTGCTTATTCTTGTAACAGAACAAAATATAAACTGCACATGTTAAACAACTTATAACCCCCTCTTAGATGTTTTTCTGGTGCTTCTAGAAATGTTTTTAAAAGACTTATTTAAATGAAAGCAAAAAACTTGAAATTGAAAACAAACTTAAAATTCAATCAGCCAATGCTGTAGCTACATCTGCTACTTAATAGCCTTGGAATCTACATATATCTCACATGAAAAGTGCTGTTTTAGTACGGGGGTGCTGTAAAAAAAATTATGCAATTTATATACTGCACAACTTACATACTACAGTATAACTGTCATTATTAAATCTACGGGCACTGAAGGGAAGGAACAGCTTTGGAATAATCCGTCACTTCCCTTGGCGACTTTTTTCCAAAAATAAGTCACCAATACCAACTTAATGGTGCTGGGTTGCTATATCTCTCACATTCTTCCTAAGCAGGTTGAAAAAAATCAACAAAATAGAACGGCTGTTTCAAATTTCAAGACACGGTCGAACATACAAAGTAGCAACCTGTTTGAAAACAAAGCGAAACTAGCGCCACCATTTTTTTCAACGTGTCATTTGCCGTGAATTATTTCCTTCTCCCATTGACAGGACAGGTTAAGTTGTATGGTTCAGTTATCTTTTGTTGTATATATGTAAATACAGTTGATGTAGGTTGTAATCGTGATTCCATTACAACGACTGATAGGAAAAGTCAAATATATACTCTATAACGACTATCTTTATGTTAATTTATATTGTTATATTTCTCATATTTTATCTAGAAAGTTATATTTTTATTATTTATTGTTATGCTTGTTGGTTTTCATTATTGTTATGTTTTCTATGCTGAGTTTTTTTTTTTTTTCAGTGTCCATAGCATCAGTAGATGACCTTGGCAACTTTCTGTCGAGCCGTCTGACATGTTTGGCTGCAAAACAAAGTCGCCATATGGCAGGTAAAACCAAAGCTGTTCTTTGGATTGGTTTAAATGCTGTTTCATTCCAGAAGTCAGAAGGCACCTTGAAAGTAAAGACATGCTATTTTCGAACTTTTTTGGATACTGGATAATGCTCCTGAACAGCATGGCATTGAAATCCTCTAAATGCTTCCTAAAGTTGATTTTTCCAGTATGATGTTAAAAACGTGCTCCTAGAGCAGATTTTTAATGCCACATTCAATGTGAATCACCCAGTACGACATAGCATCCATTCACCAATAAGAAAAGAAGTATGACTGCTTTCTTACAGAGCACAATTCGTTCAACAACAGCGCTTTAAGTTGGCTGTGATTGGCCGATTGTTTCTGGAACAGTCAAATGTGTCATGCAATGCACATTTCACTGATCTTCTCTTCATTTTTGTTGTGTTTTCTTTCTATTTTCTTCAAACCAGAGCATGCATACAACAAAATAGCTAGTGCCAGGGCAATATACTATATAGATCTGAGCTGATGTGTCTCCCTGAGAAAACACAAACGTGAACGTGTTTAAAAGCCTGTTTACATGCATTAAGTGATTCAGTATTTAACTAAATTTTAAGTACTTAAGTACTCAAAAAAAATTTTACAAATTTAAGTGATTTGGTATCGATGCTCATTGGATGATACAAGACCACACCCACTACAAGCTCATTCACATCGTCTACTTAATCAAAAAAATAGATCAGACTACTCTACTTAACAGTTATAAATTACTAAATCACGTACAAACTAAATGTGTGTAAACTGCCCTTATCATCTGCATACATTTTAACGTACTGCAACTTAAAATTTAATTAACAACTTAACGTTTGTAAATGGACCTTAATTTGCATGTTTCTGCCAATGCAAAATGGTCCTATTCAGTTCTCAGAGCAGGAAAACCTGGCTTTATTCAACATACAGCATTTAGCCGCTTGGTTGGGGGTTACACAAACATTTATGGCTCACTATGAACATCACTCAATAATGGTTGTGAAGGCAATCGAAGATGAAAATTGCAAGAAACGTCATGAACGAAGTTCATCGATATATGCCATTAATGCCATTGCTAGAGGGAGCTATAGCAGTCCTTTACATTGTTTACTACAATGTGTGCCCAAGGATACATTCATTTCTAGGAGGAAACCGAAGAGATGGAAGGTAATATGAATACTATTGAGAAAAAAAATTCTATAACCTAAGAATACAATGATCATGTGCATAAATTTTTACAATAGCATTTCCATTGAATATATATTACGATAAAACACTTGGTTTTACCGTTTTACTTGAATTCTTATACAATTCAACTCAAAAAGTGTGAAGGAGTTAACTTTAAAATATTTAATAAAGCTATCCGAAATTGTAGAAACAAATAGAATTTGGAAACATCGGAGTTTCCATTCATATCAGATATTATTTGGTGATTATAATGGGTCATAAAATTATGCGAAATCGCTTTATTAAAAATAGTTAACACCACGTTGATTTTATATTTGCACATTAAATTGTGTAAAAACATAAACATTATCTGCTTTTGTTGTCATATGACATCCCTTTATTATTGACTTGACTTGATTTGACTATGTTGAAATTTATGCAATCCTCCTATCAGGATCAAGTGACCAGATGAGATGTCCTCATTTTCCGGGACAGGTCTGGACAGGTCAGCTACTTTTTTTTTTTTTTTTTTTGGTGGCTTTTTGCATTCTGGTCAATAAAATATGCTCATTATACACTTCACTTTGCAATTTCTATATTTTGTCTATAAAATTTAGTCATGAGATTGATGAAGTGAGTCATTCAGATAATGACTCTAACAGCCATAATCCTGTATAACATCTAAGCAACACATCTCTGCTATGTGTTGCTCAATGTTTGAAAATATTGTTTACGTTTTGAAATAGTTTTTTCTTGAATTTTAAGCGTGTAAAAAAGTTCTTTTTAATAATCGAGTTTATTTTCCAGTTAAAAACAGCTAATATCCGTGTAATGTTAAGGTAATTGTTTGGTTTGTGTTCAACTCTCAGTTTTTTAATGTCCACTCATCAATGTTTTTATTTTTTATAATGGTCACAAATCTTGATTTCCATGGCCTTTCCCCATGAAGTAATGCTAGTCCTCCCCCCCTCCTCCCTTATATTCCGGAGCCAGGGGCCCGTGATTATAATTTTTGGTGGATCCCCCCCTGCCGCTGTGCTGGTCGAGTGGTCATAGTGACGGACTCGCATCGCGAGGATCCGGTTTCGAACCCCACCGGCGCCAGAGTGGTGGTCGACTGAAGTTGGTTTTCTGTGGTTCTCAACTTCACGGCGCGAATGCGAGCCGATCTCCCCGTTAAAAGTCTCGCCACAGAGAGCAACAAGCCTACAACGTTACAAATATTCAATCATTACACTTCACTCACAGTTTGAAGTATAGATGGCAGCACTGAAATATCTCATACAACACTAGCTAAACACTCAGACTGTTAGGTGCACTCCAGACTCTGCCACAAAGATGGGCTGGAAGAGATCTTGGCAACGGGATAAGTTCGGTGGCAGAGACCCTGGCATTCATTCATTCAGGTGGGTCTCCCCTAAGCAGGGCCGTAACAAGGATTTTTGCCACCGCCACAATTTTAAAATTGGACAATTTTATAATGATTTTCTTTGTGTCAACCTGAAATTGCCACCCTCTAATTTTTTCCGCCAGGGAAATTGCTTCCCCCCCCCCCCCTCAGGCTAGAACTTTTCAAGAACCTTTCATTATGTCAATAGATCTATTCCCAATATATATGGGTATACCTTCTCGTCGCCAAGTTTCCGACTGTGCAAAACAACAATGTGTCCCAAACACTATTCTCTTCACATTTTTAAACGTTATTGGGTGTTCCTATTGTTCTACCAGTAATCCTTGCAAATTGCGCCACATCAGGTCTAGCGATAAGCAAAATAGTCATCAAGCAATGGTATACGGTATATTGCGAATTTACTCTATAGTAGAATAATGATGGGAAAAAATCAGTATAATTCAACCCAGTGCCACCCCACCCCCCTTCCCGTCCAGACTGAAGCTTTTTCAGATTCAAGTGGGGGCTGCTGCTGTCATTGTATCTGGGCACGGTAGCCGGGTCGATAAGATACTCGCCTAAAGTACCAAAGGATGTTTAGAGGTGTCATGAGTTTGATACCCTGACCCGGGTACAACAGAAACGGTGACATGACCACAGAAAAAATTGCTACCGCAGGGAGTCCCCCTATCGGGGGGTTAGCGCACCAACCTCTTGATGAGTATAAAAAACAAGCCTGCATTCGGAATCGCAATAAATTGTAGGTCCCGGTCTAATTAGCCCTTGTGTGCAGAAAATGATTGTAGTGCGACAAAAATGATCAAATGATTGGTCATTGTATCTATGATGAACCTAGTGAATGTGAAGCTCTCTTCTTTTCTTAGAACAGAAATACGCTTGAATTCTGTTGTAACTTCCCCCAATTTATCACCAATCCTGCTAAGCACCAGAGATTTTCAGCAAACAAATCTCCTATGAATAGGGAATACACGAGTTTAGCCATTATTCTATGTAATGTCAAATTTATTTTAGTGCAAGAATTCTGCGAGATGAATGGTAGCATTAAATAAAGGTTCAACTGTGTTCCTACTTTCTAAACTGTGCCATGCCATTCAAAACTGACAACGGGGAATGCTAAGTTCAGGAATTGTTCTTCAGGATAATGCACAGCTGCACGCACTACGGAAACAATTCAAAAATTCAAATGGGAGCATTAAATAAAGGTTCAACTGTGTTCCTACTTTCTAAACTGTGCCGTGCCATTCAAAACTGACAACGGGGAATGCTAAGTTCAGGAATTGTTCTTCAGGATAATGCACAGCTGCACGCACTACGGAAACAATTCAAAAATTCAAATGGGAGATTTTTAATCATCCCCCTTATAGTCCTGATCTCGCTCCCATCTACTAAGATTTATTTTATTTTTTAAGATCGTTTTTAAGATGTCTGAAGAGACTACCATCTCTTCAGACATCTTAAAAACTGTCTTGCGTCTACACGTTTTGAGAATAGTGAGGAATTGAAAATCGCAGTGCAAAACTGGCTGAAATCCCAGGCGGCGGAATTTTATGCAGAAGGTTTGATAAAGCTTGTTTCACGATATCAAAAGTGTTTGGAGCTACATGGTGATTATGTAGAAAAATCTAATCATGTAAATTTTTGAAGCCATTAATAAATTTGTAATTTTTTTCAATTTTTATCATTTCATTACTGATTGTCCCTTAATTTTGAGCCATGCCTCGTACCTAAAAGTAAGAGTTTTGTTATTTAATATATCTATCAGGTTAAAAAAAATTATTTGACAATGCTGACGATAAGTTTTTGACTGTTTTAATACTGAATTGATTTCTGAAGCCAAAAACCTAACCCTGATCTCTTATCGCATTTATTTTAAATAAGCAGCTCTATTTCACATGTCAATTGATAATAAATAGTTTCGATAAAATTATATATTATCTGTTCTAGATTCTTTGTGTCAAAAAATTCAAAATTTGCAAATTATAAATGGTATTTAGTTTTAATTATTGTAATGAATCATTGTTTATAAAAATAAAGCATATTGTAATGTGCAAAAAGGTAAGTTCTTCCTGTTATATGCCTATTGTGTTCTAAACATCGTACAAAATATCATTTGGGGGAAGGGGTGATCTGAGTTTGGGGGCCGCAAAAATGTTTGAGGTCCCTTTTACAGTTTCTGTAAAAAAATTCCTTCGTAATTGGTGGAATAAGAATTTGAATAACAAAATAAAATGCAATATTGAGGAATACGAGATAAGAAATTCGGAATAAAAAGTGTTTTTTATCAGTAATTGAAGATCATCTGATGACAAACTAGTACCCAATTTATATTTACTTTTTCTCCCGCTGTTTCTTTGGTCTTTATTTTTTTGTCTTGAGCATCATATATATTTTACTGAAATGAAAATCAATAATGATAGCTATTTTTTCAGATGTCGATCTCAATAAATAGTCTCCCAGCAGAGGTCATATTGCAGATACTAAAGAATCTAGATGGTGTTTCATTCGTTTTCGCTTCCAGAGTATGTATAAGATGGCATCAGATTTCACAAGGTGTAGAAAAAGTGTTTTGGAAGAGGACTTGCCAAAGAGATATCGAACAGTCAATCCTGGAACAGCTTTGCGGTCTGCAAAATACCCAAATAATCAAAGATAATGATGTCTGGAAAAAGTTGTACGTTGAATGGGTGAGAGGGAAAATGGTGAAAACTGCAGCATCGTCAACTCCTTTCACCTGTGAAGTTCCGAGGAACGTCAACTGTATCAAGCTTTCTGGTAATTTTTTTTTATTACCCAAGAAATTTTGTAATATTTTTGTTATAATATTTTCGACAGCCATTAAATAAACGAATGTAGTTTTATTTTATGTATGGCATGTTTCAGTACTCATGGATACCATTTTGGTGATCAAAAAGTTTAATTCCCATTTCTTTTTGGATTATTGTGATTTTACCTGTTTAGAGGTTTCTCAAGAACAATTAGTCAATGACAGGAAAATTGATGCCCTGTATCCTATTGCCTTGCCACAATTTCATTTTTTAAAACACTTGAATGATATTTGAAGATGTGCCAAAGTAATCACTTGATATTACCAACATTGAAGGCAACAACTCTGACTCTGAGCAACATCGGCTGAAATCAACAATTCTCACTCTGAACAACACCAAATGGAAGTCAACAACTCTGACTCCACAGACACTCTTTTATTCTGGCCATGTTTTCCGCTTGGTACAAAAGCTCTTTTTGTTTCTGCTCCCACAAGTACAGAAACACATGTCGAGAACAAAGCCTGCATTTATGCAATTGGAAATCTGGTCTTGGCCTGCTTTGACGCAATTCCTCATTAACACTCCAACTATTTGATCTGTTAGTTTAGTTTCTGGTTCCAATGAGTTGTAATTTAATTAACCCTAACACTGTTGATCTTTATCCTTTTCTTTTTTGTTCAGAGCAGTTTGTGTGCTTTTGAATTTAGATTGGCTCTTTGTGTTATTGAGAATAGGAACTTTTAAGTGTGGATAAAATTGGTAGTCGCTGATGACTGAAGCTTCATGAATGAAGTTTCCACCTCTATGGCTTCTCTTATGCCCTCAAATTCTAGACCTATCTTTATCTCTATCGCATTCAAGATGCATACCTGTCTGCAAGTACAGGATGTATAATAAACACCAGAAGTAGGCTAGTTCATTTACCTTTCTGGTCCTTTGTGAATCTGAAACACACTTTATTTTCCTAGCTAGTTAGTTTCGAAATCTCCCTGAAATTATTATCGACCAGCGAACCAGGAAAAGAGTGAAATATGTATTTCAGATTGGTGAATGACTGGTGAGATAAAGGTTATTGACCAACATGCAGCATGCCAAAAGAACAGTGCAGGCAAAGCTGAACAAGTGTGTGAATGCAGGCATCGTATTATGTTTTATCGCTGTTCTCTCATAGGCGAAGATAGACTTGGAAGTCTGGGGGGCACGATGATGATGTCAATACATATATACATTAGATCAGTCGATTCCACTTTTGACGCTGGAGGTGGGGGGGGGGGGGCAATGCCCCTACCATATCTTCCCCCATGTGTTCTCTAAAGATGCTGCTTGTATCTTGTGAGAGCAAAACTTTGTTGTGAGAGTATTCACACCTTCATGATAACCAAACAGCCTGAAATCTTTCTATTATTAGTTGCAAAAGCCCAATATGGTTTATGTTATTGTTACTATATTCTTTAGCATTATATAGCCAGTATGGTTCACTTCACCACACACCAACTCCAGTCATATCGCTATACAGCAATTTACTGCCGTTAACAAGTTGGGTTGGAAATGAAGGGGACATCTTTCAGTGGTTGCCTTGAGCTTGTTGGGGGGAAATGTCTTGTTTTCTATATTTTTCCCCTTCCCCCCCAGTTTGAACCTGGAACCTCTCGGCGATCTTCATGGTGGTAGACAAGCATCTTATTACCATGCCACTCATCTTTAAGCTAGTATGCTGGGAAACATTGAAGTAGACCAGCATGACAAAATTTGAGTCACAGATGCTAATTGCTGGTAATTTGAAACACAGATTGTGAGTGATTCTCAAATATCTGGACACTAATAATTATTAGTGTCCAAATATTATAGAATCGATTTGAATTAGCTGATTTGAACCCTTCATGTTCTCTGTATTTTAGGATCCTTTCTGTTTTACGAACTTCACTCAGACAGTGCCAGCTTTTTTATTTTCTTTTGATATCATAAATATTTGATTTATTAAAAATGTCTAACACCAAGCACATTTGTTCGGATAGTCTAGAGGTTCGTTAAAGAAACTAATCTACACTAGATGAGTTAAATGAAAGGATAAAAATTGCACTGCAGAGCATGTTCATGTAATATAAAAATGATTGCATATTTCTCCAATCCTTTAACGTGCAGAAAAACTGGGTGCATAGGCTAGTATTTTCTTCCCCATATTAGAATGAAGTTCAAGTTCTAGCAATAAGCAAATCTTCAATTTTCATTATTGTTTTCAAACTCCTGAGCAAAACATTATTATTTCCATTATTTCATTTGGATTCGCTTATTAATTCTATACTTGATGAATTGATATCAGTCTTTTGAATGTTCTCTGTAATCTTTATTTAAACCGGCTTTTTCCTGCATGCTAAGGAAGGACTAGAAATCTGATGTTCCCCTCTCCCCCAAAGTTTTATGGAATGCCAGCGATTGCAAGATAACTGTGATTAATATTATATGTATCTTAAATGATTAGCTGATTACCAAATCTTTTTTTTCATGAATTTCAGAATCGTGGATTTTAACTGGACATTCGAATGGTAGCATTCACGCATGGAACACAATCTCACCGGAAAAGAATGGCATCATCTTACAACATCTAGATCTGGTGGCAGATTTCGCCGTTGTTGACCTACTGAGATCAGGTCTGGTTTGTTTATAAACCACATTCTCATAGACGTGACTTTTAGAAATGTATGAGGGCAGATAAAATATAAACAAGGGACTATCTTTGAAACATTAAAACATTAATAGACTGCAAAACTTGTGAACAGCTCAGTTTTTGACATCACTGCTATAGTTATCGATACAAATTCCAATATCCAGGTGTCTCACTGAAATTTTGAGATTGGCTTTATTCATCTGGGATGAGTTTTGAAATGTTCATAAAAGTATGCAATCAACTGATAATTGCGTTGATTTAAAAAGATTTTTTTTTTATATTTACAGGGCCATATGGAAGCATTGAAACACCATGGGCACATCACCATCTCATCTCTGTGTCTTATGACAATGTCGTGAAGCTGAAATATCTCTTGTACGAGTGGGATGATGATGGTGAAGTCATTTATCGTCACAGCGCTATCCTGAATCAAGTAAGGTAAAGTAGTTACATCTATTTTTTACTTATGATACATCAGTATCATGTGTTAACACTAAAATGATGGAAGTGGTCACTTTGACCGGAAAGCTACTTTGACATGTGATTACACCGGGGTTGGACAAATTGCATAAAAATCTTGGTGACAAAATAATTTTTGCCGCAAGAAAAAGTCCAAAATAATGCTTCTTTCTACTTTTTCAGAGCGTAATGACCCTCTTTTATGTTGACAGATATGCTGCTATAAATTCCAAACATTTTGGACTGCTCTCAGCCTGTAATTTAATAACTACATAAAGAAAATTTTAGGCACCAATATCAATTTTTTAGTCGCCATGGCGACCTGGCACTTGTCCAGCCCCGTATTACACCCGAACAGTTCATCTCAGGTTGTTGAAATTTCATGACTTTCGTTTCCTCATTTTGTTGAGGTTCTTAAGTTCCTAAAATACAAATATTCCAGGTTTCTTAGTTTAGTTGTAAAATGAAATTCTATCTAGAGTGACTGTAGTGGTCATTTTGACCTCTATAGAGGCATTTAACACTAGAACCACAGCACTTTCGGTATACTTAGAACCGCGGACTGGGTCAAATTGACCCAAACTTTGAAAAAACAGTGTTTCATAGCGAAAACAGGATATTTATTTTTGGTTTCTGGGTTTCTCCCTGCTCTTAATCATTGTTGCTTCATTGCGTATTCATAATGGAAAATTATATTTGTTTATGAATATAAAATGGGCTTCAAAATTAGCTGAAAAAAACGATGTAATTCAATAAAAATAAGATTTAGTATGCATTATTTACTCTATTCAGTCCAAAAAAGATTTTTCAGTAATCCCATAATATGACAAAGATGTAAAATAAGCGTGTCAAATTGAGCATGAAAAAGTCTATAATATAGTTCTGTCAAATAAGTATTGATTTCTTACTTATAGTGGAATTTATGATGAGCAGTTGAGCAATTTTTTTTTTTCAATATTCTTGCACATTCACCGCATGTTGAAGTTGCACAACCCATGCAAAACATGTTACCTGGCATATCAGACTCATTTATTTTAATTTATTACTATTATTATTATTATTTTGATCGCTCACGAACAGATACATGATCAAGAGCGCACGAACGTTTCCTTTTGCGCAAGGGCAACATGTATTATATGATGAACACAGCTCTTCAATAAGATTTTAGAGGAACTGCTTTCAAAAAATAGTTCTGGCCTTCTGTACTGCTCTATACAAAATACAGGAGTATTTTGATAGTGAGATCCAGGATGTTATAGAAAACGTCTATGATGCCGAATATTTTCTGGGCATTCGATCGCTACAACTACGATCGTTACACTTGGTTGAATTGTAGTGTGAAATAGTTTCTGTGTGTGTGTGTGAGAGGAAGCTTTTTTGGGGCTAACTACTTCCAATATCGCCTGCCAGATGAAGTGTGCTGAGTAATGAAAAACTTATATCGTTCTTTCCTTGATAAATTTGCCATTGTGGCATCATTGTTCCATACAACTGTAGTTTCACTATCTTTATTGTGTGAGATAATATTGCTCTTCGATTTTGTCTCATCGTCTCTACTAAGCTCATATTTTTTGGCTTTTAGCATTTGAGCCAGCTTCAGTGTAGTGAAAAGAGGTGTCGGATGAGGCATTTCTGCCCTTGTTCTCAAATGACTTGATCAGTTGCATCACTATGTGCTCTAAAAGAGAGATTTGTTGGACGCTGATACTTCCCAAGGTTTCGAAATCCGTGCAAAACATATTTGGTGCAAGCCAGAAGTTTACTGTTTTTCTGTGACATCGTTTGCCTACAGAACTTTCAACTACACGTTTTTTCTAGAGATAAGCTTTTACTCTCCCAAAATCTTCATTGAGTCCCGTCAGAATTCCAGGTATTCAAGTATACAAAGGAAAAAAATATTTAGCTCTACTTGTGCCATTACCCCATTGAAAAAAAGATAATCTGCTCTGACAATGAATTGGCCTTGACCTTAAAAGACCTTTATCCTTCACTATCTTTATTTACAAAAAATTTTGGAAAGGATAGCCACTTCCAAGAAAATTCTGCACCCCTTTTTCCCTATAGAATAGTATGTTGGGTCAAAATGACTCAAATCGCGGTTCTAGGTATAAGTGCTTATAGCTCTGAAACACAAAATATGAAGATAATAAAATTTTCGTGAATTAATATTCATATGATATCATGAAAAGTCATGAAATTTTTTTAACATCTGCTTATAAGTTTTTGAGAAAAATGAAAACGAAGTTTGATTTGGGTCAAATTGACCCACTCCGCTGTTCTAGTGTTAACTAATATGATTGCAAACCATGCTTAAATGGGCAGTCTTCTTATGCAAACATTAATATTAGGGGAGCACATGTTCTATTGTGGTGTTTGCTTTCTGCCAGTACTCATTTTGTACCATTCAAAGGTACACTTTCGAAAAAACTCGTTGTCGTACATTATTTGATTCACTTAGCGTTTCTATAGATCTTTGGGATTTTAATGCATTGAGTTCACTGGTACGATATCACACAAATAGGAGAATCTTTATTTTTCACTGTTTCACCCATAAATAAGGGCTCCAGCTTGGAGACTGAGACAATTCTTATCGTTTTTTTTCTTCATAATATAAATTCACAATAGTTTGGCATCCATTAAAGATTCCAGCCTAGGGGTCCTATCAAGTGATGTGGGGAGCCATTACTTAACAACATATTATGCTTTCGGCTGAACGAAGAAAAAATTCTCAAGGTGGTAAGTAGAGAAAATCTATGTCTCTTGAGTAGGCCTACCATGCAACGGACTCACATCGCGGGGACCCGGGTTCGAGCCCCACCGTCGCCACAGCGGTGGTCGGCTGAAGTTGGTTTTCTGTGGTTCCCAACTTTTCAAGGCGCAAATGTTTGCCGATCTCCCCGTTAAAAAGTCTCACCACAGAGAGCATCAGTCCTACAAACAGTACAAATATTGTCATTACACTTCACTCATTTCACTTCTGAGATATAGATGGCAGCACTAAAAAAAATCATACACAACACTAGATACACACTCAGACTGTTAGGTACACATACTTACACCTCCGGCACAACTCACTAGGTAGTAAATTGCCCATGGCGATAGACCTGAGTTGTGCTCGCCTTGAGAAAAGAAGAGAGAGAAAAAGGCCTACCATGCACACTCACAAAATTGAAATCACAGACAAAGGAAGTTTCTGCCAGAGAAATTATGAAATTTTACTTCTCTATTAATGGGTCTTGTTGGTGTTTTCAATAAAATCAGCTCACATTCAACGCACAATGCGATCGACATCAAAAGCTGCCTTACGTATGTATTTTACATTGCTCTGAATTTGGCAGTTATTCATGGTTTTTTCATTCTGCACATGTAATGTCTTCACAAATTACCAGGGTTAAAAAAATGATTCAAACATCTCTGTTTCAAAAGAAACAAAACACAGTAAGGGTGGTAAGGGACAATGCGAGGTTATGGTGTTGCAGGGAATTTTTCTCTGATAGGGTTGTTAATAAATGTAATAGCTTACCCCCAGAGGTAGTAAATTGTAACACAATTGACACGTTTAAAAAGAAATACGATAAATATGTTGGGGTAAATCGAGAAGCTATCCACACTTAGAATAAGACAACCATAATATTATTTATGGGCATTGTATAATATTTTATCGTGTATATATTGTTTATAATTTTTGTGATTGTGTTTTTAATTGGGTTGCTGTATTTTAGAAATATATGTATGCCCATAATAAATATGACATCCATATTTATTATGGGCATTTTGCCTATTGTGGCCTTGTATTTGTACAGGATTAGTCCTTGTCATAACAAACTTTTTTGTCCAAAGTTAAAAAAAAAGGTATGTGAATCTTTTTTTGTTTTGTTTATTGCAAAAGTGAGTCACAGAAACTGAATAGATATGGCTTCAAGTAGTTTTGGTAAAGAAAAACAATTTTGCTATAGAGGTCAAAATGACTGCTACCTTCATTCTAGATAGTTTGAAATTCCTATTGTTATAGTGTAAATGGGGGCAGGGTTGCATCAAAGATTGCACCTTATATGTATATAAGGGAGTTGCCAAGCTCTGTATGCATTCGCATGAGCACATATCTAAACATCTCAGTGTTTCTAGGGGCATACAAAAGCCTCCTATGCATTTCCAGGGGTACTTGAAACATAAAATATTAGACACAACTGATAGACTTGCATAATGTGCTATAGCATTTTTTTTTTTTTTATGTTGCAGAGTTTTCGGAGACAAGGCAGTCATTTCAAGCCGAGATGTTTATCTGGTTTTTCGAATGACGCTAAGTCAAAATCCAGCATTTCAAATGGATATGAAACTGATAAAGAAAATCATTGGTCCCGTTGAACAGTTCATCACCTTTAACCTCTGGCGTGATGAGGCGAGTCCCTGTTATTATTTTAATTCAAGTGAACTATGATGCCTGTCTTGTGTCTATGGTTGTTTGTAACATGACAGCCCTCATTGCCATGTTTTGTATATTGTCTTTTTTTTTTAGGTTTCACATCAAAGCTTAGCTATGTTTTAGCTAATTGCTAACCATATCAGAGCATTGATTCTTATTTTGTCCCAAATAGATTTTTGGAATTTATCCAGACAGTCATTGGGCTTTATATTCTCTAGAGTCGAACGAATGGAAATTGGCACACAGTAATACCTCTCTGTGCATAATGGCAAATCTCACGAGGCCTAACGAACGTCAAAATCATGAGAGGGACAGCATATTTATGTTTCGTGACAACATCTCATTCTTTCTCTCAGGTAATGTAACATGGAATTTTCCCCGATCTTTAATTTTGTGTCCTCTTACAAACAAATTGAGTGATCGTATATCTTCTTTCATTATTTTTTATGAAGATACAGTAGAACTTTGGTTAACTAGCAGTTTTTTATTAGAAATTTAAAAAAATTTTGACTGTATTAACGAGTGATGATCCACATTGTGCAAGCAAAAATTTCATACTTTATTTATTTAGTTTCACATTATCATATTTGTGCCAATGATTTTCCTCTTTCGTCCACACATGCACTGTGGAATTGTGGGTAATATTCTCTCCTACAGTCTTGCGAGCATGACTGTTTGCAATACAGAGCTAGATTGTAACCACTTGTACATGCGCTTGAAGTTTTTTTTTTCAATTTCTGCTTGGAGAAAACCATGGGTTGATTACATTATTGAACATGACTTTGAGGGGGGGGGGGTAGCTCATGAATTGGTGCCAACATTTGTCGAACAGTTTGTGTCCTTAGGGAAGACTGTGGGAAGGTGAAAGAAATTTAATAACTTATGGAAGAACATGGCCAGGAGTTGACTGTAGACAAACTGATGGATCTTCATTTTGTGCAAGAGCTTATGGAGAGTTTCTCGTCTGAGGAAGAGAGAAACAAAGAGTTCCTTACTTTAAATGGCATTAGATAGATGTGTAGAATGTGAGAATCTATGTGAAACTTTGTAGCAAAGCTGTGAAAGTATGCAAACAATGCAATTTTCCATTTTCGAGAAATACTAAAAAGGAGACAAAAGCAAGTGTCATTGGATAGGTTCTTCAAAGTCACACAAATGAAGAAGACAACTGACTTGAACAGACAACAATGAGTCCATGAATTTGTCCTTAATGATAACTCTAAACCACGCAAGAGAGCAGAACAAGTTCATTTGTAAATATGCATACAAACATTATGGTATTATCCAGGCGGATACAAGATGACTTTTCTTTCCAAGTTAACCTCAGCATAATATCCAGAAAATAAATGTTTCCTTGATTATGGTATTATGTTTATTTATGGCATTATTATATTATTTTATTATAAGACTATTGCATTGTTTGTTTTTATTATATTGTTATTGTGTTATTTATTGAATGCCCTTTTTACTAGTCACTTTATGTGAATAAATAATTGTGGAATGAATTATCCAAGTTTCCATTATTTCCTATGGGGAAGTTTAATTCGATATACTAGCAATTCGAGGAACAAATTAAGCTATTCAATCAAAGTTCCATTGTATCAAAATGAAAATTTGGAATGGGGTTACAGCAATATTTGGAATTACTATTTTAATGAGAACCTTGAGGAATCGATGAAAATATTCAAATTTCTCTACAAATAAACCTTTATAACAATATTTTATCATACATTTTCTCTTTTTTTTCATATTAGCTCAAGGATATTTGTGGATATCAGTTGCCAAAATGCCTGCATGTAAGCAACGCATCATGCAAGCAATCAGGTGTACTATAACAACCATTGCTCTTCATGGATCATTGTTGGCGTTTGGTACAGATTCCGGTAGACTTTTATTGTATGATGTCCCTCGTAATACAGACATTGTAAAAGTGGACATTTCAAAACCATCTTGGGACAAAGATCTCGATGTAGGCCCAGTAACTCATATTGATATTTCATATGATGGTGGTTCGCCAGTTATCGTTGCTTCCAGTCACACCAAAATAACCATGTTGAAATGGCATCAATAATCATCAGTGGCACCATCAAATCCAGTTATTTCTACTGCATTTTATATGGGAATATGATCTCAGAATCATAATGTGTTCATAAAAATGTAAATTTCCATTATCAGAATTATATTTTTTTATACCAAAAAAGTCTTATTCAAAATGATTATTCGCAATGTGTCTATTGAAGGCTTCTTACAGGTCAAGGAATTTGTTTATATCGCTGATAAATGTTATAAAATTGGGAAAAAATTCATATATTTGTTTAGAAATTAAGGCAAACTGAAGTTATGAAATTGTTAGCAATACCACAATCTTCTGTATATAACTTGCAAGGGCGATCCCATGTAAAATAAAAAAAGCCTCTACATTTTTTGTTTCTAAAAAATGAAATTTTAATCCAAAAATTCTATTTAATTTTTACCAAAGACCCTACACCATGGAACGGGTACTGTAAACTGGGATCTTCAACGATCTTCTGAACTAAGACTTACGGGTTCTTCCTTAGGCTACGGAAATAGTCAAGTAAAAGCTGCTTTCAAAATGGCTTTTTTTAGTTGTCTTTTATGAAAGATAGGTGACAATCAAACTCATACATTGCAAATGCAGTGATACCTCCACTAATGAAGATAATTTGTTCCAGAATCATGTTCGTTAGCCAAGGTATCTCACTGCAGCTAAACCATAAACCCGTCTTTGACAGAATAAAAAAATTGTCCCTTCATTGATTAATGCTTTTATGTGTGTGCGTGCATGCACCTTTACAAAATGAAAACTCGTCTAAAATGAAATATTATTTCAGTCTTGACATTCTGTTTTGCACAGGTTTCATTGTACAATAAAAAAAAAGGTGTTATACAAGGGATCTGGGTTCGAACCCACAATCCAGGGGGTGTTGATTTTTTTTTTTTATTTAAATCAGGATTTTTTGATTTTCATTTTTTTTAAACAAAATATATATATTATTAACACACTAGTCATTAATCTATGCTTTCTTTAAAGAAATTCAAACCTACAAAAATTATGACTATTTAAGAAATATTTGCAAACTAAAAATAGAGAATTATATACTTGTGAAATATTTCGGAACATTTTATTAAGAAAAGGGGGAAAAACAGTTCTTGAATAGATAGATATCTTACATCTTTTTTTAAATAATTTAACCCTGTGTGAATATAATTGTTCATTTCTTTCATTAGAAACACTAGTTTGAATGCTTTGTCTACTCTTAATCTGTTTGGCTATTTGGAATGAACTGCACCTTGCTGTAATTAACATGTTTACAAATCACATATCGCTCTCTGTAATTGTATCTTTACCCAAAACATTATAAATCTGTTCCACCACTCAAAATCAGACATTGTATCAACAACCTTAGGGTGAAAAAAAAATTTATCATGAAATGGTATCAACTTTCCCAAAAGCTTCAATGTAATTGTCAAGAAACCAGAGCCACATTTTTGTTTGATAAATTCAAGATCCTTATTTCTCTCTTCTTTTGTGACATTAATTATCTATTAGAAGTTAACACTGATGAGCTTAGAATAAATGCAGCAAAGTGTGCATCTGTTAATGATTGTCATCAGAGTATAAAAATATATACATATGAACAAAACCTTTTTATTGTTTGATGTTGATGCTGCATTTATCTTCAATTGCAGCTTTTTCTATGCCAGTACACATTCAGCTATGGAGCAGTTGTGTGTGTGTTCCTTTGTACAAAATCGTTAATTAATTGGCTATTGGTTTCAGAATTGCAATTATGTCCTTGACATTTCTTTTTGAATCAATATTTAAGATTTCACTAGAGATGTTACTTATCTGAAATCTGTGGTCTTTGCAAACTTTGGTAACAAGTGATGAATTTTTGACATAAGATTCAAGAGAATCACAATAAGTATTCCAGCATACCTCTGCAGGAAGACCAATGCACTTCCACCTTACACATGATACCATGCTTTTGAGAGATGATTGCGGAAGTATCTAAATATATTTGTAACATACTTTGTTACATCAGTTTTAACCAAATTTTTGACTAACAAGTGTAAAATGTGGGCACTATACCAATATGTAAGTCCCGAAAAGCCAAGCTTTTCATCCAAATTCTTTCTGGAAGAAACCATATTTGCAGTAGAAAACTTTGTAACAAAACTTGATATGTTACATTTGAAGTTCTCTCTTCTGTTGACTTCACTGAATTAAAAACCACATTTGCTAAATAATTTCCGGCATGTGATAAGCCGGATGTGTCAATAGTATCAACATGGATGGCTTTACCACACTGTTTGATAACACACAGAATTCATTCATTATGTATATCTATCCATCACCATGCAATTTTTGATTTTCTAAGTCAACTTTACATCTTCTAACTTCATCATTGTAAATCTTGGGTAACCATTTATCAGCTAAATTGGTACGACTATGGTATATCTGATATTTAATATACATATTTATATATTATAATATTATAAAAATATTTTAAAATATAATATTTAAATTGATATTTAAAATATAATATTTAAATTGATATTTAAAATAATTTTATTCAATTACAACAGATAATTTTTCATATCTGAAAAAAAAATTGATTTAAATCAGTGATTTTCTTAAAAAAAAATCAGTTGGTTTAAATCACTACAACCATGCCACAATCACAACAAAATAGTGACTGGGAGCAGGCAGGCACTCTACCACTACACAACAATGTACAGTCATCCCGTATAGTAAAAACCAATCTTTTCGACAGAATAGAGAAATAATAAAAATGTATATATATGCCATTTTAAGAACTTCATGTTAAAAAATTCAGATCACATTAGGATGATGGACCAGGCTGTGTTAAAGTGAATATACAATGCATACTAACAAATTATATTGCTAACTGCAATCCCGTCAACCCGAATTATGTGAGGGCTATGGAAATGGTTTTCACCTTACCAATACATTCACTCTCACATTCCCCTAAAAAATTTGAAGGGGTAGAAATCCTAAATATAGCCCCAAGGCTACTAGCAGAAAATTTGGTAACCTTACAAACGTAAAATTGGTATTACAGTCAATGCTTGATTCACAAAATTCCAATTTATGAACTTGTCTTATGTCCTGAACAGCATACTATAGAGCCAATGTTGAAATCCACTCTATTTTACAAAACATTTTTCTTTCTGATTATTTTATTCTTCCAGCCTACTCCAAGTTCTTTGTAATTAAAAGTAAACTTCAATTCAGACATTCTGTGTGTCTTCAACCAGCATACAGGTGTTTTGTGAACACATACCCAGGAGGAGGGTTCGATTGTTTTCGGAGGGTGACCATGAATTGAAGATGTGTTGACAAAATAACTCATTCTTTGTACATTATAATTTGATAAACTGGTGGCTTCAGAAAATGGTACAATACATTAGGCGATATCTAACTCTATTTTGGCCAACTACTGTTATTTCTTTGTCCCTCTACTTGCCTTTCGCAATGTCAACCAAATAGGAAAAACTGTGTATAATGAAAGAAATTAATGTGTGAACACGCACACATTTCAAATTGCCAAAAAGGGATTCAAAAAAATTACATAGAGTCCTCTAAAAGATTGTTTCTGCAGCAAGTGGTTCCGAAGGTGCGTCACCATTTTGAAAATATTTCAGAGAAACAAGATTTGCATGAAATGTTATCCTACATCAATTCCATGGAATCTTATGTGCACAAAAATTTTGAATTTTTTTTTTCATCTCTCCCATTTACGAACTTTTGATTTCACAAACTAATTATCAAGTCTGCACAAGTTCATAAAAACAAGCGTTGACTGTAGATGATCTTATATATGAAATTACAAAAAACAATAATAGGTGCTATAACAAGGGACTACTGTTACTCTAGAGCAGTGATTCCCGACGTGGGCGATGGAATGATCCAGGGGGGACGGGAGAAGCTACAGGTATAACATAGGATCCTATGGGTTAGATTGCGTTGGGGATGATGGGCGAAAAAAAATTCTGAATAAGGGAGAGCAGAGCTCTCTAGAGCAGTGGTTCTCAACCTTTTTTTGTCCATGACCCAAATAATAAAATTAATGAAAGAGGTAATAATAAAATTAATAGAAGAGATAATAAAGTTAATGAAAGAGATAATTCCATAATTAATGAAAGAGATAATTCCATAATTAATGAAAGAGACAATTCCAGAATTAATGAAATATAATTTCAGAATCAATGATAGAAATAATTTCAGCATTAATAAAAGAAATAATTTCAGCATTAATGAAAGAAACAAATCCGGAATTGATGAAAGAAATAATTTCAGCATTAATGAAAGAAACAAATCCAGAATTGATGAAAGAAATAATAATTAATAAAGGAAATAATTCCAGAAGTAATGAAGGAAAATCCAGAATTGATGAAGGAAAATTCAAGCAATTATGAAAGAAATTATTCCGGTATTAAATAAAAATAATTTAATCTCTCTTTAGATGAGTTCTTTATCCTTTTTTTAAATCTTTAAAACCCAATATTTAGAGACCGAACTGTACATTTCTTTGGAAAAATTGCCAGGCGGGAACTTTGTTTTGACCGAGTCACGTAATTTCTTTGCATTTGATGTCGCTGCAGTCGCGGTGGCTGGATGCTCCCGCCAGTAATATAATCTCTGTCGTCTGCTTTTCTCCAAGTTACTTGTTTTGAACGTCTCCTTGTGTCCTCAAAAAATAACTGAACTGGCAGTTCTAACTTCCAGTTCTGTTTGTAAGCTCAGCTTGTAGGGAACCGACTTCTTCTCTGTCGTCTGCTCATTAAGAGGTTCTTTGTTTCGGACATTTCCTTATGCTCAAATAAAATAACCGAACTTATAGTTTAAATTTCCAGTTCAGTTCACGAGCTTTGTTTATGAGGAACTGAGCGGAATAAAGAATATAATTTTTTACTTTAAACTTCATCATCACCACATGAGTCAATTTTAAATTTAACATTAGATGGCAGCACATTACTATAATGTGGAGAGTGGAAAAATTCAAATTTTACGATCTTACCTGTCGTTTGCTTGTGTGGAGGTCCTTGGTTTTGGATGTTTCCTTGACGAGCCGTTAAACCCCAAAACGGCTCAGTGATATGATTGGCTGATGAGGGAGTGACGTCAGTATAAACGTACTAACGTGGTTTCATTAGTTTATCATATTTGGCAAGAAATTGTACTTTTCAATCTTAGAAACAAGTCGCCAAGATGACCTTATGTTGCTATCTTTCAAAACAGAACTGTATCTGGAAATCTCATGACCATGTAATCTGTATTTTACGGGACAAAATTACGTAGAACTCAGAAAATTGCAAAATTTTCCCCGTTATCACGTCATTTCTAGTAAAAATACGCATTTTGTGGATTTTCGTCTTCGAGAGAAAAAAGTTTTTTTCAAACCGTGAATTTTTAATTCTAATGAAAATTTCCCATCCATGAAATTTCTCGTTTTGAGATATTGGTTGCATTCAATACTACTGTGCCGTGTTTCATACATGCTCGAACCGTGGCCAACTGTGGTCCTCGGACTTATCTGATGTGCCTGCGACCTCAAACTTAATTTTGTAAACATTTTCAGATCACTTGAGTGACCGCCGCACAGTTCCAGAGCACACTTAAACGGCCCGTGGCACATTTACAGAGAACTTGAATGGCTCTTGGAACTGTTTAACATCAATCACTCAAGTGACCCGCGACATATACACAGATCACTTACCTGCGTCATGGTCTAGAACACTTGAGCGAACCCGACACATTTCCAGATCATTTTAGTGATCCGCGGCACATTTTAGATCATTTAAGGGGCCTTTGGAACAGTTCACATCGCTCAAGTGGCCCGCGACACATTTACAAATCAGTCAAGTGACCCACGACATAATTACAGATCACTTAAGTGATGTGCGGCACAGTTCCAGAGCACGTAAGCGGCCTGCGGTGCAGTTCCACATATTACTCGTGGCTCAGCTCCAGATCACTCAAGTGGCCCGTGCCACATTTTCAAATCAACGAAGAAGTGGCCCGCGCTCTCCTAAAGATTGAGTATCCTTGCATTACAGTAATGTTGAAATGAAAGGTCAATGGTAAGATTCCGGTTGGTCCGTGTAATCACACGGACTAAACTTTTTTCACTCCCAAGCTTATAAGCGAAAAAAGTTTCGTCATGATTCTTATCAGTATAGTGTTTTAACAATAAGAGAGCCACTAGATCAAATGGACCCCAGGACCAGGGCAGCAAACAGATTTGGTGCCCCGGACCAGAGGGGGCGCAAATATAATTTATTAACCCCACCTTCAATATTAGGAGGACGAGGCACCAAAATGTGTGCTTGCATCGGCTAACTATAGTTATATAACGCAACTATATAACGCAATTATAGATGCTTATAAGCATCTATAATTGCGGCCCTGTCCAGAAATTTATTTTTGAGGGGAGGGGACAGAGTAATAGAGAGCAAACGATTATACCATGTTATAACATATATCTCTGTCATTTTCTTAGGTTTTGAGGGGATGGACCCCCCCCCCCCCCCTCTCGGCACTGATGGACAATGGAAGGCTTTTACTGATTATCAAAATTTTTTTCAAAAATGCAATTTTATAATTGTCATAAATTTTCAATTGCGTTTTTCTTTCATTTATTCTAAATTTTCAACAATGGGGTTATAATTAACTCTCACATTAGATTTTAATAATGTATCTCTTACAATTCTAAATTTTCATAATTTTTTATATGTTCATATTTTTAATTAGTTTTCATCATTATATATATACTGAGTATGCTGTACTAATGTGCAACATACTGAAAAAAGAAGTGCAGAACCGCTGACGTACGCAAGATGGGGTTCAAAACCCCCAAGCAGAAGCCTACGCGTGGGGGGGGGGGGGTGCTCAGGGAACCTATATGCCCTCCCCAAGCTATCAGTGTTTTTTTTTTTGCGGTGAAAAAAAACGAGCACCTCTCCTTAAGAAAATCCTGCGTACGCTACTGAGCAGAGACCAACGGGGAGATCAGTAATTTGGCAGATTTTTTTAATTGCTGGAAAAGAGACGTTGACACAAAATGAAATGTTGTTCGAACAACAAACTATCAAATTAAATTCTTCGGTGCCAGTCTTTCTATGCTTTGGTTTTACACTTGAAGTATTGCACAAATAAATTGAGCTATTCAAAATTTCGTTTGTTTGTATGCGCTCACGTTATCAGGTTTCACCCAAGTTCTGTGCTTTAATCACTAGAGGAATGATGGCGTGGATGGGAATACAAGCAACCTATTGTTTTTACATTGCTTTGCACTAAATATTATGGGAAAAGAGTTAGTTTTTTCAACTTAGTGAGTTCAGCCCTGACTTTAAGGATTGTAGGTGTGTTATCATTGAATTCAAGGTCTAAAAGGGTAATAACATTTTTTTTGATAGGCTACCATTATTGCCAAAAAAGCAATACTCAAATACCTTTATATTTTCAAAATTCAATGTTATTCAAAATATCTTCCACTTCTCGAATATCAAAATTCATAAGCTGGTGAATATAAATTAATACAGTAACAAAGGATAGGAATCAGACTTGTTTAGAAAAAGTTCAAAAGCACCTCCGCTCCGAATCCTAGCAAGTCTTCAGAGTTCAATGAAAATTTCACATCATTTTTGTAAATAAATCACAAAATACAGTAAATTGAAGTATTTATTGATGAAAAAATATCAACTAATGTTCATTTACAATACGTATGATTGCAGCCACTATGCACATGCAAAGGACTTTCTAAACTTTCGATCATTTCTACTTTCTTAGCATAAAAGTGTCAAACTCCTTTTGAATGTTGTCTTTTTGGTGATTAAATGTTTCCTTTCGAGAACTGAAACTAATGAATCTGATATCATCTAGTGTTTTGTGGCGAAAGACCCCAGCTTTCATTTTATCTGAAAAGAGAATGAAAACAATTGTAAAATACTAGACAAGCAGTTATGATAAAAAAACATTCATTTAACAATTAATAATACAAATACAAACTGAAAGGCCACAACAGGGAAATTTCCCAAGCGAGGACTGATGCTGGGAATAGGTTTTTAACTCAAGCAAGGACGGTGAGCAAGGTGCAGATGGTGTTCCAAAAAAGATGGGATAGATGGTAGAACAGGTGAAACCCCATTTTCACCTTAGCATCATGCATGGAACAAAAAACATGCTACAATACACTTGAGCAGAATTGACTTCTGAGAGGAGGGGGGGGGGGGGGGAACCAAGGAATTTCCTACAGAAAAACTTTGAGTTACCAACCTTTAAAATGATCGAAAATAATTACAATAGCACGTAAAAGGTGTTTTCTTTTGTAATATTTTTTTCTCAAAATATTTGAAATCATTATTATAATATATTTAAAATTTTGCTGACAAGGGAGGTGGAGGGTATCGGAGGAGGCCAAAATTCTTCTTACACAATACAGTAGATGCGGTTTATTGAAATCATGCATAATGCTATCATTTGGATATTGCTATCAATCACTAATATAAAATATAGAATGGACCAATATTGTAGCATAGGCAAAAGTTCATTGATAGTTATCAGGACTTATGGCTTTTGTTATCTTTTTTTTTTTTTGCATTTAGAAGCTGAGGTTTAACCATACTTTTGTAGGAGATTAAAAAATGCAACACCCCTCCACCCCATTGACAAACATTTCTGTATTCTGGTTGATGATTTTTGCTTGCACATGACATCGATAGGCTATCTGAATATTATTAGCTGCTATAATCCATGGACGTGTGAAGCTGCTTTTGTAATGAACTTCCGGCAATGCAGGCATACAAAAGGTAAGATCAAAAAAAGAAACTTCAAATTCTCAGTCAATTATCCAAATCCAGTTTGCTTGAAAGACTGCCTTGAGGGATCTATAGAACACATACAGTACATAAATTAAACACATGACTGAATTAAAAAAAAAATTATTTTTTTTTCCTCAAAACAGTCCTAAATAATGTTTTTCGACTTTTCAGAGACTTAATGACTCCTCCTGATGTTGAAAGGCACACTGCAATAAAATCAGAAAATTTTGTGCCACCCTTTGACTCCATTTTAACAATCGCATGAATTTCAAGCGACCATTTACCCATTTTATAATCACCACGTCGACTGAGATTTGTCAAGCCCTGAGCTATATGTAAAATGGAGTTGCCCTGTTTTCATGTATCCTGTTTGACCAAGTAGGACTCAAGATCATCATTTGGCTTCTGGGTTTCTTTCGGATATAGTTATCAATTGGTTATTGTTATCTGAAACTATACGAGTCCACATTTTGGAAGAAAAAAAATATTGGTTTGTTTTTTCCTTCATTTTTTATGAAAGCCCCATTTTTTGTGATTCCAAACCAGGCCTTTGACGCTTAGAACCGAAGCTATGCCCACTTTAAGAGTTGAATTTTTACCAGGATTGGCAAGTTACCTCAAATATTGCTTTTCAATATAAAAATTCTCATTGGAAATGCATATGTTAATTACATGTAATGTTCAAAGTGACTGTTATACAAAGAATAAATACTTAATATGATTGTAAAATAACATTCTACTCTAAAGAATTATTTTGGACAGTATATGTTTTCTTTCTTACAAATACACTTTTAATAAATATACATTTTTTAATAAAGCATAGCATAAATTCTGAACGAAAAACTATGGAATGATTTAATATTCTTCAATCCAAGATGATTCTTGATCCTCCAAAATTTCTTTAACTGCTTATACATGTGTATTGATATAAATCATCTGCTGTACTCTCTTCATAACAGAGAGGTATTTAAAAAAGTTCTTTTACATCATATATGTAATGTTGTTTTCTGTTATTATTAAATTATCTAAATAATCACTGATATTCAAAGCGATACCCTTATCGTGTATAACATTAGAATATATCTAGCAATCAAAATAATAAATTGTAAGACTAAAATTTTCTCTAATTTGGCAGTGCTGGCTTGTACATGATGCTTAAGAAACTCTTGTAACTTAGTGCATGAGTAAGGATAAATTTTTTTACTATGATATGGTATATTTACTAGCATTTATAATGCAATGGTTTTTTGACTGAAGCTGTATCTAAATATGCAATGGGCATCATGTCCTGCCAGTTCTTTGATTAAAAATACTTGTTAAAACTCTGGATTTATATGACCTAAGATATAAAATTTTTAGGCGAGAATAAATGAGCACCATTAGTGTATTAACAGATGCTACACGAGAAATTTTAAATGGAATAAAATTTTGTGGGTAGATCAGAAAATTTAAAATATCAAAATAGATATTTTGTGCTCAGTAATTATAATTCAAAATATAAAAACATGTTAATCTACATAAAAGCGTTTTGTTATTCAACCTATCTATCAGGTTAACAAAAACTGTTTGACATCAGTAAGTTTTTGACTGTTTTAATACTGAGCTAATTTCTGAGGTAAGAAACCTATCCCTGATCTCCTATCACACATATTTTGAATAAACAGCTCCACTTTGCTAAGTAAATTGAACACAGGTAATCAGTAGTGTAGATAAAATGAAACATATGAAAGTGTTTTTCATAATATTATATACTTATTGTGTTCAAAACATCATCCAAAAGCATTCATTTAAGATTTTGACGCTTATGTCTTTTGACCCAACCCTGGTTTTTACATCAAGTAATCTGTGAATGAAAATTTTAATGGCATTTTATGAAGAATGTTATTTCTGACATTTTACTTGGGTTTAAAACACAATTTCTAAAAATCTATTGACTGTATCATTGCAAAATTTTATTATATTTTGCCATTTATTATTAAGTATCATAAACCAAAACCTAAGGTGTATAAAAATCTAAGTATTTGTCTAATTGCAGTGTTTTACATACACGATATGTTAAGTGAGATTTCAAAAAATTCCCATGTACATTAATTGAGTGAAATGATACTTTTGCCAAAATTTGGGATTCAAATCGGAGTGAAAACGTAGTGTAGTTGAAGTTATATGATGCATAAATGAAATATAACTTTTTTTTTTAAAAAAGTATAGAGAATAATTGAGGCTAAATCTAAACGTAATATAAATGAGAAAGTATTATAAATTAGTTATATAAACAGGGTTCCACTGTAAATAAGTGATTTCCCAAATTGTCTGGAAATACAATATCCTGTTCCCGGAGGCTCAAAAATGTCAGGAATTTAGAAACCCTAATGTCAGCCTCTCTCGCAAGAGTTTTCTTTAGGGGCAGCACACAAGGCTTTGCACCCAGGCCGCAGTCAAGCTCGAGCTGCCCCTGGTGGAGGGGGCCATGGTACTATTTCTAATATAACATTGATTTTTACATTGTTTCTGTAGTTTTCATGGCTATAACATTTTTGAAAAAAAAAGGCACAATTGAATATAGAAAAATGTAGGTTAGTTACTTCATTGCTACCAACATGTCATTAAATATAAAGGTATAAGCTCAATAACTAGAAAAGATGCATTAAGGAAGGGGGAAGAATCACAATTTCTTACCTCTCTGCTTTGGCAAGAGCCAAAGGTTTGCCCAAAGTGACTTTGCCAGTGCTGTACTTTGATTCCTGAACTTTCAAATAATATTATTTCAGCAGTACACTAGACATTCATCTTTCCGCTACCCTGACTTTTCCAACCTCTATGGCTAGTGCGTCTGCTGGCGAAATTTCCTGACCTATGACAGACAAAGGTCTTCCACATTCATTTTGTATCATTCTGATGCTGCTTTTGATAGAAATATTTGGACTGCCTTTCCAAAGATCAAAATCTACAAAAAAAGAAAATCGTGTATTTAAAAAACACAACTCAGGGCCAGAACTGGGGGGGGGGGGCACAAAATTCAGAAGGGCTACTAATTTCACATGGGGAAAAAACACAGTTGCAAAATCAATAATCAAATTCTAGTGGTGGGAACAGCAAAATCACACTTGGCCCCACAAAAATCACAGTAAACCCTTACAGCGGCAATCTTGAGATATCTTGTTAAACTTGATCTACTTTATTTTGGTCACCCCGAAATATCTCTGGTTCTTTTAGCACACTCTTATAAACATAAGTGGCAATTGCAATGCACATCAGGAAAATTTTAAAAACCGCTTAAAGGGTTAAGGTTCTGGCGTAATTTCCATTTTCAGTCATTTTAAAGTTGTCGCCACTGGTGATTTCATGGTGGGGTGAACAAAAAAAAAAAGTTTTAGCTTTGTGTTTGCTTTACACGCAAACAAACGTATAATTTAAGAAATATGTCAGATACTAAAGATATGTTTACATAGATTAAATGAATTAATGGAAATACAGTGAACAAGCGTTATAACGACCACGTTCTTATCATTACCCAATTCTTCAACGTTTCCTATAGTGGAAAAACCATTATTTTATTCTAATTAGCTTATTTATTCAATATATAAATTTATAACAATTTTTTAAATGTATCATGATATCCTCATTCAACCTTGGTTTTCCCGCATGCTGGAAATGGACTAGACTACAAATTTCAATAAGCTGGATTCTCTCCTAATTTTTAAGGCATGCCAGCTAATGCAGGAAATAGGCTACTGTAACTTTGATGCCAGTGTCATCTTAATGCATGGGACCACCCCAGCGTGTGGGGTCGCCCCCCCCCCTCCCAGCCTAAGGGCATCGAGAGCAGCATGACTGAGATCCGGTTTAAATTGGACAGTAAGCATGGCAATTGGTGGGCAACAATTTGTCCTGGTGGGGGTCCCTCATTTTTTCCTAATTTTTGGTCGGTTTGGGAAGGGCCCCCCCCCGGCACTGCGTACGCCTCTGGGGGCCGTGATGCTCTTAGAACGCCCCTGCCCAGCAATTTTAATGATGGTCGTATCACGATTTCTTTGATTCAAGGAATTTTAGGAAGTTTCTGTGCATATATCTGCATTAATAATGTCACCCCCTCCCCTCCCGATAAAACAATTTTCTCAATTTAAGGTATGGAAATGCCGGTTTTACACAATTCGTTAAATCGAAGTTCGACTACGAATAATTTTAACAAACGAATCAACTCACCCAGGATCGATGAGAATACATGCTCCTCACATTCAATTTCATGTCAATAGCTTTTCAATCAATTACGAATTAAAAACCCGAGAAAAAGCAAGCGCAAAACGTGAGGGAAAAATGGCGGTACGATCAGCGAAGAAGGAAAGCATAAACAAAATGAAATTTCGACGCCAACCATGTACTGCCACTTTCTTCACCAAATCCCTCGCAGCCGGTAACCCATTCATTTTTGTTACATCATCGGCAGCCAATCATATCACGGAGCCGTTTTGGGTTTTAACGGCTCATGTTTCCTTGGGTCTTGAAATTACTGAACTGGAAGTTTGATTTTTCAGGTCAGTTTATAAGCTTTGTTTATAAAGAGCAAAGCTGAATGAAGAATTTAGTTTTTTATACCTGAGCTTCGAGATAACCACATAAGGCACTTCTGATTTCGAAAGTAGGTAGCAGCACCAACAATATTTTTAAAAATGAATTTCTTAAAGTGTATTCTAGAGTATTAAATTAATTTTAATTCCCTTTTAAAATTGTTAGTGCCATTGTGAATTCGCTGCAAATGCTACAAGGCAAGGGGAAAAAAACTGCTTTAGCGGACGGCGTAAAATTTCGAGTCAGCCGGTATATACTGGTTTTGTCAGTGACAAAACTGTTCATGTGAACATAATAATGATTCATTATCAGGATTTCAAGCCCATCGGATAATATAAATAATCAGATTTTCAAATAAGAAAATTATCAGTTTGTTGACTTCAATTCTGGGGTGTTTGGTCAGAACATGATAACTCCAAAATCACAGTTTTGAGATATTTGCATTTTCATTGTCATTTAAAAATCAAAAATAAAGCATAGCCACAAATGAAAATATCATACATCAGCATGTTTTTTCGCCGTACGCACGTATTTGTGCATTTATCTCACTTCTAATTAGTTATAATTAGCAAGAATTACTTTTAAATCAAAAAGCCATTTTTTGTAGATCAATTTCATGCATTTTTTGTAATCATATCATGTTCTGACCAAACACCACAGAATTTCGATACGGTGAAAATCTGATATTTCATTGCATGACAAGCTACCTTCAAGTGTCTTTTTGGTTCATAATGTGGCCACTCACTCGCAGGCGAACGAAGCAACGAGCGAGTTGGCTTAAACACAACACAATATTTTTCGCATAATAGTCTGTACTATATTTAATATACAGCGCATGGGTAACGGGGCATATGACATTTTACTGGCGAACCATTGATCCTAGAAGCATACTTCCAGTTGGAAAAAGCACCCGCATAATATGTAGTACTCAGATATTTGATTCATGTTGCCAGGGGTTACATAGTTATTAAAATAAAAATGTTAACTCTTTATGCGGACACCCTGTGCCCCAAAACCCTATTGGAAAGTTGTTTCCCGGTCTCCAACAAAAAAATTGATCGTTTCTAAGTTCAAATTTTCACTGAGATATTCCAAGAAAGTTGGAAAAAAAAACATCATTAAACGAGAGGAAACCATTCTACCCGCATTTAATGCTGTTTTTCCCAAATTTCCTCATTTTTTCGAATTCGAATATCTCGGTGAATATTGCTTTTAGAAACGTGAAATTATTTTAGTTGCCATCGGGAAAGACAGAGCAACAACGTCTTAATTGGGTTCTTTGGCACACGGGGATGGTATAAAAAGTTTTTTTTATTTTATAACTATACAACCCCTTACAACATGAATGACATATCTGAGTTGGGCATATGATTTGGATACTTTTTCTAGTTGGAAGTATGTCTCTAAGACTAACGGCTCGCAAGTAGTGCCATACGCCCTGTTACAAATGCAGTCTGCATATACACGTAAAAAATAGTTTGAGACGAAATACAGTCGACTCTTGTTTTAACGAATACCGTTATAACGGAAAAAATATCGTTTTAACGAAAACTTTTCAAATCCCCCCGGATAAGTTTACATAGGAACAATATAAAAATCTGAAATTTAACGAAATTTCTTTATTACTCCGGTCTCTTGGAGTTCATTATAATGGGGTTGACTGTATTCCCACCAAAAAAATCTGATATTTTTGCAATTTTTGATGTGAAAGCAGTCCTTTTTATAATGATTATGTCATTTTACTTTTATAAATTTAAGAAGGAAACAAAAGAAAGAAAGGGTAGGGAGAGAAAAAAAGAAAAATGGCCAAGAGAGGTTCTCGGTTGTGCGTAAATGCCTTGAAATTCCACTTGTGCGCAAGGGGATTCGGGCCTCACTCTCAGTTTTATGACAAAATTTCACATTTATGAGACGTTTAACTACGGTTACGATTAACCTCTCTATATATATAGCTTTCAATATTAAAATATTTCATTTATACGAAGCACAATTTCAATTATTTGGCATTTTCATTTTGACTCGAACTCCAAATCTTTGGCATTTAGACATCATTTCCAACTATCAAATCCACGAGATTTTCGGAGATTGTGAAAAATGCGTCGCTGAATTGGTTTTGCATGCGTATTATCAACATTAAAAACCATAAATTTTAGGTTGACAGATACAAAGAGACGCATTGAGCCGGTTACTGACATTTCAAAGTGAAGACTTACGTGAGAATTTATTGCCCTTTTCTGAGAAATCAGCAGACGCACTGCCTCAAATAAACGGATTTAAATTGCTTTAAATGTGGTCATACGCCAATTTAGAATTTTTTTCCTTATGTCCACAGCATTGTTCTTGTAGGATACTACTACAACTTCACCAAACACCAACTCTGGCCATATCGCTATATTGCAATTTACTGCCATTAGTGAGATGGGTTGGAAGTGAAGGCGCTGTCGATCGGTGGTCGCCTCGAGTTCGTTAGGGAAAGTATCTTATCTGTATCCTCCCTTGGGTTCGAACCCGGGACCCTAACAACCACCTTCACGATGGTAGACGTGTATTCCTAGAATCAAGTATTCCTAGAATCTTCGGAGGATGATACACCTGAGGAGAAATCCGTCGTATATTACACGGATGGCTCTAAACTGGAATCAGGTACAGGAGCTGCCTGTATAAAAACCGTGGGAACGGAGATCGTGCATAAATGGGCTGCTAAACTAAAAGAAAATAATTCAGTATATCAAACTGAGATGCTCGCTATATTTACAGCAGCTCTGGATGCAGCTACAAACAGGAGGCAGACTGTAATAAGATCGGATAGCCGTTCGTGTATCCAGGCCATTCTAAACCCGCTCTCTGAAAACGCAATGGCGAGAAGGATAAGGAGTATACTTGTATCTCACCCATCAATACGCATCTCCTGGGTAAAAGCCCCCAACGGCCAGTGGGGAAACGAGCTTGCTGATGCGGCGGCCAAAGAAGCGACCAATACCGGAGTCTTTTACGACGAACTCTTATATCCAGCTTCTCACGCAAAATCACTCCTCTGGAGGGACATGATAGCAAATTGGCAATTGCATTGGGATATGCCGGAGGCGTCAGGAAGATCAACTCATGAAGTTATGAAGAAAGTAGATACTAGGAGCAGGGGCTGGTCACGAGAGCTCATCTTATTTGTCACCGGTCATGGGCCTTTCCCGGCAACCTTACATCGCTTTAAAGTGATTGCCAGCGATAAATGTCCTTGTCTTGAGCCTGGGACGCCGCTGCACTACGCCACATGCTGTCCAGAAACGATGCCCTTTCACTTCTGTTCGCCGGCTGCCCATCTACACAGACCATGGATGCTTGGCATACTACGTCGAGAGGAATCAAAGGAAAAGATAAGAAAAATGGTGAAATTCCTTGAGGAACATCCCGAGAAGTTAAGGGATCCGTCTCCTCCAACTCCGGTACCAGCGCCGTTAAGGAGATCGCCGCGTCTTCACCCTGACAGTGCGCTGGTGGCACTGTTTGCGAGCGAGGAGCAGGATGAATCCCAAACCGAATTAATGACGTCTCGGAGAAATTAGACTGACTGTATTGAACTGCCGGAGTGCAATGAGGTGCTCTGCCCTTCTTGTCATTTGATACAATCCTTGATCAATCAAATTTCTGATTGCGCCTTTTGCGATACGATTTTATACAACTTTCCATGATTATTTATTATCCGTGCCCGTTGCACTTTACTTTAACTTGATTAATTTGATTCTTCGATTTACATAATTTTTGATTTCTTTGCACTATATGTAATCTTTGACGTATCAATAAATTTTGGTTTTACCGGAGATACCCTGTTTCCCCCCCTCCGGGGGGGGGGGCAAAGTGCTTACGTTGCTTCTTGCGACAGAGCCTGGGTGTCTCGCGGTTTCTCCAGTAGTAGGCCAGCAGCAGGCTTACGTAGTAGGGCAGTTAATAGGAAGCATTACAGTATAGATTAAAAAAAATTTAAAGATGTGGTGTCAATCTTAGAAGAAGTCCCAATACATTATCTGCTTGGATTGCATATATTAGTAACCAATCAGCAAACCAAATGGCGTTAAGACCGTCTTAAATATGTTTAAAATCACGTTTTTCCTGTTAAATTGAAAGGAATGACATATGAACACTTGCGATTGAAACAACAGTAAATTTATGCAATTACCGTTTCTTAAGTTATACAGAAATGTAATTCTAAAAAATATAATTTCGCGGGTATTTTTCCTCATGTATGATTTGGTCTCTTGGAGTTCGTTATAACTGAATTCGACTTTATTTCTTTTCAGTGGAGGCAATGGGTTGGCACACCCCATAAATTCATACCCCAGAGCAATCATTCTTTTTATTCGATTTTTATTAATATATTCCCCATCAGACCACTCAGTGCCGGTTGAAGATAGCTATCCGTCTGTAATTGCATGAAAACGATGGGTTTTTTAAAAGATTTCATTTTTCACCCATCTACTTCTTGGATTGCATTTACTACCATCACTCAAAAGAATGTCAATGAATGATCAACAAATCTTTGTCGGCTTAGTCTTTATGGCAGCCCTCTTTGAATGAAAAGTCTTCGAAAACACACAACACTTTCTGTCTTTACAGTTACTCCGTTTTGCTTTGAACCTCTTCTATAGTTTGTGTCAGGGCCTACTGTCACCCCCAAGTCGTAAACCCACCGAGATTACATGCAACCATGGAGGAAAGAATAACAGGTGACGCGACCAGCGCCTCCGTTGAGAAAGCATGAGGAATCTGGGTTGCCAGATAGAGCCAGTGATCGCTCTATTAAAGGGACCAAGTAAGCCCAAACAAACCCCGTGGCTTCTCATGCTTTCCTATGAGAAACACCCCCGTTTTTAAAAATCATTTAAAAATTTACTATTCACTTTAGGAACTCGATTTTTCCCCCTCAAATTCTTTGGATATATTTATACAATTGAACGAGAGCTTTTACAATTTTAGTTATTTGTTTTCGAACATTAACTTCAACAACATGGAACCTTTTGCAAAAATAACCAAAATTTACCCATATCTTGTGCCACAAAATTTCTTCTCGACATTTTAATTTTAAAAATATTATGCCAAAACATGTAATACCTCAGTGCTGAGAGAAATACAATGTTTAAAGACACTTGAACAAGCGGTGTTTGAAAAAAAATCTGCCTTTTTTTGCGAAAAACATTATATATGCAAAACATTAGCATATATAACGCTTTTCAGCTGTTTATATTAAAATATTGTAGAAATATTTCTCCATTCCAGGCAAAAACACAGACACAATTTTAGATTTCAAATTCAATTCGAAACTTTTTTATCAAATTTTCGTACACATACCACTTTAAAAGCAAAGTAATTGGTACAAAATGAAGAGGAAAAAAACAGCCCAGATTATTTTTCTAAATACTATAGGCCAGAGAGATGACTTATCGCGGCCGTAAAAAAAGTTTATTTTTTAATATTTTTTTCTCAATACATCTACATAGCGGAAAGTTCGGATGGGTGACATATATTTCAGTAATATGTATTCAAGAATATGAGAGTGGAACGGAAGAAGGGTGGCGAAATTTGTACAGCCTACAGGCAGCAAAACCATAAATAAACAGTGGCGGAGGACGCTCGAACACTTCCAGTACTTTGAGGCCGTAGGCGGAGATTGACTTGGAAGTCTGTGGGGGGGGGGGCACGATGATGATGATGTCAGATCATATATACATTAGATCAGTCGACTCCACCTTTGCCCCCCCCCCCCCGTATCTCCGCCCATGTTTGAGGCACAGGGGCAAACAGCACAAAATGCTGTTTGCCCAGCCCGGGTGCCAAAAATCCTAGCTACGGCCCTGTCAGAAGGTGCTCGAGCACCTCAGAACTGATTCAGAAATCAGTTCTGAAAAAAAAATTCCTCATGTAAAGCTTAAGACGAGCACCCACGGGCCTGAAACACTTTCGAAATGTCCCGGATCTATGGTAATGATGAACGAAACAAAAAGGCGAGATAAACAGTTAAAAGAAAAAAATTATGAAATTGCATTTTATTGCAGCTTCATATTATTTTAATTAATCATATTTCCATAGACATTAATGTGATGCATCAAATTTTTAAAATAAATTGAAGGCACTGAACTAAAAACTTATGTGAAAAGTGGTCTTCCCCTTTTTCAAAAATAAATTAAAAATATAACAACCCCTTATATAAGAATAAGATTTTATTTTTCCCCATTATTGGATCATGTAGATTACCTGAAGACCCATTAAATGGTCATGGTGCTTAAATTAATTTAGTTATTAATATTTTAAGCCAATTCGATCCGGCAAAACACATGTTAAGTATAGGGAAAAGAGCGGTTTGTTTGGGCTTACTCGTCAGCCCATAGGGTTGCCACAACGGCTTCAATTTTCGCTCCTGATGTCACCTCCTGTTATTTTTTCATCCATGACATGCAACGCTTTTTTTATTTCCTTCCTCATGTTAATGTTACTTGAATAGCGGAAAAATTGCGAAAACTATATTCTAGGCATTTTTTGTTTGAAATTATTTTTTTTTTTTAGTCAGAGTGACTAAAAAAAATTTCATTCCACAAACTTCTTCGTGGCCCCTGTATCAGTAGCTGTGGCTCCCCTTTTGCCAGATTTTCACCCGTGGCCCCCTGGAATATCATAGGGCCCCTCTGAGGCCATATGGCCCCCGGTTGAGAACCACTGCTCTAGAGCAGCAGTTTTCAACCTTTTTGACTTGCAGAGCCCTTACAAGTAAAAAAATTCTATGGGGGAGCCCCGTAGGCCAATTTTTTAATTATTCATCAAAGTTAGTGATCTATTTTTATTATTTAAAAATATTTCTAATTGTTTTTTTTTTAATTTTACTGTTTTTTTTTTTTTTTAAATTTTCCTCAAGATTCCACGGAGCCCCTGGAGAGCACCAGTTGAGAACCGCTGCTCTAGAGTAAATGACTGGAGTATTGCAAAACTTATGCTGCATTTCAATATCATTTGATCTTGACAGGCATTAATGCGAGAAACATTTTTACACCATTTACACTAATCCGCAGGTGAAAGAAGAGACAAAAAACAGTACAATATCATGACAAATTTATCAGATAATGGCACATTTTATTATTTGCATTCATCGATGGCACAATGTCATTCAATTAGTGTCAATTTTTTTTTTTTTTTTTTTGGTTGAAAAAAAATGCCAGGTGATGGGACAAAAAGGAACAGCAAAAAATATATAACAAAGGGGGAAAATTATAGTAAAATTTCCTATAAAAACAATGTAAAAAAACAAAACTTCGAATTTTCACCATAAAAATACAAAAACAGAAATTCATAGATAAGACTCGTAGTCATAAATACTTTAAAACATTTGCTATACTAGCTGTGATGATCTTGGAATCAGTGTAGATTTGGTTGATACCATGTTCTTTTTGTAGGAAGTTTGACAAAAACAATTTTTCTCTAATTTGTTATGGATATATATATATATAAAATTGCAAAATTTTACAGACGAGTAACAAACTTCTGTCATGATGATGCGTCGTCGTGAATTTTAAAAAGTATAGAGGGGGAAAATGAATTGCATTGTGTCATGGCGAAGAGTCGTGCGATTCTTTAAAATAGGATGAGGGCGAAACGAACACACATTTAAGACATTTTTTGATACATTAACATAAATTTGTAAAACTAATTACTGTCGTAAAATATCACTGGATAATTTCAAATACTAAAAAAAATTGGTGTTTGGAATTCTTCTCTTAAAAGCTAAGGCACAATGGAATGTGTGTGGTCATCGATTTTGTTGAGCGTGTATTTCCTCCTCTTCATCCTAAAGTAGAGAAAAATAATGCATCAATGGATATCATTGCGGCACCAACCATGACGGCATAAAAAGATTTGTCTCATTCCACTAGTTTTTCATTTGGACTAGCATAACGAAGAATTTCAAACAATAATCCTGTTCACTATTTTTGTGGAATAGAATGCAGCTCCTCTCAGGGGGGCCTGTTCACACGAAAAACAAAACTTATGATAGAAGGTCCCTATAATGAAAAAAATATGGACGTGTTTGAAGTATGCAGTGTACACACAAACGTCAGGTTTTATGTCAGTTTGTCATAGCTACCAAGTCCAATTTTTTTTCTGAATGTTCAACTAGATATCATATACTCTCAAAAAGTCACAAAGACTCGGGAAAAGTATCCACCATAGACTCCAGAAAAGTTCTGTGTGTGTGTGTGTTGCCTATATTCTCCCCCCCCCCCAAAAAAAAAGTGAAGTCACAAATGCAACTTTAAGTGTACAATTTTTATTCACACAAGTTTCAAGGTAATGGTTTTTAATGAGTTTCGCTGCTGACTGAGTCTATTTCCATCATAGCTGTCACATCTCCCTGATTTCCATGAAATTCTTATATCTTCCAAATTTTAGCTGAGATTGCAAAATATACTCTATGTTTAAAAAAAAATTATTCCAGAGGAACTTACTCTGGAAAAAAATCAAGTCTGTTTTTTCCCTCTAAAATGTTGAGATGCATACATCATCACCATTGTATCATTTCAACAAGGAAAAAACAAAATTCAAGGAACAACCAGCATCTGTTTGACAAATCAACTGGGTGACTTTGACCATGCATCCGGTTTTCAATAAGTTTGTCCAATTTTTTTATCTTGATGACAATTTTTTGCTGCCGTGCTTTTGATTTTAGTAATGACAGGTAATTTTTCCTATTGTGGAGCGGTAATTGGCAACTTTGCACTCATGGGCAATGGCTAGCAAGGCACTCACATTTTTTTAAAGGAAAAAAAAAATCTGTTTTAAAAGGGGAAAAAAATCGAAGGATTTTGTTTCCATTTATGAAGTATCCACACTTTTCTGAAGATGGTGTCACTCTATTTTTTCATACAAAGATTTTTAATAGCTGGCTGATACAAAAATTTATTTTGGAAAGAGAAAATTCAACTGCTTTGTGGAGAATCGAACCCACATCCTTTCATGTTCCGAGTGAACACCCTAGACCACCAGGCTACAAAGGCAACACATATCTCAATCTTTCCTTGGAGCTCGTGTGCACTGAACGGGACCGTACAATTCTGCGCAAGGGCAGTTAAATTTTCTCTTTCCAAAATATATCTTCGCATCCCAGCCAGCTGTTAAAAACTTTAATATCCCCACTTTTTTTTTTTTTCAAAAGTCTCTTTTAGATTTATCTGTGCAACAGTTTTTGTATGGAATTTTTATCAGCACAAAAATCTTCCCAATACTCCAAGTTTAGCAGCTATGTCATATCAGCCAGGACATGTAATATCAATTTTGAAGTTTAGGTATGGTTTACTGTCATTTTAAATGCTGAATAAGTATGTGAGTGTACCCAGAAAAATGTCAAATCAATATGTCTAATGTGCGGGTGAATCCAAACTGGGTGACTTTGAAATGTCTTTTTTCTTAGATCACTATCCAGCTAAGTAAGGTTACAACTAGGATTTTTGTCATTTTTCATACTAAGCATAAAACTGATATTTACCCATTCCTCTGGATCAACTCCATCGAATGAATCTTGTGGAAGACCAGCTTGTTGAAACACACATTGAGCATTCATCGATTGAATAATCTGAGAAATAAGAAAAATGCCACTCAATTTCTAAAATTTTCCTCCTCCAAAATATTTATTCATTGGTTTTCCAAGAAGAAATAATAAAATGATCAACAGCAGCAAACATTCTTGATAATTCTTGCAATTTTACAGAATTTGAAGATCTAAATCATCAAATAATAAATTAGTAACAAAAATGGTAGTTCTAAAAAGAAAACTATAATTGAACTATAACAAATGTAAAGGAACTGGATGTTTGGTTGCTTATATTCCAAAGGTTTCTTATGCTTGATTTAATAAGAAAATGCAGATAACTTTAAGTTAGGAAAACTGAAAAATGCTAAAGAAAAGTTCAGTCAAAGGGGAAAAAATACAGTTACAGTGATACCTCAGTTAACAAAGATGATTAATGATAATGATCCAGAATCATGCCCATTAACCAAAATCTTCATGAGCTGAAACGTGATTTCCCATAGGTTTATATGGAAAATTGTTCAATTTGTTCCAGGTTCTGCCCAAAAATGAACAGCAGTAAGTTCCTCCAGCCTAAAATTGGATAAATGAGGATGATTTTTGTAAAAATTCAGCTCATGACGTGGTTGTTTTATATCAGTGCATGCATCCATAGGGGTCATTCAAGTATTACGTCAGCATCGAGAGGGGGAGGGGGGTTCGAAGGTTGCTTACGTCATCAACCACCCCTTTTTTGAAGATATGAAATATTCTAAGCTGCTGACAAAATTTTGCTGACGGGGGGGGGGGGGGGGGGTGTCCAAAAATAGCTGAAAATCTGCTTACGTAATACTTGAATGGCCCCATATCAATGAAAATTTTCATTAGCCGAACCCCCATTCATTGGCCAAGTCAGAAAAAACACACACACACACACACACACAAAAAAAATCTTTGTTAGCTGAAAAATTTGTAAGCCGAGGCATCACTGTATATCCATTTTGAGGTTTGGTACAGCAGTACAAAATAACTTGTATTCATGACGGACCAAAAGCTTTGTTCTGTACATCTGAAAGTTCAGTATAGTAAGGTGTGGCTGTATCACTGTGTCATAGAATAGTGGTATACCAAATATGTGCCCACAGGATCCTCAAAATATTTATTCTATGAAATTCTATTGAACGTTTAGTAATAAGGCAGAGATTTGCAATCAATGAATCATGGAATTTTGGGTTCTACAAATATAAATCATTGATATAGAGCAACTTAGAGATAGGATACATCTTGGGAATAAAAATAACCTGTTTCTCTTTTTCTTTGCTTCCATGAAGAAATGCTAAAGATCCTTCGAAGTAGCTTTCACCTTCAGATGAATTTTGTACTGGAGCTTTTTGCTCTTGTGGCTTTTTATTAGCTGTGTTTTTCACAGGGGGCGGTGCTTCTGACACTGAAAATAATAATACAGATATATAAACACTTACATAAAAATTTAGTAAACATGTACTTGAATTATTCATGTAATTTTGAATGATGAAAAGATTTCAGGAGAGGTTAATGCTTTTCAATCTAGTGTGATGTATTTTTGGTATATTAGATGCAAATGCATTGAAAGGTAATACTGCCATGTCCATTGTGGTACTTGAATTGATAGTATATCGCAGGTGGAAGACTGAGATCTCAGACATACTTTGTTTGATTGGAAGGTAAGTAGAATCCCTCCTGTGATGAGACAACAATTCATGGACCACAAACGTGCATGCTGGCATTATTTTCCAGTCACTTGGCATTGTGAAGGCAACTGAAATGACTCAAAGAATGGATGTCCAATTCTCTGTCAATGAACATAGTGCTGTTCATTGAAACAAAAAAAAATTTACAATTTATCATAATTGATGTCTTAAGATTAGAAATTTTTGAGCAGAAAGGAATCTGTATTTACATAAAGACATGTCTGATGGTCGAAGGCTAATGAATTTTGATGGCCTATTCACACCAGAAAGCCACTCATCACTTGATAAAACAGGTTCCCAAGTGGTACGTGCATCTGGAAACAAATCGTCTTGGAAAAATTCTGCCTGTGGAAAGAGAAGACACTGAAACTTTATAAAACACAAATTTTCAAATTAAAAATCAATTATGAATTTAATGAACTTCTATTGAACTTGAGAGCCCATTCTGAACTACTACTGCCCGAAAAAACACTTTGTTTGAATTAATAGATATACTACTACTCAACCATACATGCACTTCACAAACATTCCTCTGAGAAATCAGTAATGGACCAGCAGACACGTAGTAGTGATGAATACAATACTGTAATGAAAATTAGGTAAATAATCCTTATTTATCATTTATTGTTATTTTTTGCCTGTGTGAATAGCCATTATCTTATGTAGGAAAGATAATTAGCGCATTTCTCTATAAATCTTGCCAATTCTGCGACAAACTCACAGAGTTTGACGACAATGCTCTGAATCGGTGTTCCCCTAGAGAGGTCGTGGGGAGATTCTCCAAAATAAGGAAGGTCGGAATTAGTAATTTATTTTTTTCAACGTAAGTAAAAATATGTCAAAACTATAAAAAATGGCTTTACTCAACCAAGTCTTAGTTAAGAAAGTGAAACAATGATCACCTTAATCCGCCAAGCATGAATGTATCATATGGTGTGAATTTATCAAATTCCTCAAATACAACATATCAAGTTAATACTTATACAGGGTGACAAAAAGAATCATCCAATTCCAAAATCATGCATTTCTTAAAATTAAAAAATGACAGAATAAGTAATGTGTATAATAAATGAGAAATATCTACATTTTATGAACAATATCATTAACGATGGTAGTTCGTTGTTTATAAAGTTCTTTTGGTAAAGAAGTAAAATGGCATCTAGTTAGCAGGAAGTTATGCATTCTTCCGTTTTCAAGTGACAGCCAGTAATTACTGCTCAGATTTCTCTGGAGCCTACTGGAACGTTTCGTCCCTGTTACATTTGGCCCCCGGAAATTTCGCCCCTGGTGCGTTTGGCCCCTGAAAAATTCACACCTGACATTTTACCTGGCCCTGAAAGTATGAGTGATTGACTGTATGAGTGACCGTGTGAATAATCGAGTGACCGTATGAGTATGAAATGAACTGTAGGAGTGCGTTAGTGACTGTACAAATGACAGAGAGTGGCAGAATGACTCACCATGTGAGTGACCGTATCAACTAGTGTGCAATTGACTTTATGAGTGAATGACCGTATGAGTGACCACGTGACTGACCGAATGGCCGTATGAGTGAGCAAATGAATGACCACATGAGCGACCAAGTGATTAACTGTATGAGTGATCAAGTGAGTAATAGTGGGATTGACCGTGTCAGTGACAAAGGGAGGAATTGAGCGATGGAACGTTTGAGTGAATAAGTGACTGACCGAATGAGTGACCAAGTGAGTGGCTAATTAAATACTGGTGTAAGTTTCCTAGTGAATGATTGAGTGTATGAGTGGCTGACGGAATGAAAGACAGAGTGAATGCTTGAATAAATTTGCAAGTGACTGAGTGATTGAGCATATGAGTGATCAAGGGAGAGAATGAGTGATTAACCGTATGAGTGACCGAGTGACTGACCACATGAGTGACCGAGTGGTTAACTGCATGAGTGACCAAGTGAGTGACTGTATATGTGACCAGGTGAGTGACGGTACGAGTGATCAAGGGACTGACCGTGTGAGTGACCAAGGGAGTTACTGAGTGATGGAACGCATAAGTGAATGTGTGACCAAGTGAATGACTGCAAGTGACCAAAAGATTGATAAAGTGAATGACCGTATGATTGACCCAGTGAGCGACTGAGTGATTGACAAAGTGAGCAATTGAGTGATTGACAGAGTGAGCGATTGAGTGATTGGCAAAGTGTGAGGGTGGAGTTTGTCTGCAAAGATGATCCTCCTCATCCCCTCCCTTTTTATAGGTGGTTACGTAGCACTGAGTGACCAACTGACTCACACTTTAATGGATTCTAAGAATTTGGAATTTTCAGTTTAAGCATAAAATATTTTTCCCAAATTTACGACTCACACCGGTGTGGTCACTCACACTATCATTCATATATTCACTCATACGGTCAAGGTAGGCAAAATGACAGGGGGTCAATTTCCGATTCACTTGATTACTCACTGAGTAACTCATATGATCAGGGCAGGTGAAATGTCCGGGGATAAATTTTCAATTCACTCGATTACTCATGTATTCATTCACTTGGTCACTCATGCGATCAGGGGAAGCAAAATGTCACGAGTAAATGTCCAACTCACTTGATCACTCATGTGGTCACTCACTTGGTCACTTGTACCATCATTCATATGTTCACGCATACAGTCATACGTACGATAAGGGCTGGCGAAATATCAGAGATAAATTTCCGACTTACTTGATTACTTACTGAGTCACTCATATGGTCACTCACTGAGTCACTCATATGGTCACTGATATGGTCAGGGCAAAATTCCCGGTGTGAAATTTCCGGGGGCTAAATGTACCGGGGTGAGATGTCAGGGGCAAAATTTCCGGGGGCCAAATGTACTGGGGACGAAACGTGCCAGGGACGAGATGTCGGAGGCGAAATATCGGGGGCAAAGGTTCCGTGAACCATTACACACATGGGTGGACCGACATAAATTAAGATAGTGGCACCTCTCTCAAACCGGGCATCACTGATTTGAGGCTGTCATGTGTACCCAGTTAGTACTGGTAGGCTTTGCAGCATCAAATTTACTATTTTCTCTTATACGTGTAGGAATGGGTCTGGTCTACATCAAACTGATTATTATTGATTACGAAAATTCAAACCAAAATAAACAGACGTTCTGAAAGCACTTTTCAGGATAGCATATCCATTAGGTCGAGATTACACTATAAAAGTTTGATAAAATCCCTTTTATAAAACTTGAAAAATCCAACCATTAAAGCTCATAGGTTACATTCAAGCATATGCAACCAATAATCTTATTAGTTGAATTTTTGAAATTTTATAAAAGAACTTTTAGAAAACTTTTATAGTGTAATCCCGGCCTTAGCAAAAAAAAAATAGGGACACATGGTCACCTTATGTAGGAGGGTCGCTGATAAAAACTGTTGTCAAAAGGAGGAGGGGGGTCGCGCTTCAAAACTACTGCTCTAACTGATGTTTTCGCAATAGAGAAATTTAGAAAAAATAGGAAAGAATGAGATCTCATGCAAAACTTCTAGAGTTTTCTTTCCAGCTGCTAAAGCAGGCGTACAAGGTTTTAATAACTAGCTGTCGCAAAGATGAATTTTTGGAAAGAGAGAAAATTCAATTGCCTTTGCAGGGAATCGAACCCTTTTTGAACCCGTCCTTTCACTTTCCGGGTGAACACCCCAGACCATTATACTACAAAGGCAACGAATCTCGCAATCTTTCCTTGGAGCTCGTGTATACTGAAAGGGACCGTACATGGACGGCTGGACCTGACTCAGGCCAAGCTCGTAGGAGAGTGGTCTCATCCTTTCATAAAGCAGGCATATTCAACCTGTTGCTCGTACGCACCACAGTGCTTCCTGAAGCACACAGAGTGTTTGATGCTCATGTCTGAATTCATGCTTACAAGTATTTGATTAATGTCTCAACTGAACATCTCGCACAAATTGCATTTAAGAATTAAAATTACCTCTTTTCATGCATACGTATGTCAAACTTACAAAACACCATAAGGGTGCTCTCTTTTTATGCAGGGTACAGGCAGTGCTCACGACTGGGAAAAGGTTGAAAACCTCTGTGATAAAGAGAAACATGAAGTAGTTGCGACAGGAGACATACGATTGAGAAGCCGTCTGTAAGGGACTCCCTGTTTAGTTTGTATAATTGAATCTCTGCTTGTGAATAGGGGTAAATAGCTATTCTAAATAAATCTGTGACATCCTGCAAATTGTTTCATCTTTTACTCATTTCAAGGACTTTGAGACAGAAATTATCCAGAACAATATAATAGCCATGGGCTTGCTTAATGAGTAGATAATCAGCCACACTCAAATTAAATTACCATCAGGTCCAAAATCACCACAGACTTATCACAGTGAAACCTCCTGTAACGGCCACCTCCGAACAACGGCCACATTCTGTTGGAACCAAACGGATCCCATAGACTTAACATTACAAGAAACCTCCAAACAACAGTCACTTCGGACATGGATTCGAGAAAAAAAAATATGCATATCGTGATGATAAAAAATAACTTCCAGGCTGATTTTTAAGCAAGTTTTCCAGCTCCCTGAACCTTTATGGGTGGGGGGGGGGGGGATTATGTATGCTTTTCTTTTCTTCCGTTCCAAACAAAATGCTTACTGCAAAAACGTATAGTCATAATAATTCTGGTAATCAGTCTAAGTGATGTTGGCTGTTTGGTGAATTTTCTTTTTTCCCTTGCCCAAATGGTACATTTCTCTGTGATTTGGCACATCAATTTTTGCTATTTTGTGGGAAGAAAACAGAGGCAACATATTGGGAAGACTCTTTGGCAGGGCTTGACAAATCCTGTGCGCCAGGTCAACTAGAAAATTGATATTGGCGTCAAAATTTTCTACACCCGATTTCTAAACTGGAGTCCAATGATGACACTAAATTTTCTGATTTCATTGCAGTGTCTTTTGACATAAAAAAGGGCCATTAAGTACAGGAACAGTAAAAAAAAATTATCTAGGACTGTTTTTCATGAGGGAAACTAATGCTTGGCTCTCAGAGAATTCCGCTGGTGCATAAATATATTTTTTGATTCATCAAACCCTGTTCTTTCGGAATCTTTTCTTTTTCCTGCCAAATTAGGGTTTCTCAATCACGGTCAAAATCTTTGAGACATAAGAACTTTTTGAGAGTCTGGGAGATGGAGTAGAAATTAGAGGATCATCCCAGAAAATCCGGAATTTTCCTGTTAATTTTCCAATGTTACCTTGAGAGTTACAAAATGATAAAGTAAAATATAAGGAAATTGAAATATACCCGAAGCCTAGGAACATAAAATGATAAAGTCTCAATGGTAGACGTGGTGAGACGAAGTGCTCTGGCAAATTCGACTTCCCTGACATTGCACACAAATTTTGGCAGAAAAGACAGTGCTTGATGAGGTCCACTGCACTTGTAATGAGATAGCGGATGGAAAAAGGGACTGTCTGTGGCAACTTCAAAGGCATATACTGTGGAATCACCCTGTAAAAAAGACGATAAGACATTCAGTCAGAGAAAAAGTAAATGGAAATAATTAATATACTTGAAAGTATTTCCTAAATAAATTTTTTCTTAAACATATATTCTGAATGGTTTGATACCTTGCCGGTCAGGAAAAGAGTAGAGCTGCCTTCATCATAAAAAGGAATGAGGGTTGAAGGACAGACATCTAAACCAAAGCTTCCAATTGGATCTTGTATGTCTTGGCAATCATATAAATATACTTGACGTTCAGATACCCTAGGAAATTTATTAAAAAAATATTTAGCTAGAAAAGTGAAAAATTAAAATTTTTGAGAGCGACATTCAAACTCAAGATGCTACTCACTTGCTGAAACCTGAAATAACAAAATGAGTCCCACCCAGAACCCATGTCACTCTTGCTCCTCTGATACCTTCAGGACCATTTCCTAGTTTGATTGGACTTGTACCTGCTCTGGGATCATAAATTCGAACTTTCAGATCTTTACAGACGCTAACGAGATATTTGCCATCTGGGCTCCAGGCTAAAGCGAGAACCTAAAAGCAGTAATGACTTGATTCAACTATGCTTGGTCAGAATCATTCAACATGCAAATTTTCACTGCATAAAGAAATTATAAGTACTTTATACAGTTATCAAGGCTCTATGGTTGTAAAACGCAAGTATAATGCAAATTATAAATACTTTCTAAGGTTGTCAAGGCTCTATGGTTGTAAAACGCACGTAAGGTCTCTAATTTTTAATGCACAATCTATATATATATAATTTATTGTCTATCTGTGTGTGTGTGCTCTCTATACAAATCTACAATTTTAGACCGACTGACACCAAATTTTACATATATAGCAAACAGGACCCGACTTGAATGATGGGCTACTTTAAAAAGCTCATCAGAGCTGGGCGAATTCCCAAAATGGGCAAAAAAACTGTCGGGCAACAGTGGTTTTTGGACTTGACAATGATTTTCGGAAATTTTTATTTTGGTTGCCATGGTTCCTAAACAATGTGTTTAAGACATGTTTATTCCTTTATAATGGGTTTGTCACTTTTTAATTCTCTCATTAATTGAAGAAAACCTGAGCAGAACCAAGAATTATAGCTAGTCACTAATAAAAAGGTCTTGATACAAAACATGTGTTCACCTGATCAGTATGACCCTCCAGGCAATACATCTCTTTCAGTGTAACCAGATTCCAGATTCGTATCAGATAGTCACTTCCGGCACTACAGAGCACGTCCTTAGCACAGGAATGAAACTTGACAATGTTCACTCTGTCACTACCCGTTCTAAAAACTGAATGGGGTTCAGACAGTTTCTGATCAATTTGTTCAGGAATGTTCCAAATCTGAATATCACCAGTATCGCAAGCTTCATAAAAAAAATATAGATATTAAAATACTGTGATTAATTATACGTGAAAACCATATGAACGCAATTATTTTGATTGCTCTGAATTCTGATTTTTTTTTCTTTTAATTCAGCAATTTCAAAAATGTCTCGATATTTAATAATTGAAAGGAAAGTCAAATTCAATTTTCTTTACCAGTCACAAGCCTGTAGCTATCAAATGGATCCCATGTAAAATCCATACATTTTGTTCCACACAAAACACCAGGTACATCTGCAAGGGATGGTGCTCGGCCAGTTGTACCAATCTTCATTTTTTTTATGAAAAAGTAACACATACTATTTACATAAAAGTAGATTTTCTTTCATATCATTCACAACATAAATAGCATAACTATCCCAGATCAGTTTTGGCATGCTTGGGGTGGCCAACCCACTGCACACCATGGTATTAAAATTTTCATGCAGCTTTCTTCAACAATTAGAATTAATCTTTCTCTCATTATGGTCGTTTATTTCTTTTATAGCCTTGCAGGCTAGCAAACTTGTGTGTTTGTGTGACAGGTGTCCCTCACTTTATGTGATTAATTGGATCCGTACAATTGTCCGTAAGATGAATTCGCATAAAGCAGGGTTGGTAAAAAAAACAAAAAAAATCGAGTTTTAAATAGTATTAACAATAGAATTAAACAATAAAATTTCTGAAAAAATTCAAACTTCTAATAATTAATTAAAATAAATGTATATTAATGTACAAATACAAATAAATACAAATACAACGCCACAACAGGCAAATTGCCCAACGAGGTGGCCGACTTAAGAACATCATGGATCCCCGAGCCCCTACCTACTACTGCTACACCACACATGCACCCCCCCCCCCGCGAAACCCCCCCCAACGAATCGGTACATGCGGGAATGTGCGTGCACGTGTAGTGCAACCTGACGTAAAGTTTGTTTCTGTGTAATGCTTGTTATGTGTAGTGTTGTCATCTGCCCCCAGTTTTACTAACTATGAGTGAAGTGTTATGGTTGAATGATTTACCGTTGTAGGACTGTTGCTCTCTGTGGCGAGACTTTTTAACGGGGAGATCGGCTCGCATTTGCGCCTTGAAGTTGGGAACCACAGAAAACCAACTTCAGCCGACCACCACTGTGGGGTTCGAACCCGGATCCTCGCATCACGAGTCCGGCACTATAACCACTCGACCACCACAGCGGCAAAATAAGTGGCCCGTGGGGGGATCGAACCCACGACCTTCGCGTTATTAGCACGACGCTCTAACCGACTGAGCTAACGGGCTGTAATTAACACTATTTCCATATTAATTAATCATTAAATATTTCTTACATTTTAACAAAAAACCCACTTTTGCAATTTAATTATTTTTTGCTTAACTCAATGGATTACTTTGTATTTGAAAATTCTTTTGATGTTGTTATTAATCATATAATATATAAAAATGTTTTCCCCAGTTACTTTCAGTATGCTTAATTAGGAAGCTATTTTGCAAAAACTATATAATAAAAATTAGGTGAATATAATGTATTTAATGAAGCATAAATAATGCAGATTAATTAGTGATGATTTACGATATACAGAGTGATTATAACTAAGGTTCTGATTTCAAAACACTTTAGAAAAAGAACGATTGTCAGAATGACTTGAAAATTGACATGAATATTCCTGAAGGAATGGAATTTTATTTGGCAAAGGAGAAAAAAAAAATTTTTTAATTTAAAATTAATGACACCAAACTCATCCAAAAGGTGGGAAATTTGCTCGCAGAATGGAAACGATAGTCATGACAAAATGATAACTTAATTATAGCATTGCACGAGCTCATAATTCATGGAAACATCACAAAAAAAAATGAAGTAATCAAACAAATAACTATAACTTACACAAGAAATGTTAAATATGTTGTCTACCGTGTTCTGGCTATGAGGTGAAAGCACAAAAATTCTTGTTCAACAACAGATCAGAGTATGTTGTGGTCATGATGCGGATGAGCTTGCAGTTCACCTTTATTAAAACAAACGCACCCCCACGTTAATATTCCTGAGGAACTTTAAACGTATAGGGGACACACTGGAGCTTAAAATTCACTAAAGTTTGCAATTCGACCACTGTACATAACATTTTGAGGTACCCCCACAGCCAGAAGTTGCAAAGGTTAAGGCGGCCAGCCAGGTGTCATGTCATCCCGTTATTGTCAAAATAGTTCTTCAGCAGCTGCTTTGCTGGTATTGCAATGTGCATCTTGATAGAAGTTGTTCTATCCACACATCATCTACTTGCACATTTTGAACTACTTGCAATTTTTCTTTTGCCAAAGAAATTTTCATTGCTTCAGGAGTATCCATGTAAATTTTCAAGCCATTCTGACCAGTACTTATTGTATAGTTTAGGAATCAAAACTTTAATTATAATCACCCTGTATATAGCTGATTATTTTTCATGAATCTGTTACTACTATACAGTAGAACCTTGATTAACTGGGCTTAACGATAAAAGTATAAAAAAAACAACTATTGAATATTAAGACTGGGAGATATACAGCATGAGATGTGCTACTTCTTATGGGAGAGAAAATGAAAATATCTGTGACGTAATATAACCACTAGTACACTAGTCTTTGTCCTTTAGGGACAGCTGGTGTCTTTATTGGATTATAGGACCACCTGCCCTTAGCAGGATGGTGTCACTACTGTTGCTGCTTCTTTGTGAAGGGGAAAAAACCCTGAGAGATAATACACCACTACATTTAGATGTGTGATGCAATCCTTATTCATGAATTTGCTAAAGATAGAGCAATACAATTGAACGACCAACATTAGTATACCCAAAATTGCAAAAAAGGAACCACGTCTATATGTGTTTCTGAACTATATGAAGTTCCTTCATCTCAGTAGCAGAAAAAAGAGAAACATAGTAAAAATACTCCTTATAGCAGGAGTTACTCACTGTTTCAGACAAAAGAGTTGAATTCAAAATGGACCGACAAGAGCAGAGGACAGAAAAAAGAAAAATAGCGGTGCCAATCGTAAATGAGAACGTGTTCTCAATTGGCTCCGCCATTTTTCAAAGATACAAAATCTCTCTGGTTCGACACATGGGGCACCAGACCTGTTGGATCCTTGATAGTTGTGGCCTTGTCGATTAATCAATTGTGATAATTTTACAGTGACAATATTATCATACTTTAAATCAATTACATAATTACCATAATCAATTACAGAAAGGATTACCATTTTACATGTTACATAGATCATAAATTGAAGGTTTTCCCCTTCTGAAATAGAAGGGCCATTTCCAATAGCAGCCACATTTTCACGGTCTCGTTAGTGGCCGTTGTTGGGAGGTTTTACGGTATAATGTTTTAGATAAGTGACCATATTCAAAAATATTTGAATTAAATTTTTTTGATAAAATTTTTTGCCATAGGGGAAATACAATCCAATTCAATGAAAACGGACAATTTGAATTTCAAACTGAGTTTGATAGGGGTTTCAGAAGACAACCAAAATTTATTGTCTTCACTATGAACAGTAGTTTTTTTATATTATTGGAAGCATTAGCTCCTCCAGTTAAATTGGAAGTAGTTTCAAAATCAATGATGAACCTAAAATAAACATTTTTTTTTTCAAAAACAGTGATTCAAGTGAAAAAATTCCAAATTTTGGCAATATATATTCAGCAAATTAAATTTCTTAATGCATTTGTATATTTGTTAGCATATGGCAAAGAGGTGCATGAAGTAAATAACAAATGTTTATATAGCATCAATAAAAATATTTGATTAATCGATTCAGTTAAAAATCTTAATTGATTCTCAGCCCTAATATAATTAAAAAAGTAATTTAGTGCAAGTAAAAATGATTCTTACAGACAATATGGCAATGAGGCTTCCATTAGCACCAAGAGGCAAGGCTATAAACTTCTCATTAGCATAGAAACCATTGCTCTCACCAGGTACAATTCTTGTAAGCGAACCAAGATCAGAGATGGATGTTTCACTTGGCATAACTACACCATTAAGGTGACGAAATTTAGAGGCTCTAACTGAAAAAGAAAAAAAAATTCCAAGAAATTTTTACAATCATTCTAAGTAGCTTATAGAAGTTTAAGCAGTTTATAGTACATTGCCGCAACAAATGCTCTTATGTTGTATAAACATTCACTGCCTTCTAAGAAATCTAATAGAATAGATAACTAAACACAAAATGTTTTTACATAGTTATGCATGAGACATACTCCTACAAGTAGATGGTGATACTTTTATAAATTTCTGTAGTTTTCTTACTTCCAAAAGAACGAACTGGCCGTTGGGGAGAAGGAGATTGCTTTTGTTTAGGTGTTTCTTTATTTTCATTGCTTGTGCTGAGCTTGTCAGTATCAGAATTTCTGACTGTGCTAATGACTGCAGATGGCACAGAACTTCGAGTAGCAAGACGAGGACTAGCTGGTTTTGGGGCAATAAGCGGCTAAAAAAAATTTTTTTTTATTATTAGGTTACATTTTTAATTAGTCATAAATACAATATGATCACTAACAGAAAGCTTTGCAGAGCTTTTGATAACATTTGTTTAACGTAATGTAACATAATACATAGTTTAGTTGCGCTCATCCTTTATTAAAATGTTAAGTGTAACCCATCTTATGTCAAAGGTTGAAGGTGTCCACACATAGTCGACTTAACCACATCTCAGTATGTTCATAACAAGCAGACCTTTTCAAACCACCACAGAATATTTGGTATATTTCTTCACTGGTCTACCATTCTACATAAATATCTCAGGATGTGGTGGTGGTGCAATGGTACTTTCTACAAATGGTAGTACTTATTTTATGGGTTACTTATTTCCATTATTTAACCTTTTAAGTTGTATTAAAACAAGGTATCTGACCTTCTTAAAAACCTTTTATTTTATCACAGGCAAGCCCAGATATTTTGTACAGTTGATTTCTCAATGAAAACATTTTTCATATACCCTTTTTTTTGCACCAGCTGAAAATCAAAAGAAAGCCTACTTCACTTTTTTTAAAATGGCAGTTTGAAAGGCGTTAGGTGATTTCTGTTGTGCCGCATGAAGGTTTAAGCAAAATGTGTATAGAAGTCATTTTGTGTTATCAGATGAGATAAAATCGCGGGAGGCATCATGGGTGGTTATAAAGGATGGGCTCTAGAAGATAGTTGATGCTCAAGAGCAGAAGTGCACAACCTTTACAGTCCACGGGCCAGATATGTGATATATCTGTTGCTCGAGCGCCAGAAACGTGTATATACAGAGTGACCATATGACCTGTATTTCATGGGACATTCTCATAGTTTTTGCCATTCCAGCTTTTCAGTAAAAAATGTAGTTTTTTTTAACTTTATTTTCAACGAGGCTTAATCAAATTTTTGAAATTAAGATTATTTACACAACTTATAAATTATGATAATTATGACTATCATAACTAATTACAGTCAGAGATAAATTTATTTATTTCACATATTTGTGAAACAGTATATCTTCTTTCTGGTGAATTATATTTTTAACCATTAGGGATCATTTAAGTATTACATCAGTATCAGAGGGGTTTTTGATTTGCTGAATTTGATGACAAGGGGAGGGTTGAAGGGTTTCAAGGTTGCTTACATCATCAGCCACCTTTTTTTGAAGATATGAAATATTCTAAGCTGCTGACGAAATTTTGCTGATGGGGAGGCCAAGAATGGTTAAACATTTGCTGATGTAATATTTTAATGGGCCCTTACGACTTACAGTAGCCTTCTATTTCTCAGCACTGGAGATTTTTCAGTAATTTTAGTGATAGTTGGGAATTTTACTTGCCTTTGACAATTTTTGTTGTAATTGGCAACTTTTCTCTCATTTGAAAATTTTTTTTGGCAATAATCGGCGATGTTTGCATGGATATTTTTATGAAGGAAATATGGTCATCCTAGGTAATTATCATGTTGTGTGTGCATTGATACGTTTCTACTGTACACCTATCGCAGGCTAAGAGGTACCCCCTGTTGGACTGGAGGTTGTCCACCCTGCTCAAGAGGATTACTCTGATGATTTTTTAGCATTCCAAATTATTACAAGTAATAAATTCGATATGAAAAATCCCCAAACTTTTGAACCCTTCCACACATAACTGCTGGATGGGTTGATGAAACAGAACCATGCATTTAATCCATTTAAAACTTTGTGGAACATTATAGTTATATGATTATGAAAGACTCACCTTAGGAGGAATTTCATCTTTTGATGTATTGACCTCATTATTATGTTGTTTAGTTTCAGCTTTTATATTATCTTGTACAATAATTTCAGTTTTTTTCTGAAATGTAGCTTTCATTGTTTCCTCAGATGGTGGCGCTGAGAATCGCTGAGATGGTCCAGATCCTAATTCATGATTAAACTTCAATTTCGGCTGTTTAGTAGAAGGATCCAGACTGATGAGACTGGGCTGAAATAAATATGTTATGCGTATAACTGTTAGATTTTTGCTCGTGTAGTAGATTTGCATACCAAACAGAGTGCACTTTGACGAGTGAAAATGGTGCTAAAAATATAGTAAACAAAAGAAAATAAATTAAATTTCATACTGAGTTTGATACCTTTGAATTTTTTCCAGACTTCCACTCAGAAGTTGTCATTGTTGGCTCAGGGCAATGGGTATCAGGAAACAAATCGGAATGAAAATCTCTATAGGACTAGGAAAAAAAATTATATAATATGCAATAATATAATTCTCTCTCACACACAGTTTTGTGAATTATGCTTTTCATTCACTTCATAACTTGAAGTTATATAAAAAGTTATGGAGAGAAACAAGACAAGATCAGCCCCATCCCTCCATTGGACAAATTTTTAAAACGTGAAATGAAATTAATGTCAAATTTTAAAAACAAAAATTTTCTACTCACTTTTCTTGGCACAACATATGGCACAGGAACAACACAATTTGAACCAAGAACAAGAACTCTATTGACTTCTCCCTGCATAATGTTCAATCCACGTTTCGGCACCAGAGCAGCACCTTTTGCTTGGATATTTCCCATATATTTACTGGCTATTCAAATAAAAAGTAACACGTATTAGACTGAGTTCCTAAAAAAAAAATGTATGTATCACATTAAAAAATTTTAACACAATTTTAAATCCATTAAACTACATTGTCTGATAAGCATGTATGAAAAATTACCATCACCTGTTTGTATAAAAGGGTCTTTCTCCAAGACTTCATTGAAAGTTATTGCAGTATCAGCCTTCAAAAATAAAAATGAGCAGCAAATTACTAAAGAATAATGATTGTTATAAGCAATACATTGATATTTTTGCTTTTGAAAAAATATATATAATAGAGAAAACACAAATACAGTGGATCCCATGCAATAGGCAATTGTTGCTGGAATCATACAATATAAATATATATTAAGTAGGTGATGATGATGAACGCCAGGGTCTCTGCCACCGGACTTATCCCGTTGCCGAGATCTCTTCCAGCCCAGCTTATATATATAAGTAGCTTATATATTAAGTAGGCAAACCTCTCAAATGAGAAATGTTTCTATAGGTGAACGACAATATGGTTTTTGGAACTAAGACTTGTAAGAAAAGATTTCTCAGAGAAAACATATTAAGCAGGGATTTGAATCTTCAAGACTTCTGGGACTTCTCACTGCAGCAGCCAATGTTCTCTATCTCTCTCTATCTAAGCTGCAGATTTGTGCAACTGTTCATGGTGACAACATGCTTCTATGCATACAAAATCACTAAATACACCAGGAGTATGTACATTATGGGGGTATTAAAGTAAGCTATTAAAGCATATATTGACATTCCATGCACCGAAAAAGCATGTCTGTGTAGGTAAAAAAAAAAATTGAAGATAATCTTGTTAAGAACATGTGGTTTGGGTGCTTAATTTTTTATTTTTATTGACAATATTGAAGGATTCACATAGACATAAGTAGAATGGCTATTTTTCAGTCCGCAAACACAGATATAAGCTTCGTAAACTGAATTTTTAGATTTAATATCATTTCTGGTACTCAAAACATGTCATGTTATTACAGAGGCATTTCCTCGAGTGGTTATCTTTAATGTTTTGTACAGAGTGGGCCACATGGATAATCCAAATGAAGCTTATGGGACACGAAGCCAACCTTACTTGTCCCTTTTCGCCAGTGGCTTCCTTTCAACCTTATTTCCCACATGCAGAAGTGACACCTTTTCTAGTTATTTTTATTTCTGAGTAAATTTATACATAGTGTATTGAAATAATATAAATAATGTAAATTTGTGGATTATCAGGCTAGTCTTTGTATGGGTTAAATGGGTAATGGAGTCTCAATGTAGTCACACATTCCCCCCACCCTAACACATTCCACTTAAATACCCTATCTCTTTACATCTGTTTGTTTCTTCTCTAAGCTCTCATTGACTTTTTTAACCACCTGATCCCTTTCAGATTATTTTCGCCCATATAGCTCTCTTAAAATATCCCAGGACTACAAGAGAGACTACAACATGGATCAAGGTTGAGAATCACTACACTAAGTTATACTAATCATATGCTATTATAATAATTAATTATATAATCATTATAATGATTACCATTACCTGTATAATCAGTTCATTTTTTAAATTTTTCACCGGCTACGCATTTAAGACCCCCCTGCTTTAGAGTGTGTGATTGTATGATGGTTTTTTTTTCATCCTGAGATCACAAATATAGCATATTTACAAAAAAAAAGTGACTGATATGGGGAATGGTTATAATCCTTGGATTTGATCTTGTCCCTTCACTTTTGTGAAGCAGAAACAATCAGTAATTTTTCTTAATATTATTGTCATCAAGATCACAGACAAATCAAGGATACTAATATTGAGTAGCTATGGAAGAATAATATTTACCTTGCCTACCATGAACAGCATGTTAGTGTCAGGATCGTAAAGGGGTATCCATATTCTGAGAAGAAAAGAAGAGCTTGTAATTCTTGAAAAAAATTAATACTCAACTTCATGCACATGAAAATTAGATGCAGTAAAATCTTGATACAAAGATACTAGTGGGACAAGAAAAAATATCATTGTAGAGGGAATATTGTTGTATTGCGAGGCATTTTATATCGAGAGCTGTTCAACATTAGTTTACATGCATTTTCAAACAAGACTTGAAAAAATATTGTTGTAGAAGGATTTAGACTGGTCGTCCCACTGGAAGTTACTATGAGCAAAAATAAGTTGTGTATATGTGCAAGACCACTATAGTAGTCTTGTGCACACATGCGACTTGCTCTTGCTCTCAGTAGCTTCTGGTGGACAACCAGCATGATCATTATATTGAGCATCATTGTAGCAAGGTTTCGCTGTATAAAATGTAAAATTTTTACAAATAGAATTTCGTTCATAAAAATAAAGCAACTAATTAATTTCGATATAGAATTATTGACGAAAGAATTGGCTTTGAGATAATATTTCAAGAAAAATTTATGTACATTATTTTAGCTTGATGCGATTAATTTCCTGCAATGTACTTTCTTACCCAAGTGATGATTCACCAGTTGTGGTCACCAAGGGCTCATCTAATTTCTTGATATCTCTGATTGATAACTCCCGTTCTCTTCCCTAGATAAAATCACAATTGAATTCATAATTGAGAGAATTTCAGAAAAAAATTTGTTTTGAATGTTTATTACATAATATCATTGAATATAAAACTTGAATCGACTGAAAATCTACTGTATATCCAAAGAAACCCTAGCACCAAACAAAATGACCATACATCCCATGTCATATGAAACACCCCATCAAGTACCTTTCCCTATTATTATTTTAAATATGTATACATCATGATATACAATCACGATAAGAAAATAAACCATCTCTCCATCTCTAGATCTGGGTGGGTCGCAGTCTCGTCTGGTACTAAAGGGAAATGCATATCAACTTAAGGGCTATCATACTCTGTGAAATATTTTATATTTTTACAAAAAAAATACATGCATGAATACTCACACTGCCAAACCCAGTAGTGAGAATATGGTTGCCGTCACCCAACCACTGAACTCTAGCATCACGGTTATTAGTATGGCTTTTTGTCACCTGAAATAAACCAAAGACAGTTTAAATAGATTCTAATAACATGGAAAATCATGAGGTTTATGTGTCTTATCAGAATGATTGTACGAAAATGGTAAAGAAAAAACAAACTTGAGATTTTTCTGGTTGTCTGGGGTCCCAAACACGAAGGCACTTATCTCTACCACAACTAGCTAGAAGCGACCCATCCCTCTTCCAGCTCAACCCTTGAACAGTGTCCTCATGACTAGAAACTGTAAAAAGATTGATATTTTATCAGTCATTATTATTAAACTAAAATAAATCTAACTCTAGTAGCATCACAAAATCATGCTGTTTGTCATAAGAAAAAATTCTATAAATACAATGAATAAACTCAGATAAATTAGGTGATTTTGTCAGGAAAAAAAAAAAGTGAAATTCATAAAACATAGTGACAGTAAATGATTTAGATTTCTACTTCATGATTTTTGTAGAAAATTTGTGATTGCAGAATTTATTAAATGTATTTTAATGTAAAAAAAAAAAAGTTGGAAGTAGCCTCCAATAATTGAGAGCTCTGTAGTTACATACAGAGATACCTTTTATAATGAAGATTGCTCGTTCCAGAACCATGCTCATTAGCCAAAATGTGATTTACCATAGATTTTTATGGGAAATCCTTTAATTCATTCCAGATATTGTACAAAATTCAAAGATAAGTATTTTAAACCCTAAGGAGCACTATAAAAATACAACTAAAATGACCAGCTTCAAAATTAGATAAATTAGAATTTACAGAATAATAAGTTACTGAAGATCTTCATATTTTGCACCATTCATACAACCAACATCAACTTTATCTGTGTCTGATACATGCAGAAAGAAAAGATGAGCTCTCAGAACAGTGGTTCTTAATCAGGGGTGTGAGATTGACAAAAAATTACATGTCAACTGATTATTCAAGGACATTGAACTTCTTGATTGTTAACAAAAAAAACATGAATGATATGAAATAATATGCAGATATTTTGATACCTCAGTTTTTAACTTTTGCTTAGGGGTCACATTCAAGTATTATGTCAGCATCGATTGGGGGGGGGGGGTTTCCGATTTGCTGACTTTTGATGGTAGAGGAGGGGTTTTGGATGATGCTTACGTCATCAACCACCCTTTATAAAAATGTGAAATATTCTTAATGGCATCCTGAACTGTGGTTTGTGGGCATCTGAACTAACAATTTCCCTATTGATAAGTCTCCTAGAGAGCACACTTTAGTGATCTCTAAATGTTTCGTGGATCCTTCAAGTGATCTAGAAATGTGTTTAAGCAGCTTAAGTACTCTCAAACTGTGCCATGCATCATTCAAGTGATCAGATGCCGCTGATCACTCAAGTAATCTGGGATGTACCATGGGTAACTTGAGTGATGTAGAGCTCCACTGGAGGTCGCTTAAGTGCTTTAAAACATGTCACTCAAGGGATCTCTAAATGTGCCTGGGATTGTTTTGGTACTGTCTCGCGGGTCACTTAAGTAATCTGTAAATATGCCACAGGCCTATTTGTGTGATCTGAAGAATGTGCCACGGGCCTACTTGAGTGATCTGAAAATAGGTCGCTTAGTTCATTTTTACAAAATTAGGTTTGAGGGGATGACCACATCAGATAACTCCCCGGGCTACATTTGGCCCACAGGCCAAGGATTTATCATTATGTCTTAGAGGGTGGGTCACAATGAATTTCTTAAAAGGAAATTTTGATTTCTTAGCTTTTGAATAACATTGAAATTAACAGAAATTGATTATAATAACATATAAAGGTATTTTCTTTCACAATTTTGATTTTTTAAAAAAATATTTTAGCATTAAAAAAATGATTTTTTGGTCGTTTGGGGGCAGGACTCCTCCTATGTCCCCCCTCTCCGTGAACAGTCTCTGATCCCACCAATATGTGATAGGAGGTGGGGCAGAGAAAACAACATTTTGTTGAGGGGGGGGGGGTCGAAAATGGCTGAAAAATTGCTGACGTAATACTTGAATGGTCCCTTACAGAAATATGTGACATGAAGCCAGGGCCATAGTGTGCCTTCTCTGGCCCCTTTGAAAGGTTTATTATTATGCAAAACAAATGAACATTTTTGTGGCGTCCCCCCGTCATTTGGCTAGGGACCCCTGCCCTATCCTAGTCAAGGGCCTGCACAAAACTCACAAAAGTTTTTTTTTTAGTTAGCAATCATACTTGTTTTCCATTTTGATTAAGAAAAACATTAATACCAAAAATATTTTGCAGTTTGTCTACATTTGTACCACATGTTGTTATTTGCATGATGCACTTAGATTTGGGACGGTCATGAGCTTGACTCAGGAAAAACATCAAAATTTTTTGAGTGCCAAACAAGCACATATATATTGGTGTACTGGCTGGAATCAATAAGTGAAGAACGATTCATGGAACCTTTCTCCCAAATTTTGAGAAATGTTAGAAAAATTGTAACCTTTGTTTTAGCTCCTTTCAATTAATTTTGTTTTCCTAAAAAAAAAAGGAGCCAAAATTAGATATTAACATTAGCTGAAAGGAGAATTAAATAAGTTTTCTAATGAATGGAAAATACATTCCAAGGGTCCGGAAAGGTAAGTTGTATTGCACTAGGGGTACGGGACTGTACAGTTTGATGCTAAGGGACTTGCACTGAAAACACACACATAATGCATTTTCTATCAGCAGAATCTTTCATTTTTCATGAAATGGTTCAGAAAATTCCAGAAAGAGAAGTAGAGGCACATTTGGGAAAAAGATTTCTTGGTCAACATGAGTTAAACTTAGTCAAGTGACAGTAATTATGATGACTGGTGTGAAGATTCAGTTCACAATATGGCTGTATTAGGTTAGCATCAGAGATGTATGCAGAGATGGGTGTAAGAGCTCCCTGTCCCAAGAAAATCAAAAATTATAAATATTTTTAAATATCTTTTCAAATTAATTAAAATACTGAAAGAAAATACTTTTATATGCTATCTTTATCAATTTCTGTTAATTTACAAAGCTTTTTTTTTGAAGGTCAATAACAGAAAATTCTTTGAAAGAAATTCAGGAGTGTCTCTCTGAAACCCCATTATTCTATACAATACATTCACGGTTTTAATTTTGCACACACAGACAGAACATTTTCTGCAACCATTTTTTTTAAAAATCCTGATTTGGTCAAAAGAAGAAAAATAACGATATTTGTGAACAAAAAAGATTCGGAGGCAGACATAAATACATCAAACTCATGTAACAGTAATTCTGGTAACACATGATATTACATTTTATTTCAGTAACAAACAAAAACTTACCATACACCTGTTCTTTCATATTTACATCCCATATACGAATTTGCTTCTCGTCTGCTGTGCCTAATATGCAATCAATAGCAGGATTAAATTTGAGCACTTCAACACCGTTCTCTAGCACCATGTCTGACAGGACGTTTGATGGTAGGTTACCATCTGGTGTGATCCTCCACAATTTCACCTGTGTGAAAAGTAAAATTTTGTTCAGTATATGTAGGCCCTACTAGTTTGTATGGTGCAACTCGAAACTATCACTTGACAGTGCTTCACATTTGAATTCTAACACTTTTTACCCTAAAATGTCATGCAAATAATTGCAAAACCTTCAAAAGATAGCTTTGGCATATGAGTATATGAATGGCCATATGACCTGCATATTTTGGAATATTCCAGTATTTCTTTTAACCATCCTGACTATTGATAAAAATTTCCAGATTTCAAAAAAAGCTTACTTACTACTTAGATTCATAAGATGAATATAATTTTCGATAAAGATAAATTGTGACTATAAATATATCTATCAAACATTTTCAGCAATAAATGACAATGTTGTAGGCGACTGGCAATTTTATGAGCCTCCACTCAACAGTAATCCAAATTAAAACACATTTACGAAAATCGCTCTAAGCATCAAGAACATATCAGATTAATGTGTATAAAGCAAACGAGTAGAAGTCTTTCACAAAAGAAAGACTGCGTGCTTGGAACTGGTTGAATCTGACAGCTTTACCAGACTGTACTAAATGTCGTACAGTAGACTCTCGACTATGCGGCATAATTTAAAAACAATAACATATTAATGAATTACACTATTACCTTCTCACATGTGTGTAATCATTTATCAATGAATATTAAAATAAGTTTAAATAACTTCTGTAAAAACTACGTTTTTTACGTTTATGTTTTGTTCATTTTAAAAATGTGTGTATTTGTACTTTACAGCAGTGTTTCACAATGTCCCCCTTTAGTGAAGATCAAGGCACCATGAACTCTTTGAACTGAAGGTCAAAATTTCCCCGCTGCATCTCCATGAAATCCAAAATGTGTTGTTTTTTTAAATTTGCATATCATAAAAAATTTAAGTGGAAAACTACAATTTCACAGCATTAAATGTGTCTGTCCTTAGCAATGAATGAAAATGATTCTACACACCCACAGGGGTCTTTTGAAAAACACAGCTGCACAGTGTACATGATTTTATTTTTCCTGCAACTAAGTTAGATGTTATAAAGTTTATTTTGAAATATGTGCAATATTTTGATTCTGACTTTTTTCTGTACTACTCTCTACTAAATTTTTAAAAAGAGAACTGTTCAGAAGTGCATAACAAACATTTATTAAGTACTCGCCTGTACTTTGAGGCCAGAAAATAGGAGTAAGAGCAGGTTTTGGTACAAAAAGGATGTTTTTGATGGTATGGGAGAGGGTATAGGAAGTGAGTACTGTATTTATAGAACTCCGGCTTTTCTGCTATAAAGCTTGGCCCATATTAGGCCAGATAATCTGGAGTCTACTGTACTTGTCTTATCAAGACAAGCTACTGAACAATACTGATTGATTCTCATACAACTGTTAATATTGCAGAAAGAATCAATTTGATCTCCATTTTCACAATATACATGGGAAAATGTATAAGTGCATGGTTCTCTAAATAAACACAATATATAAACTTGAATCTTACATGTTGATCCAGAGAACCAGTGGCAAGGATACCATCATCATAAGGACAGAAGTCAAAGTCTGTGACAACATCTGTAAAAGAGAAAAATGTTGACTTTAATGATTTAGTGGAAAAAAAAAATTATAAAAATCATCAGCAGATCTAATTGAGACAAACAATCAGTAAGAAATGAGTTAGTATAAAAATATTTCTAACTTGAAATAAATTTTTAAATTAATGAACTTTTTTTGGGCTCCAGGAAAGTTTCATGGCCGATTTTATACATAAATGAAGAACAGTAAATTCTGCTTATCACTTTAGCGAGCTTACTTGCTAGTTTCAGGGTATGACAGAAGCTGCTCACGGCAATGAGATGTCATTATTTTTTTTGCTTCAATAAATTTGAGAAAAATTCTTTTTTAAAGCTGATTTTTCCTTACAATAAGAAAAAAATTGTTTAGAGATGCAATGGTACCTGACCACTGAATAATCCACTTCAGAAGCAAAACACATTCTCTACAGATACTGAAGCTTACCGTTATAAGTCCAACAAACAACCACAGATATGTATGAGAATAGATTTGCTCAACACAAACAGGTCAATATTGTCATTTGACTGTATATTTCATTCTCATCTCACAAGTAACTAAACTTTTATTCTACACTGCAACGCACTGCGCCATACTAGTAGCCTATGCGTTCATATGAGTATTAATAATTTAGGAGTGTGAAACAAAAATTCTTTAATGCTCAACAATGAGATCTTTGAGATAGACTCATCCAAATATTGACTACTTTATATAGGGTGATTCTAAATTCATGAAACAAACTTTACGAGGTAATATATGACACCTAAACAAGCATTTTTGGTCATAGAATGCGTGATCGAATTGTAATAGCAAAGGCATTAGAGATGCTTTTAGAGAGTGCATAATAGCACTTTACCAGTAGAAAATTATAATATTTTTCTAACCGATTTTCTGCGATATGTGCTATCAACCATCCAAGGGTGCACATTGTTTTAACATAATAAAACAGACTCAGTTTTGCTGGGAAAAGTTCTAAATTACTTAAACACTAGATTTCTGCTTGTGTGAGCAGATTGAATACGCTAATTTCATTACATAGCACCAGCCTCCCACCATCCATTTCCCTTCTCGTTCTAATTCTTTTTGTGAGTCCATCTTCTAGGAATCGTGCACGTGATTCTTACTGGTGTCTTTGGGTACCTCATCGTTAAAATTAGCATCACCAATGTGTTTTACTACAAAGTTTACACCTTAACCATTCATATTCAATCACACATTCCATAACAAAAAATGTTTGTTTAGGTATGTTCTATCATTCATTTAAGTTTGTCCTATGAATTGTGGATCCATAAAATGTGGACTTGTCGAAACTGTTTTTGCCTCTTATGATAGAGCTTTCATTTTCATCCCTGCCATTCATATAATAATCTCTGAACACACTTATATTATACCACACTAACTGGGCCATCTATGGTTGTTTCAAAACTTAATGGGATGTCAATTATGTTATACATAGGGAAAGGAAAAAAGAAATATTATTGAAAAAAACAATTTGATGTCAAGTACAATAGATATAAATTCTGGACATTAATTTAAAAGCTTACCACCATGAGCATTGAGCTGGAATGTTTTACTTCTCTGACTTCCGAATTCATTCAGAGGTACAATGCCTAAACTGCCACCACCTGAAATGGATAAATAAAATTCATTAATTAAAACGAATGAAAATTCATAAATTAAAATTCGTTAATTTATAATTTTTTATGAATGAATGCAAGCAAAAATAATAATAGTATTAATTTGAGAAAAAAACAATATATATATACATGTACTATTCTATTCAAGGGATCACTTGATCCGACCATCCAATCTTCTTTAGTGACAGTAAAAATTTATGACTTTTTATCTGATATAAAACAGTAAAAAACTTAGATACCTCCGGAATCGATGTTGAAAGCACATAATGCTGCACTAGCTTGAATGTGATTACCACATGAGTTTGGTGTTGCAACTGATATATCTGTGATCCATCCCTATAAATGAGTGGAAAATATATATGTAATGACCGAGATAAAATAAATAAGCGATAGAGGAAATTAATACCGGGTGATTCTAAATTCATGGGGCAAACTTTAGAGGTAATAAAAGAATGAAATGAAAATATATTTTTCCAACGCATTTGTTATGATACGTGCTATCAAGCATTCTGGGATGAGGGGGGTGTAATGTAGCAGGCTTTCTCATGGTGCAATCTGGTTACTGCAAAATCTACTTCAAGTCGTTGTACCACTTGTCACAAAGAAGATTTGGTTTCGGGAGATTGCTCTTCCTAAGAGCTAAAATGGAAAAAAATTTCTGTGTCCTATATTTTACTGAGAAATCAAATGAACCTATGCAATAAATTCCCTCCCAATACATTTCCCTGGATCAACGACTGGCACATCACAGGCCCATCATTTAGGGGTCATCAGGACAATCACCCTATGACTTCCGCTTTCAAAAATACACTAGAAATAGTGTTGTGAAAAAAGTTTGGTTTTCATTGGTATGTGTGTATATATACAAATACACACACACGCTGAGTATATATTATTGGCCCCCCCTCCCCGAAAAAGTTGAAATGACAGACCTGGCTTGTCATTGTTTGCCGCAACATGACCTTGATAAACAACGCACAAACAAAAACCAAACTTCGGTTTAAAAGAAGTTAGGGTTTTCATTGGTGCATATGCACCTTTGAATTGGATTGGAGTTTAGTTTTTATTTATGTGAGGACCATTAAGTGTATGCTGTGACAAAAAATGACAAGCAGTATAATGACTTGTGGTAAATTTTGATTTACCAAAGTTGCACCATGTACTGCATTACAACACCCTGCATCCTCAAGTGGTTGATAGCTCATATCGTGACAAATATTTTGGGAGAATATTTTTCCTTTTGGTGAAATGCTGTTGCGCATTCTCAAAAAATGCCCTCTAGCATGTTTGAAATTTGACTACACATTCTATGACAAAAAATGCTTGTTTAGATGTCTTATATCATCTTATAAAGTTTTTCTCATGAATTTATAGTCACCCTGCATAAAAGGGAAATTTAATAATAACAATTAAAATAATTCAGGTAAATAACAGAAACAGCATTGAAAATTATTTACTTCTTGTCTAGGCGAAACTTTGGGAACGGCATTCTTGTACTTGGAAGGCTTGAATCGCCACATAATTGTCTAAAATGTGAAAAAAAAAATTAACAACTATATATGCAAAAAGAGCTTACAGTAAAATATTCTAACTGTTACAATAAACATTCAAATGAAGTGACAATTATATCATCTTTTTATACTCCTAATAGATACAAATCATAGATTTCACAATGTGAGCTGAAAACCTGTTGCAGATCGCCACTACACCAAAAACATGCCACCCGAGATGTCACTTTGTTCTGAGCAACATCAAATAGTACAATGAAAATTCTATACAACAATATTCAGGGCCACAACTAGCCCTGGGTAAGCATCTAGCTGCGTCCCTGTCGATATTACTCTTTGGTCCCAACGCACTTATACAATTTGAATATATTCCATCTATAATGATATAACTTTTTAAAAACGATACATTTTTCGGGTTCCTTGAGTATAGTTATATAGTTGTTTCACTGCATTACCTAAATAAAAGCTGCTAATAATTAAAATAAATTAATTATGCTGCAATAAATATACTTGATATATTAATCAATTATTGAAGTATCATTATTGATACACAGTTAAACCTTTCTGAGAGAGCCTCCCACTGGAGAAGTGGCTTCCCTTAATAGAGGATGAACTAATGAATACCATAAATAGGGCCATAGAAATTTTAACTGGCCCTACAAGGATTTAATTTTGGGGGTTGGGATGTTGAACTGGCCCTACTATTTTGTGGCCTCTTTATAAGACATTTTACAGTAAATAAGTGAAGTATGTATTAAGCCAATCCTATCGCTGAGGATGGAAATCTTGTACCATTTTTAGTGAGATCTCAAATCTAATAAAACATTAATTATCTAGGAATACAAAACTACAATACTAACTTTTCGACAAAAAATAAAACACAAATTTTTTAGTTTTTAAATAAACATTTTAAAAAAGCCGGTAAAATTCCTTACTGTATTTTAAATTAAAATTGTCTCAAGTTGGAGGCGGTGCAGTTATACCTTGACAGCCGTAAACAAACAAAATAAAAACAACAAAAATAAGCACCGGAAGTAAACGCCCATAAGCCACGCTCACGTTCGACCGGAACCGGAAACTATGCCTTGACAGCGCTAAGTGTCACTCAACTTTCACAAATCAAAATGCAGATAACATTGTGGAATCTTGCAAAGTGCATAAGAACGTGATTCTCATGGGCTGCGAAAGTCACTCGATTCAATTGACTATAACTACTGTATTTCTTGGGACAGAATCGTTTTTTTTTCTTAATATTCAGTGATCTTATCATTCTAGTTGAATGTTTGTTTTATTGAATACGCTGAAAAGCTAAAAATCTTATCAAAAATTTTTTTAACGCACGTAGTGCATCAACGAAATGCCCCTTTCAATAAATTTTGATCTGACCATACATCACGAAGAAAATCACAAAAGATAGAATTTCTTGACATATGGATCAAAAAAATCAATATATATACTTTTTTCTATTATGTTTTTAACATAATATGATAAAAGTATTAATACATTTCCGAAAGTAAGTCGGAGAGGCTGAAATTGTTTTAAAATATGGAGATGGCCTATAAATTGCCACTCATATGGTCACGCATTATGCAAAGTATTATACAATCTTTATATTCAAGAAATGGGCATAACATTCACATCTATCAATGTAAATTGTTTAGTTTCTGAAATTAAAAATTTAAATGTAAATTAAAAATCTATGTCCGGTGTGTCATTTTTATGTTGCTTTCTTTGGCATTAACCATGATCTGGTGATGTTTATATTTACGTTTTAATGGTGGACCGGCCTTAATCATGATGGACAAATTGAGTAATCATCATTCATTAATATCCAGTTATGCCCGCATAACATTAGTTATCGCATGTTACTGGTAAGATCTCTGAATAGTTTTAAACTGATTTGTGTTGCTGTGATTCATCTACTTTATGTAAACGTTTAAAATTTAAACCACTCACGGAGTCTGTCCAGCCTGAATTCGGGTCCGTTTTCCAGACCCTTCATGAAATTCCGGAACTGAAAACCGGAACATTTACAAAGTTCCGGATCTGAGAGCCTTACCCTTTACAAAGTTCCGGATCTGAGAACCTTACCCTTTACAAAGTTCCAAATCTGAGAGCCCTACCCTTTACAAAGTTCCAAATCTGAGAGCCCTATACCCTTTGCAAAGTTCCGGATCTGAGAGCCCTACCCTTTACAAAGTTTCGGATCAGATAGCTGGACCTTCCACAAAATTAGGAATCTGGACTTTCACAAAATTCTGGATCTAAAACATGAACCTTTCTCAAAATTTTGGATCTGAAAAACGGACTCTTCCCAAAATACAAATTAATGAGCCTATGAATTCGGCATCTCATTTCTTAACACTGAAATAGAGCTGGTTTTTTTTTAACCGCTTGTAAGAATACGTGAAACAGCTGTAAATGTGAATTTATTTTGAATTAATATGAGAACTAGGGTTGCCCGTCTCGAAATATTGTCATATGGGAGTTCTGGGACACATGGGGGCCACAACCCGTGAAAAATATTATATTTATATTTTTTTTTTGGGGACATCTGGCTTATAAAAGATTCAATACAGCACACAGAGGGTACATGCATTGCTTTGTATGTCCATGAGTTATTGAGGACATGCTTCATAGAAATTCTGAGGGGAGGGGTGTTTAAGTGACCTGAATCCTTTGGGTGCCGCTACCCATAAGCATCAGAACCTAGGGGCTGAGGTCATCTGAGCCTCATAAATTTTGTAAGGGAGTAGAGCTCTCTCAATAATTTCTGAAAAAAAAACCAATGCATTGCACCTTTCTCCTCTAGTGTACACGCTTGCATTAAAAGGGGATTAAATAGAACTCTTACTGGAGTCCTGTGTATACGGGACAACCAGCAAGTTTCAGCCTCTCCAATGTTTTCTTCGTGTCAGCACCTCTGCCGCTACCTATATGTCCCATCGATCCTCATCCCAGCTGAGCAGTCAAGATAATTGTAAATTTGAAGCTGATGCTTCTTTGGTGAAAAGCAGTATAAGCACCCTTCTTGGCACCATCGGCACAAAGAAGTGACGAGTCTAATGTAACCCCGCGAAAGAGAAATAAAAAAAGCTTTTTTTTCACCGCTCACCTTTTTGTGAGACCCTTTCTGTCTTTTTTTTCTTCCTCCTAGAACCTAAACCCCCCCCCCCCCCCCGTATTTTTTCCCAGGAATACTATATAGTATGTATGTATTGCACAGTAATTTCAGTTTGAAAGGGACTAGGCAGCCCGAGCCCTATAATGTGTGTCAGATTTAATAAAATACTCGGCTTTCTTGGATGGTTGTAGACCATTTTAACTTTTGGGTGGGGTCATTGAGAAAGAGAAGCAAGTTTGACTATTTTCTTACTGACCATTTAGTGCATAATAACATTATCCCCTAATTGCTTACGTAAAATCATTGGAAAGGCAGTTGAAAGCTATCAGTGTCTCAGTTTCGTTCAGTCACATTCTTCATTTTTTTGCCACACATGATATTTATATCTCATTTGTATTGTTTTTTGGATAATTTGAGTTTTTCGATAATCCAAGCTGGCCTCGGTCCCATCCACCTCAGATTATCAAGATTCTACTGTACATAGATAGTAAATATTTAAGATCGCAAATGCTGAGGACGAATTGCGAATCATGTTTTCTCGAATTTATGGTTAAATTTAATCAAATTAATAAGGTCCCATCTATTTTTGATGAAATTATTTTTTTATGCCTAAAGATTTGTTTATTTTTATTTCAGGGTCGTATCAATATCATTGGTTTTTGTCAACAAATACTTATTGAGTGGCCAAGATGCGAAGGTTTGTTAATTGCAGTTTTTATATGAAGTTGTCAGGGCTGTGGCAGGGAAGGGGGATGAGAAAATTACTGAAAAAGGAAAAAAAAGATGACCGAATCTATTGTTTCATCCCTTTGGTTCCCCCTCTCTGAAATGCATGTGGCCCAAACAAAATTTATGACTACTGGCCTGCAAGTGACAAGCATTATTTTTTAAGTGTTGCTTTCACGGTCAGTGTTCAATGAAATATATGCAGTTTCACGGTCAGTGTTCAATGAAATATATGCAGTTTCACGATCAGTGTTCAGTTAAGTATATGCAGTTTCACGGTCAGTGTTCAGTTAAGTACATGCAGTTTCACGGTCAGTGTTCAGTTAAGTATATGCTGTTTCATGGTCTGGGAAATCTATTTCCTGGCATTTCGCACACATCTGTGATATGCATCTTCGGAGGTTTGATAATGCAGAGGTTTCTGCTCTCAGAAAGCAAAGTGTTGTACATCTGACATGACCTGAATCAATTGTAGCTCTTTAGCTTATGCGAAGATTTGAACAGTTTCTCTATAGAGGCTGGCATGGTAGAGCACTTCAATGATAACTTTGGTATTTTCAAATTTCATTCTGCACCCTGTTTCCAGTATGTGGTGTTCAGTGGTTGGCTGAAGGTGGTTTTCTGTGGTCTGAACTTCAAGGTACGAATGCAAGCCATTCTCCCCATTAAAAAGTCTAGCCACAGTGAGCAACCCGCCTATAATGGTACAAATATTCAGTTGTTTCACTTCACTTCTGGAATACAGATGGTAGCTCTAGAAAATGAGGCATAACACCATATATGCACTCAGACTTTTAGGTACTAACGTTTCAGATTCTGCCACAAAGTTGGGCTGGAAGAGATCTTGGCAACAAGATAAGTTCACCACAGAGTTCTGGCATTAATTCATTCTGCATGTTGGTGAATTTTCTAGTTTTTTAGAGGAAGTAACTTTTTCGATGATCTTTGATTCTCGGTGCATCCCTTCTTGTTCTGATATACACTTTTCAACAGGAACATGAAACACAGTATACCTCAGTTGTCACAGAGACCTGTGTTTGATTAAACCTCCAAAGATCTCTAACAAACTCTCAGAAAGTTAATTTCCTGGACCACAGTCTAACAACGTAAAAGCTTACTCTATTTTGTTATATGAAAAGGTTTGTTCAGATGCCTGATGGGAGATCGAGTCAGGGCTGTACCTAGGATTTTTGTCGCCCCACAACTTAAATTTTTTTTTTTGGAACTGCATCTTTTGTTCCGATCTAAATTTTTGCTGCCCGAGTCAGTTTCCCTCTCCTGCCCCCCCCCCCCCCCCCAGTTCCAGCCCTGGATCGGGATTGAGTATCAGCTTTTTTTACTGATGCAGTAAGAAGTCTTTAAAATTTTCATAATATTTACTATATAGTTTATCTGTGTTCTCTATAAGTGAGTGTATAAATGCAAATAAACATTACAGATTAACTGGGGAGACAATAGCTAATGGATGTATTATTAAAAAATTGCTGTCAAGTCCATGTATATTGCAAATCTGTTCATTCATAATATTAAACAGATTTGACAGTTTGCTAGACAATCGTGACTTGGGACTTTTTGTATAAGTATAAAAGCGATATGTATTCTGGGCCGCAACTAGGGGGGTGCAGGCGGGTCTTTTGCCCAGGGCGTCAGACTAGAGAGAGTGCAAATTTGATTCTTTAACCTCTCCAACATTAGGGGGGGGGGGCAAAATGTGTGCTTACCCCAGCTGACCAATCATCTAGTTGCAGCCCTGCATATATTTCTTGATATTATGTGATGTTACATGATATTATGTGTTGTTACTTGATATTATGTGATGTTACTTGATATTATGTGATGTTACTGTTTTTTTTTCTTTATAGCTGGATGCCCCACTGTTTGTGACATGCTTCCAGTGCATAGTAACTGTGATATTATGTTGTTTGTTGAGGTACTTGGCAAAGGCCATACCATCTTATTTCTCTTTTCCGTCTTTGGATGTAAATAAAGAGGTGATGCTGAAGGTAAATTCATTTGCTTAATTATTGATATGCAGTAGACACTCACTAATATGGTCCATGCCAGCGGTGTGCTGGATTATCAAAACCGCCGGATTACTGGAAGTCAGTTGAAAACCCCCAATTGAATATTATAGTAGATGCCGTTTATATTAGAATCATGGATGATGTTATCTCATTCGGGTATTATTATGACTTTTGCAAAGTATGGAACACAGACTCATATCATAACATGGGAAGAAATTGTTTATAGTTAGCAATATTTTGGTTTATGTTATAAATTTTTTTTGTCAAGGGTTTTTTTTTACGTCTTTTGATGCTGAGGTTTAACCAGACCTCTTTTTCCCAATAAACTATCGTCATGAACGTCCAAGTCTATGTAGGAGGTCAGAAGGTGAACCTTTACTTGTCTACAATCATTTCCATACTCGTTGCTTGATGCCCTGTTTGGGCAGTAGTATCCGCTATAATCCTTGAGCGCATTTACTTTTGCAATGGCCCACTTATAGTAGAGAAAAAAATAATTGAAAAACAAAAAAGCCTTTTTCTCTCTTTAGTTCTTGGTCAGTTTGGAGATCTATGGAATGTACTGTATGTAAAAAAAAACTATCATAATTTGTGAAGCATATCGGATAATTCCATTAAATCTCCTAATAATGGCTGAATAAAAATAATGCTAAAATATCCTGTTTGAAGAAAACAGCATGATTGAACATTTTCAACCACTTCTGTGGATAAAATAAACTGAGTTGTCTATTTTCATGCATCCCATTCGATTGAGCTGGAGGCACTGTCATCGTATTTGCTTTCTATCGAATAAAGTTTTGAATCGGTTATTGTTATCAGAAACACAGAGTCTCGATGTGATCTCATTTAGCTCCGTGCTCAGTATAAACTTCAGCGCATAGACATACAGTGACATTTTTCCCCTTCTATGGGCTTGAAGAAAAAAATTCACATAACTATACAGGTCTCATTAGTGCACAGCTAGATTATCAAGTGTCTACTGTATCATAAAAGTATTAATTTCAAATATGCATCTGTGGTTTCTTGTTTTTCACTTTATATAGTCAATCTATGTGCTTTTCTAGCATGAGTTGTAAGTAAGTACACAAAACACATGATTGTCAAGCATTATTTTTTATTCATGAAGTTAACCACATTTCTCTAGATATAAATGGTGAATTCACATATGCGAGAATGTAGAGAGTAAATACATCCTAAACAAACATTGTTTAACGTAAGTGAACTAAACATTGCAATCTTTCAGGATAAATATTTTAGTTCGGCCTATAATCACTCTTCCCTAGATATTTCTACAAACAAATATTTGATACAAGATGCTTACTTCATACCCAGAACCAATTCTGAATGCTTCATTAATTAATTCTTATTCTTAATGTTATAAAGGGTGAACGTAACATGTTCTGCCAAATGAAAAAGGGTGGTGATAGACGAGCCCAAATGGAACATGAAACACCCTACCAACCCAGTATACAAACTGTTTTCGAGTTATGATGGATAATCGCTCGGATTTAATGAGCAATTCTAAATGAAAACTGCAAAAAATAAATACAAAAATGAGAGAGAATGAAGAAATCACACAAAACTGTTTGAGTTTCTACTGCCTGTCTCTCTCATAATATAAAGATGATACTATTGATGAGTGGTTAATTTCACTCAAATAATCCAACAAAAGGCATATCCCACCGTGAGGTTTGTTGCCAAAGTTTTGGAACAGTTACACTTCATCTCTCTAGAACACACACAGTGGTTCCCAAATACTTTTAGTCATAGACCTTCGAAAATCTTTGTGTCTGCCATTCATAGCAGGAGAAACTGCAGCCATCTGTCAGCAAAAATGTTCTCAAACAGGGATGACATTCTATCCAGTACTGGTAAATATGATCCCATAGCAATGCCATCTACTGGACTGCAAAAGAACCAAAACAATGAAACAAAAGAATCAAAACAATAATACTCCTAATGAGAGGTGTCGCTACGATAAAAATTTTTATCAGATCATAACAATATTACTACTGCAGTTTGCCAGTGTTGCAGCTGTGTTTTTGCACATAAATTTGATTACAACTTTTTTTTTAAAAGTAAATTATTGAAATTTTTTTTTCCAGTTTAGCATTTATTTATTTTAATTATTGAAAGTTACATGTATTATATTTGCTGGGAGATCACTAAGCAGGGTTATAGATGGACTGGGGAGGGAGAAAACCCAATTTTTGTTCATAGGGTTACAACAGTAAAGCTTCATAATGATGAGAAAACATGTAAAAAACAGGGAGGGCTAGAATGACATTCTTCCATTTATGTTTAGACGAGATATCTAGTCCATGATCGTTAAGGGGGGTTAATGCAGTACTTAACAAATAATTAAAAAAACAAAAAAAAATTAGTTGTTAGAAAAAGTTTTTAAGAGCCAAACATTTTTTTGAATAGGTCATCATTACTGGCTCGTGACTTATTCATAACGTTTGTGTTATCTGTGTGAACCTTTGGAAAATCTCTCTTTTCTTAACATAACTTCGATTTTAATTTTAGGTTCTTCCATTGTCTGTGATATTTGTGGCCATGATTGCATTTAACAATCTCTGCTTAAAACATGTTGGTGTGTCATTTTACTATGTGGGAAGGTCCCTGACTACAGTTTTCAATGTCGTAAGTTCTTCAGTTTTCTTCTATTTAACCCTTTATCTCTTGATGGTACTTTAAAGTACCGGTTTAATCAAACGCTTATATCTTCGTAATATGACCACTTTCACTGACGGTATCTACTAGGACACGATGAGTGTAGTTTCGACAGCATGCAGTAGCTGGCAGTGAAGGCAGAAATCATTTTTCTTTTTTTCTGTGGGCATTTTATCTTTGCCATGTAGCATTAGGGAGAGGTTTTGCAGTAGAGTTGATTTGCATGATATTTATTTGATTAAATGTAGTGACTAATTACCAGTTTACAATCTTGTATCTCTTACGGACTGGGTTTTAATCTGGTTAGTAACAAATCCTGAAACTGGTTTATAGTTACGCTTTGGCAGATAAAATCTAAACTACCTTGTACTAAAATGAAATTGAGTACTGTAGCCCAGGTCGATAAGACGTTCGCCTACTATAATATAGAAACACTAAAATATAAAAAAAAACTAGTTTTTTTTTTTTTCATGAACAAATATTAATTCAAATTTAAGGAAAAAAACTTAAGTGCAAATTTTTTTCGATGCAGTTATGCCACCAACAGATTTCATTCAGTATATTCAAAAGTACTCTGATTGTTTAAATAAAATATCATTATTATTGATGGATGATGATTTTTTGCTTGGCTAAGATACATGAAATCAATAGGCTTTCTGGATATTTTGCCAAGGTGAAACAGGAAAAAAGTGTTGTTTCTTTTTTCCGGTGGACACACTTTTTCCTGTTCACCTTGGCGTAATACCTAGAAAGCCTGTCGATTTCATGTATCTCAGCTGAGTAAAAAATCATCATCTATCTCTACTGCTGCCACCTGGAGGCCATTGGCTGAAGTTTAAAAGAGGCTTCAATATGTCTACTCAGCAAAAATCATAATACTGTGCATGTTTTAAGGGAAAAAAAGGATTGTCTGTCTATGGCATAATGGTAAGTGTTCTTGCCCGATATGCAAGAGGTCCTGGATTTGTTTCCTGGTGGAGAGAAACACTTTTCTTCCTATCCACCGTGGCATAATGTCCAGAAAACCTATTGATTTCATATCAGTATTATTTTTTCGAAAATTTCTGAAACTGTATGGCACTATGTTCTGAACTGTTTTTATGTCAACTATATCTGCTTTAAAATATGAATTAGCTGTGCGTGTGTGACATGTAATATTTCTCCCTTTTTTTTTTTCCTTTTGCAGGCCCTGACTTATGTATTCCTTAAACAAAAAACATCTTTCAAAGCTGTGTTGTGCTGTCTCTTGATAATATTTGGATTTTTTCTTGGGGTGGACCAAGAAGGAGTAGCAGGTCTAGTATTTTTCATTGTAAAATTTATTTTTAATAATATGGTGTTAAAAAAATAAATATTTAACAAAAGAAAGTGATTAAAATTCAAAACTGCCTTAAGAAGACAACTTACTTCAAACAAAAGAACTATTTCACACTGCCACAAAAATTTAGTGTTGTGCTGGCCCAGATAACGTTCCTGTTCTAAAAAAATATTAGAATGTGATGTTAATAGGAAAAGTATTTACTAAAAATCAGAATTCTGTGGTGTTTTGGTCAGAACATAACTCCAAAATCACATTTTTGAGATATAAGCATTTTCATTGTCATTTAAAAATAATCAGCATGTTGTTTAACCGTACACATGTATCTGGGCATTTATCTCACTTCTAATTAGTTATAATTAGCAAGACTCACTTTTATATCAAAAAGTAATTTTTCGGAGATATCCAAACACCACAGAATTTGTATCTTCAGTAACTGTGGATAACTCCCCCATGTTTTTTATGCACCTAATTTTCAGAGAAATATTTGCACTTGTTTTTTATTTTACAAATACAGATATATAATACACAAATACCTACTCATGATACAAACACTTTGTACCCTCAAGGAACGGAAATATCCTTCCAGCAGGCTTAAAAGTATTAGTTTATTTAATACTTTTTAGCAACAACGTTATTATATTTATTAGATGTGCTTCTCAATGTATTATCATTTATATATTTTTGAATAAAAGTTCGGTATTAAATTACTTATTGTGAAGTTCAGTATAATATATCACGAATCATTTCTCATTTTTATTATTGTACTCTTTATTTATACTCTGTTCAACATTGTTTTTACATACCCTTACAATGCAGTCATCAAAATAGTTTTTTAATCTATGCTTCTAACGCAGTCAAACATTACATAAAGGCAATGTAGGAAAAGCTCTTTTTACTTATGAAATAAAAAATATTTCTTATCCTTTTTCACATTTGTATGTTTCTAGGTTCCCTTTCTGTAAGAGGCGTCATTTATGGAGTCCTTGCTAGCCTCTTTGTTTCGTTGTATTCAATTTTTGTGAAAAAGGTTCTTCCAGTTGTTGAAGGAAGCATATGGCTCCTCACATTCTACAATAACGTGAATGCTATTTTGCTCTTCATACCGCTGATGGTCTTCTTTGGTGAGGCGAGTGAAATATTCTACTTCCAACACTTCAATGACACTTACTTCTGGTTGCTGATGGTTGCAGGAGGTGTCTTTGGATTTGCGATAGGCTATGTCACTGGTTTACAGATTAAAGTAAGATGTTCGATTTTTGTGTACATTGGAATTTGATATAACAATAAATCTCTCTTTGAGAACATTTTCCAGATACTGTTTTAAATGTTTTTTATGTAATGTTAAATTCTTCTCAATACAATGATATACTTTATGATGATAAATCCCATCCTTCTGTGTAAAGATAGTTTTAGGAGATTTTAAAACTGCTGCAACATTATTTCTATATCAGTCAAAATTGCCATCAGTATATTTTTAGACCCTTTGCCAATTTTTGTTTTCACAAAGTCATCAAGTGACATTGATATTTTGTGCCATATGTACCTTGAAAGTTTTAAGAAAATTTTCCTATTGCTATTTTTTGTGTAAGACACAATAGTTCAGTAGAATTTTCAAAACTAGCAGTGAGGTTCGACTTACTTTATAGAGTGGTAATCAAGTCACAGTGTTTGAAGAGGAAAGCATTAAGAAAAAACAAATCTTCAAAGTTAACATTCACACTTTTTTTGTATTAAATGTCTTTGCTTTGGTAATGAATCAACACAATTTTTTTTTTAGAGGTTAATTTCATTTAGAGGTTATTTTTTAAATCTTAATACTTACTTTTTCAAATTGTGTAAGATTTCATCAGCAGTTAAGCGGTTAAATCAATAACAAAGAAAAATGCTATCTTGCTATTTTTTTTGTTTCTTCATTTAATCAGTGATACATCAATTTTTTTTATTTTTTGAACAGGTTACGTCTCCACTGACCCACAATATAAGCGGTACTGCCAAGGCTTGTGCTCAAACAGTAGTAGCAGTTGCTTGGTTCCAAGAAACAAAATCATTCCTATGGTGGACTAGTAACTCTATTGTACTCATCGGCTCAGCTGCTTACACTCGTGTGAGGCAATTAGAAATGGTGCGAGATCATCAGGAAAAGGTGAAGCAGCTTGGCGATATTGAAGGACAAAAATCATGATTTTTTTGTTTTCTTATTGGTCAAACCAAAACAAAAAAAAAGTTATATGCAGTATTTTTTTAATGTTATCAAAATGAAAAATATTTCACACAGTGAAGTTTCACGTGTTTGTTGAATAAATGTATATTTTTATATCACCTTATGATTTATCCATCATGATATCTTAGAATGTATTGAATAAGTATACATGGAAGCATGAGTAGCATGTCAGGTAGCAATATCTCTCCTACCATTTAAGACCTAAAGAAAAATTGCTTCTTAGATCACAAGTTTATTTGTATCAAAGATGGAATGCAGTATATGGAGAGAATTTTCCCTTACAAATTATACGTATACTCCATATCTTACGTATATGGAGAGAATTTTCCCTTACAAATTATACCAGCATGTAAGTTTGGTAGCTTTATGCTACAAAATAGCTTTATCAATATTCCGAAGTATTTTGTACGTAAAAAAAATGGGTTTTATTCATGAAATGTATGGTCCATCAATTGTATGCAATCAAAAATTTTCTCTATAGACCCTTCAGCGTTTTACATTTATGGTCACTTTTTTCTAAAAATTTAGCACAGGTAAAAAAATTCTCAAATATTGAGAGCAGATGATATGATTTCATGTATATTTTCGTGATATTTAAATATCAAACTATTTGTTTATTTGCATCCGCCTTGCAAAAATTATGAAAATAAGATGTAATAAGAACACATCTGATATTCTCTCTTGGTATTGAAAAAAATTATGCTACCTCCCTCTGCTGTGCTAAATCTCGTGATTTAAATAATGAGATGTCAATGTTCATGTTATATCAGGGAAAGTAGGGTTACCACATGTTATTTTTTTAAATTTCATATACATCAGTTGGCATCATGTCTTGTTTCAGCAGTGAAACACAGGGGCTGCTGTGCGGTCTTGTGGGCATCATGCTGGACTCTCGCCGTGAGGATCCAGGTTCGATTTCCGTTGACTGCATGGTGGTGGTCGGCTAAAGTTGGTTTTTTGCAGTTTTCCTGCTTTGAGGCGTGAATGCAAGCCAGTCTCCCTTTTAAAAAAGTCTCTCCACAGAGAGCAGGCAGACCTACAAGACCATACTGATATGAAAATTCAAGCATCTCCATCTTTACTTCAGAAAATGAAAGACTGATGGCAGTATGAGCATGAAACAAGCACAACTCTACAACATATATATGTTAAGGCCACGCATTCACTCAGAACACACATTCTGGCATGTGGCGATTCGTTCGAAGAGGAATGTAATAGGTGCATGAATGGTTAAGTTGTAGTTGGTGAACTATAGGGAAATTATAGAGAGGGTTTCTTCTTTCTCAGCCTGTTTTAGTCACAAATTAACTACTCTAGCTTGTTGCAATTTTTTTTTGTAATAATTTCAAATGCCAATTTGCAATAATCGGCCGGATTTCTTGCTTTTCTCTCTCTTGCCAATCCTCCATGGGCGGGCTGTTTTTGAATTTCATAGTGGATAGCAATGCAGGGTATTGTTATCCACTATGTATATAGAACACAACATTATCGTACCCTATGAAATTTTATAGAATGCATGAAATGTGATATTCATGATGCCTGCTGCTAGAAGGTTAGTGCTGTTTGTTTACATACTTCTGGAATTAATAATCTGTTAACTCTGGGGAAAGTCTTTAATGTTAACGTTTGCTTAGTTTAGTTTCCGAAGCACACACACTCGTTTTCTATGTATTACTGCTCTAAATTGGAAGTAATTGTTTGGAAGATAAAAATATGCCCGGTACATTTTTTTTACCATATTGATAAATACTATATCTCAATTCACAACAATCCTGTAAAATTTAAGCCAACAGAAGCAAAAGTTATATCAAATTTACTGTCAGGTGTGCTTATGATTTTTTCCTCACTTCTTTCAATGAAATGTATTTTTCTTCCCCTATACTGAAATTCATCAGAAGTAAAAACAGTATTCTTGAGAAAAAGAAATTGTTTGTCGATAGATTAATATTTTTTATATGCTTCTAGGTACAGGATTTATTTGCACAAACAGGTTTTAGCAATTCAATAACAATAGACAATGAGGAAAATTTTCTATGAGTAAATATTCAACATTTTAGTAGTTAGAGATTTTGGGCTGAGGAACATTTATTCGTTATCATTTGTTTCTCATTTTATGGTAGTCTTTTTTTTTTATACTTTTTTTTTATTTTTAAAACTTTCTACATTAGAAACTGTTTATGTAAATTTTTTGGTTGCTTTGAAGCCATGGATGTTTGAGCACCCTAAGTATTTTTTGGTATACATCCCAGCAAACCAGGGTTGGTAAAAAAACCGGTTTTTTTGAAAAAAACCAAAAAACCGGGTTTTTTTGGTTTAAACCGGTTTTTTTGTTTTAAATAGTATTGACATTAAAAACAATGAAATTTCTGAAAAATCATTCAAACTTGTAATAATTAACTAAAATAAAATGTTTATTAATGCAATTAACACTATTCCCATGCTAATTAATCAATAAATATTTATTACATTTTAACAAAAACCATTTTGCCATTTAATTATTTTTTGCTTAACTCAATGGATTACTGTGTGTTTGAAAATTCTTTTAATGTTATTATTAATCATATAATGTATAAAGGTTTTTCTCCAGTTACTTTAAGTATACTTAATTACGAAGCTATTTTGCAAAAAGTAATATAAATTAGGTGAATATAATGCATTTAATGAAGCATAAATAATGCAGATTAATTAACGATGATTTACGATATACAGGGTGATTATAACTAAGGTTCTGATTTCAAAATACTGTAAAAAAAGAGCGATTGTCAGAATGACTTGAAAATTGACATGAATATTCCTGAAAAAATTCAATTTTATTTGATAAAGGGGAAAAAATACTTTAAAATGTAAAATTAATGACATCATCCAACACGCGGGAAATTTGCTTGCAGAATGGAAACGATAGCCAGTCATGGGAAAATTATAACTTAATTATAGCATTGCACGAGTCCATAATTCACGGAAACATCACAAAAAAAATTAAGTAATTGAACAAATAACTACAACTTACTCAAAAAATGTTAAATATGTTGTCTACCGCGTGTTCTGGCTATGAGGCTGAAAGCACAAATATTCTTGTTCAACAGCAGAATCGGAGTATGCCATGGTCATAATGTGGATGTGCTTGCAATTCAGCTTTATTAAACCAAATGCGTCCCCTTTCCCCCGTTCATATTCCTGAGGAACTTCTAACATATAGGGAATGTGCTGGAGATTACAATTCACCAAAGTTTGCAATCTGACCACTGTTTATAACATTTTGAGGTACCCCCACAGCCAGAAGTTGCAAGAGTTAAGGTGCATCCTGTCAAAATGGGTCTTCAGCAGCTGCTTTGCTGGTATTGCAATGTGCATCTTGATAGAAGTTCTATCCACACACTGATGCTGTGGAAGTACCGAAATGATGTGGTTGCACAAAATAGATTATACTGCTGGCCAAGTACAGCATCATCTACTTGCACATTTTGCACTTTTTTCTTTTGCGAAAGAAACGTCCATTGCTTCAGGAGTATCCATGCAAATTTTCAGGTCATTCCGATCAGTACTTATTGTATAGTTTTGGAATCAAAACTTAAATTATAATCACCCTGTATATAGCTGATTATTTTTTATAAATCTGTTACTACTATACAGTAGAACCTTGATTAACTGGGCTTAACAGTGTGTGTGTGAAATTATAAAAAAAACAACTATTGAATATATTAAGACTGGGAGATATACAGTAGGAGATGTGCTACTTCTTATGGGAATGAAAATGTATGTGAGGTAATGTAACAACTAGTACACTAGTCTTTGTCCTTTAAGGACAGCTGGTGTCTTTATTGGATTATAGGACCACTTGCCCCTAGCATGATGGTATCACTACTGTAGCTGCTTCTTTGTGAAGGGAAAAAGAAACCCTGTGAGATAATACACCACTACATTTAGATGTGTGATGCAATCCTTATTCATGAATTTGCTAAAGATAGAGCATCAGAATGTAGCCAAAGGTTAGAAAATGTTGTAAGAATGAGAAATTTTGGCTTTTATATATAACTTTAAATGACTAAGATACTTCATATGAAAAAAAATATATATTCTGGCCACTTTTATGAGACTTTTTGAAAAAAACCACTTATAAAATCTTATGTCATTTAAAGATATACCGGCAGAATGCACCCCAAGGATATAAAATGAGGTAAAAATGAAACATTTTGGCTAATAATGAACAAATATGATATTTTTCAGGGAAAAAAATGATATTTAGGCCACTTTTATCTGATTTTTTGAAAAAAACCAAAGTGGTTTTTTTAAAAAAACCAGTTGGTTAAAACCAAGGTTTAAACCATGGTTTAAACCAACGTGGTTTAAACCAAACAACCCTGCAGCAAACTAAAATTTATTCAAAAAATCAGAATTTCTACATGAAACTCAAGCCTAACACTTTCCCCAAGGCCAGGAATACACTGTAAAAGTTTTACAATGTTCTTTTATAAAACTTGAAAAATGCAACCACTAATCATATGTTACATTCGAGCAAATGTAACCAGTAGGCTTATTGGTTGTTTGTTTTTGTTTTTTTTTCAAGTTTTGTAAAAGATCTTTTATCAAACTTTTGTAGTGTGACCCTGGCTTAAAACAGTTTCAATCTGCCCCTGAATTTAATTCCCTCTATTTAAACTGAGCTTTTAGATTCTAGCACTATGCATAAATCAACAACGTGAAATTAAACATGTTAAGTAAGTAATTAGAAATTAATTCTTAAGCATAATAACTTTGGGTAAAATATAATAGGCAAATAACTAGTATATAATGGCAAATAAACTGCTAGTGAACTATAAGAAGCTGAATTATCATAGGTGTAACTTGTATCCGATTCATAAATCGGAGTCCACTCAATATTTACCAGTATCTCGATAATACCTATGGAAATATTGGGTTTGAGCCTTTCCCCTCCAATATTTTGAATAACTTCACATCTTTGCATATTTTACTTGATATTATTTCTTATTTGATAATACACTAGTCAGTTTTATATGCTCTCTCTGTGAAATTATTGTGATGTATGACTCCTCAAGCAGAAACGGGCAGAGGAATAAAGGGAAAACAACATTTTGAGTGGAAAATGTGTTTTCATCCACACACACAAAAAATTCTCTAGGGTTACTTTCTTATCGCAAATTGGTGCACACACTTGACAAGAAAAGAATAGTGTTTTGTGTTACTTCGGTAGAACTTCCAACGTAATGTTGTGTCAGAACCAGGGGGCAAGTTAACTTTTAGAAAAAGCAGTGTAGTGTCTATTGGCCTGTTTTTATTGAATTGAGAGTTTTCCGCAATTATACTATTAATAAATATACTTAATTTTTTTCTTAAATTTTTGTCACGATTCATCATGTTGTATTCTAAACTCAATATCATTTTCATTCATTGTTTTTTTTCCTTCTGAATTGCCAGAAAATTTCCCCCCTAGTATTTGAAAATATTGTGATTTTTCTAAAACTAAGCAGTCTAGTCACATTTATTGTTGCTCCTAATATATTCGGTGATTGGAAGACATTGTTTTTATATGTATTGTGTGTGTGTGTGTTTATTGCAATGAATTATTAAATATTCTTCGAGTTTTTGTGATGGTTGTTATTTTTCCTTTTAGCAGTTTTGAATTATGTTTTGTTGAAGATAGGTCATCATCACTACACATAATATCATACGTGCTGGAACCTATTTTACCCCCCCCCCCCCCACTAATAAATTTGTGAGGGGGGCCGAGCACCCGCTCCCTGAAAACACTACTAAACAACCATTTTGTATCTGGCATGTGATACATCAATTCTTATGAATTTTTGGGTGTAAAGAGTATCTGCTATTAAAACTGCGCTAACACATAAATTAGATTTTTAAATATTTTTTAAAGGTGTTTTGAGTTGCTTGTGTAGACATTTCATGATGAAGTACATTCTTAAATAAAATCTGTGACAATTATAAATTATTTGTAATCACATACTATACAGTGAGTCTGTAGTTTGGAAAGTACTAAATCACAAAGGTCAGAGGAGAGTGAATCAGAAGACGTATGATCTTGAGAAGAGTTGCAGACCTGAGTATGACCAGGGTTGGGTTTTTGCCATGACAAGCGTCAAAACTGGCTTAAACTGTCAAAAACCATCAAAAACCTAAATGAATGCTTTTGGATACTATTTTTAACACACAATAGGTTGAAAACTTGATGAGAAGTTTACTTTTTTGTACATTATGTTTTATTTTTAAACACTAATTTATTACAATAATTAAAACGAAATATTAATTGTAACTTGCAATCTTGAAATTTTTGACAGACAGAGTCTAGAACAGATAATATATAATTTCATTGTTCATTGTATCTAAACTGCTGATTACCTGTGTTCAATTTACTAAGCAAAATAGAGTTGTTTATTCAAAATATGTGTGATAGAAGATACAGGGCTAGGTTTTTGACCTCAGAAACTTAGTATTAAAACAGCCAAAAACTTATTGTCAATGTTGTCGTTCTTACTTTTACATTTAGACTAAGTTAGACTAGGAGCTTTCCTTAAGCATCACAAGCAATCAGCACTGCTAAATTAAAGGACATTTTAGTCTTACAATTTAGTATTTGGATTGCCAGCTATATTCTAATGTTATGCGCAATAAGGGTATCATTTTGAGTAACAGTGACTAGGTAGATAATTTAATAATTATAGAAATCCACACAACATTACATATGTATGGTGTAAAAGAACTTTTTAAACACCTATCTTTTATGAAAAGAGTACAGCAGATTCTTTTTATCAATACACACATATAAGCAGTTGAAGAAATTTTGGAAGTTTGAGAATCACGGTGAATTGAAGAATATCAAATAATTCCATAGTTTTTCCATCAGCTTTTATGTTATGCTCTGTTCACATTGTATATTTTCAATGAAAAAAATACACATATATCATCCAAAATAATTCTGTAGAAAGCAGAAAATTATTTTATAATCATATTTAAGTATTTGTTCTTCGTAGCACCTCGAAGTTGGAAACCACTGTGGCGACGGTGGGGTTCTAACCCGATGTGAGTCCGTCACTATGACCACTCAAGCCACAGGCACTGAAAGTCATTACGCAGCAATGCTGCTTTCACTCGAATCAATAGTCACCCCCCTTCCTGTGGGATATACTGAACAACATTTCCATCATTAGCCCTATTATGTCAAAACACACACATTGAATTCCGCCTTTCAAAATGCATAGAAAAAGTCACTTGATCTGAAACTTGAAATCTCCATGGGTAATTGTCAATGGTGGAGCGGCCACACTGCTTGCCTATAACCAACATCGGAACGTATTGGACCAGGCTGGACACGAGCGTGGCCTCGGTTTACCTCAGGCAGAGCGCACAAATACATGAATAACAAGTTGGGGCTGCCCGAATTCGAGCTATTTTGGGGAACTGAAAATTACTCGCCACGTGAAAGCGGGACCGTATTTTGCATTTGAACAGAATCTCTGGTTCCAAACACCTGTTTCGGCCGATCATTGGGTTATAGGCGCTTTGACATAGTTGCCTGAACCTAGGGGCTGCAGTCATTTAACTGAACCCCCCCCCCCCCCAATAAATTTTGTAAGGGGACTGAGCCCTCTCCAGTTATTTCTGAAAAAACAATGCAATGCACTTTCCGTCTCCTGCGTACACACTTGAGTCTGGTATATACGGGTTTTGTATACCCCCAGTGTTTTTCGGTGTCGCAGGATAAGGTGCTTCAGTACAGGGCCGTCTTAAGAGCATCATGGGCCAAGTAATTTTTCTGAGGCCCCACCTGGTTGGTTCTAGAAAATTTCAACCAGATCTAATTTTTGTGGGGCCATGCGTTAAGACGCCACTGCCTTGATAACCGACCGGACTCATCGTCTTCCACCTTGGAGCGACAAAACCAGTTTTTTTCCAAGTGACGTCTAAAGGTCTGGACACAGCTATTCACACCGGGCCAGGACCAAAGCCGCTTGTAAGTTACTCTTAATGCAGCTTTGGCCAGGACCGTAGCTCGGTCCTTAGCTGGCCATGACTCAAATCTCTGCCCCTTTGAGAGCACACTTTTCCGTGTGTTGCCTGTTTCGTTGCCGTATGCTGGCTGCTAGCTTAACCCAGCTGCGTCGTCTCCTTTAAGATTTTAGGCAGCCCCGGTTCGGTGTAACTAAAATGTTTAGCAAATTTAGCAATGGCGATTTCGCTATAATAACTCGAGCGTGAAAATTCATAATAATAATTATTCTAAATAATCTCTCTATGTAATATGTATATAAATATGAGTTACCAAGTGAATTGGTGAGTCACCATAAGACTAAGTGATTGGGTGAGTGACTGCATTCGCGTACGCAAAGTGGGGGGTTTGGATTCTAACCCCCCCCCCCCCCAAAGCCAAGATTATAGTGTTATTTTACAGGAAAAAACGTAAAACCCCTCATTGAGAAGAAAAAAAAAATTAACCCACCCCCCCCCCGAGAAAATTCAGAGTACGCCTATGAGTGACCACATGAGTGGTTCATCGAGCGACCGTATGAGTGAGTAAGTGACAGTATGTGACCTATGGGTAAATGGCCGTATGAGTGACTAATTGAGCGACCGTATGAGTAAATGGCCGTATGAGTGACTAATTGAGCAACCGTATGAGTGGCAAAGTGAGTAAATATATCAGGGGTGCAAGAGCTACGCCAAACTGCACCAAAACGGTTCTCTTGCTACATGGTGCTTGCGCCAATTCTTGGTTCGCGCATGTACCGCTAATGCACGTAGTGCGTCAAATACCCGGAATTAAGGAAAAAGAAGCATAAAAATTTTCTTCACGGTAAACACATTCTTTCCGAGACAAGGAAAAAGGTACGGAGGGGGAAACTTCAGTTTTTTTTCACTTCCCACCATCTACCACAATCGCGTTATCTCGTGACCTTTGAAAGTAGTTGTAAGCATTTTCTTACTTCAATATTATAAAGTCTTGTACCGTTATTGGTATAACCAGCGGGCTATCAAAGTCCCTGCATGAATATGCAGAATTTTCCGATAGCTTTTTTTTCTCCTGCGGGTTACGTACTGAAAATAACGGCAATTTCGCGGCTACCAACCTGCGTTCAAAGACAGCTTATCTACGGCGTAAATTCACTTTATTTCACTTATATGGTCATTAGCTTGGTCACTCACTTGATCATTCATATGGTCGCTTAGTCACTCATATTGTCACTTGGTCATTATTAGGTCACTCATATTGTCACTTGGTCATTATTAGGTCACTCATATTGTCACTTGGTCATTATTAGGTCACTCATACGATCATTCACTTGGTCACCCACATGGTCAATCACTCAGTGTAACTTCCGTGGACACTCATACCTTCACTCACACAATCATATGTTCAATCACTCGGCCACCCATTTGGTCACTCTTACAGTCACTCACTTGGTCAATCATACAATTACCCATATGGTCAATCACTCGGTCACTCATGTGGTAAATCACTTGGTCACTCATACGATCAATCACTTATTCACTCATACGATCAATTACTTAGTCACTCTCTTGGTCACTCATATGCTCAATCAGTCACTCACTTGGAAATTCATACAAGAATTCAGTCGGTCACTCGGTTATTCGTACGGTCAATCACTCGCTTGGATACTCGTACATTCATATGGTCAATCACTCGTACGGTAAACTACTCGGATATTCATATGGTCAATCACTCACTTGGACACACATACTGTCACTCACTCATACAGTCAATTCCACACTCATAGATACTGTCACTCACGTGATCAGTCATTCTGTCACTCACTTAGTCATTTGTACGGTCACTAACTCACTCCTAAAGCCGATTTCATACTCACTTGGTCACTCATGCACTTATATGGTCATTTACACAGTCAGTCACTCATACTTTCAGGGCAGGTGAAATATCAGGTGCGAAAATTTCGGGGGCGAAAATTTCGGGGGCGAAAAGTCGGAGACGAAATATCGGGCGCGAAATTTCCGGATCCCGTCACCAACACGGAGAAGAGTTGCCGAATCCTAGATAAGCTGAAAAAAAAACATTATTTTTCAAAAAAAAAAAAATGCTTGGCTGGAAATTTGGTTGGTGCTTAAATTACTTTTTGATTTGTCAAGCCCTGCTCCAGGTCACTCACTTTCTAGGCAGAAACTGATTTTTAGGCCGAACACATACTGGAGATGTGAGCGGAGAGGTACGGGCGAGCGTCGAAAACAAATATACTGTTTTGTTCTGCGCCTCACATATATGCTTAACCCAGTCTATCCTAATTTAAAAGTTTGACGATTGTTGTGGTAGTATTTCACGGATTAATCCCCCCCCCCCCTCCGTCATTCTTTTAGACGTGAGTATTTTACAAAATTTTACTGGGACTACGACATATTTCGCAAATTTCCGCCCATCCCATTGCGCTTTTTGCATGGAAAACTACACTATGTGCAAGAGAACTTCTTTCTGACGACGAACGAACAGTGCTGCAACTAGGAGGGGAGCAGTGGGGGGGGGGGAACCCGGGAAACCAGTCTGGTACTGGCCCCTTCTGATACTACGACCGGGAAACCAGACTGGTTTCCCGGTCGTAGTATCAAAAGGGGCGCAAATTCCATACTTTACAAATTTCATCTTTTCAATTGTCCCTGAATAGCTTTTAATAAGAAACGTACTGCCATGGGACATAGGCACCAGAACATGGGGGGGGGGGTGAAATAACCCCCCCCCCCAATAAATTTTGTGTTGGGGGGGCTGAGAACCCCCTTCCCCAATAAATGAATAAATAATACGGGCTCGAGGCTCGTCACGGGACGACTGGCAACTTTCAGCCCTCTCAATATTCAAGAAATAATGAAGAAAAATTTCAGAATTAATGAAAGAATATTCAAGAAATAATGAAGAAAAATTTCAGAATTAATGAAAGAATATTCAAGAAATAATGAAAGAATATTCAAGAAATAATGAAGGAAAATCCAGAATTGATGAAGGAAAATTCAAGAGATGATGAAGGAAAATTCAAGAGATGATGAAGGAAAATTCAAGAGATGATGAAGGAAAATTCAAGAGATGATGAAGGAAAATTCAAGAGATGATGAAGGAAAATTCAAGAGATGATGAAGGAAAATTCAAGAGATGATGAAGGAAAATTCAAGAGATGATGAAGGAAAATTCAAGAGATGATGAAGGAAAATTCAAGAGATGATGAAAGAAATTATTTCACATTAATGAAAGGAATGATTCTAGTATTAATGAAATAAATAACTTAATCTTTTTTCACCTTTAGATGAGTTCTCTATCCTTTTTTTAAATCTTTGAAACCCAATATTTAAGTTTTCCTAGGAGCAGGTTTCCTGTGCCGCGCGCAACGTGATCCGTCCAGCGCGACACGCCGTCCACTCACCAGTAAGAAAAGCAGCATGACTGTTTTCCTAAAGAGCGCAATACGCCTGACGATAGCGCTTTACGTCGGGCGTGATTGGCTGACTGCTTCTGGAGGAGTCAAATGCGTCGTGCGCCGCGGTTTTGCCGATATTCTCTTCACTCTTGTGTGTTTTCTTTTCCTTCCCTTCAAACCGGAGCATGCAGACGACAGAGTAGCTGATGCCAAAGCCATATACTTTATATAGCCGCCCTGATATGACGCGCCTCGCTAGGAAAACACAAACGCGTAGCGTGATTATGTAACTCGTTTCTGTCGGCGCGAAATAGTTTAATTCGGTTCACGCTGCGCAACAAACCTATTCCTAGGAAAACCCGGCTTTAGAGACCGAACTGTACATTTCTTTGGAAAAATTGCCAGGCGGGAAGTTTGTTTTGACCGAGTCACGTAATTTCCTCGCATTTGATGTCGCTGCAGTCGCGGTGGCTGGATGCTCCCTCCAGTAATATAATCTCTGTCGTCTGCTTCTCTCCAGGTTACTTGTTTTGGGCGTCTCTTTGTGTCCTAAAAAAATTACTGAACTGGTAGTTCAAACTTCCAGTTCTGTTTGTGAGCTTTAGCTTGTAGGGAACCGACTTCTTCTCTGTCGTCTGCTCATTAAGAGGCTCTTTGTTTTGGACGTCTCCTTATGTTCAAATAAAATAACCGAACTTATAGTTCAAATTTCCAGTTCAGTTCACGAGCTTTGTTTATAAGGAACTGAGCGGAATAAAGAATATAGTTTTTTTCACTTTGAACTTCATCTTCACCACATGAGTCACTTTTAAATTTGACATTAGATGGCAGCACATTACTATAAAGTGTAGTGTGGAAAAATTCACTCTTTACGATCTTACCTGTCGTCTGCTGGTATGGAAGACCTTTGTTTTGGATGTCTCCTTGGGTCTTGAAAAAATTACTGAACTGGAATTTTGATCTTTCAGGTCAGTTTATGACCTTTGTTTATAAGGAGCGTAGCTGCATGAAGAATTTAGTTTTTTATACCTGAGCTTCTCGTCATCACCACATAAGGCACTTCTCATTTTGAAAGTAGGTAGCAGCACCAAAAATATTTTTAAAAATGAATTTCTTAAAGTATTCTAGAGTATTAAATTAATTTTAATTCCCGTTTAAAATTGTTAGTGCCATTGTGAATTCGCGGCAAATGCTACAAAGCAAAAAAAAAAAACAAAAAAAACTGCTATTGGCGGACGGCGTAACAGTTCGAGTCACCCGGTATATACAGGTTTTGTCATTGCGTAACAAAGTGACAAAACTGTTCATGTGAACATAATAATGATTAATTATCAGGATTTCAAGCCCATTGGAAAATATAAATGAGGGGCCATTTAAGTATTACGTAAGCAGATTTTCAGCCATTTTTGATCCCCCCTCTCCCCCCCCTTGTCATCAGAACAGTGATTCCCCCCCTTCCCCCGTCAGCAAAATTTCGTCAGCAGCTTAGAATATTTCATATCTTCAAAAAGGGGTGGTTGCAGTGCCGTCTTAACGCATGGGCCCAACCGGGCACGGCCCGGGGGCCTCATGAGAAGAGGGGCCTCACAAAAATTATAATTAGTTGAAATTTTGGAGAGTTTGCCTGATAGGGCCTCAGAAAAATCACTTGGCCCGGGGGCCCATGATGCTCTTAAGACGGCCCTGGGTGGTTGATGACGTAATCAACATTCAACCCCCCCCCCCTATCATCAAAAGTCAGCAAATCCGAAACCCCCTCCCTCCCCTCGATGCTGACGTAATACTTGAATGACCGCTAATAAGATTTTCAAATAAGAAAATTATCAGTTTGTTGACTTCAATTTCGATACGGTGAAAATCTGATATTTCGTTGGATGACAAGTTACCTTCAAGTGGCTTTTTGGTTCATAATGTGGCCGCTCTCTCGCAGGCGAACGAAGCAACGTGCGAATTGGCTAAAGCACAACACAATATTTCACATAATAGTCCGTACTATATTTAATATACAGCGCATAGGTAACGGGGCATATGGCATTTTACTGGCGAAGGATTGGTCCTAGAGGCATACTTCCAGTTAGAAAAAGTACCCGAATAATGTGTAGTACTCAGATATTTGATTCATGTTGCCAGGGGTTACATAGTTATTAAAATTAAAATGTTAACTTTTTATGTGGACACCCTGTGTCCAAAAACCCAATTGGAAAGTTGTTTCCCGGTCTCCAACAGAAAAATTCATCGTTTCTAAGTGCAATATTCACTGAGATATTCGAAGAAGGTTGGAAAAAAAAACATCATTAAACGAGAGGAAACCGTTCTACCCGCATTTAATGCTGTTTTTCCCTAATTTCCTCATTTTTTCGAATTCGAATATCTCGGTGAATATTGCACTTAGAAACGTGAAATTATTTTAGTTGCCATCGGGAAAGTCAGAGCAACAACGTCTTAATTGGGTTCTTTGGCACACGGGGATGGTATAAAAAGTTTTTTTTATTTTATAACTATACAACCCCTTACAACATGAATGACATATCTGAGTTGGGCATATGATTTGGATACTTTTTCTAGTTGGAAGTATGTCTCTAAGACTAACGGCTCGCAAGTAGTGCCATACGCCCTGTTACAAATGCAGTCTGCATATACACGTAAAAAATAGTTTGAGACGAAATACAGTCGACTCTTGTTTTAACGAATACCGTTATAACGGAAAAAATATCGTTTTAACGAAAACTTTTCAAATCCCCCCGGATAAGTTTACATAGGAACAATATAAAAATCTGAAATTTAACGAAATTTCTTTATTACTCCGGTCTCTTGGAGTTCATTATAATGGGGTTGACTGTATTACCACCAAAAAAATCTGATATTTTTGCAATTTTTGATGCGAAAGCAGTCCTTTTTATAATGATTGTGTCATTTTCTTTTATAAATTTAAGAAGGAAACAAAAGAAAGAAAGGGTAGGGAGAGAAAAAAAGAAAAATGGCCAAGAGAGGTTCTCGGTTGTGCGTAAATGCCTTGAAATTCCACTTGTGCGCAAGGGGATTCGGGCCTCACTCTCAGTTTTATGACAAAATTTCACATTTATGAGACGTTTAACTACGGTTACGATTAACCTCTATATATATATAGCTTTCAATATTAAAATATTTCATTTATACGGAGCACAATTTCAATTATTTGGCATTTTCATTTTGACTCGAACTCCAAATCTTTGGCATTTAAACATAATTTCCAACTATCAAATCCACGAGATTTTCGCAAAGATTGTGAAAAATGCGTCGCTGAATTGGTTTTGCATGCGTATTATCAACACTGAAAACCATAAATTTTAGGTTGACAGATACAAAGACGTGCATTCAGCCGGTTACTGACATTTCAAAGTGAAGACTTACGTGAGAATTTATTGCCCTTTTCTGAGAAATCAGCAGATGCAGTGAGTCTCAAATAAACGGATTTAAATTGCTTTAAATGTAGTCATACGCCAATTTAGAATTTTTTTTCCTTATGTCCACAACATTGTTCTTGTAGGATACTACTACAACTTCACCAAACACCAACTCTGGCCATATCGCTATATTGCAATTTACTGCCATTAGTGAGATGGGTTGGAAGTGAAGGCGCTGTCGATCGGTGGTCGCCTCGAGTTCGTTAGGGAAAGTATCTTATCTGTATCCTCCCTTGGGTTCGAACCCGGGACCCTAACAACCACCTACACGATGGTAGACGAGCATCTTACCGCCATGCCACTCGGGCACTTCTTGCAGGATAGAAAAATTGCATGGGAATTATTTTGGATGTTGTAGGCCAGTAGTAGGCCACCAGCAGGCTTACGTAGTAGGGCAGTTAATAGGAAGCATTACAGTATAGATTAAAAAAAATTCAAAGATGTGGTGTCAATCTTAGAAGAAGTCCCAATACATTATCTGCTTGGTTTGCTTATAGAAACCAATCAGCTAACCAAATGGCGTTAAGACCGTCTTAAATATGTTTAAAATCACGTTTTTCCTGCTAAATTGAAAGGAATGACATATGAACACTTGCGATTGAAACAACAGTAAATTTATGCAATTACCGTTTCTTAAGTTATACAGAAATGTAATTCTAAAAAATATAATTTCGCGGGTATTTTTCCTCATGTATGATTTGGTCTCTTGGAGTTCGTTATAACTGAATTCAACTTTATTTCTTTTCAGTGGAGGCAATGGGTTGGCACACCCCTCCCCAAAAATTCATACCCCAGAGCAATCATTCTTTTTATTCGATTTTTATTAATATATTCCCCATCAGACCACTCAGTGCCGGTTGAAGATAGCTATCCGTCTGTAATGGCATGAAAACGATGGGTTTTTTTAAAAGCTTTCATTTTTCACGAATAGCGAAAAAATTGCGAAAAATATATTCTAGGCATTTTTTGTTTGAAATTAAATTTTTTTTAGTCAGAGTGACTAAAAAAATTTAATTCCACAAACTTCTTCGTGGCCCCCGTATCAGTAGCCGTGGCTCCCCTTTCGCCAGAATTTCACCCGTGGTCCCCCTGCAATATCCTAGGGTCCCCCCTGAGGTCATATGGCCCCCGGTTGAGAACCACTGGTCTAGTGCACCCGGAAAGTGAAAGGACGGGGGTTCGATTCCCGCAGGGGCAGCTGAATTTTTTCTCTCTTCGCAACAGCTAGTTGTTAAAAAACCTTCGTCGTATGGTAGCGGAGAGTGACGTAATCCTTGTATATAACTATTACTTGGTGTTTAATTAGTCACTCTTTTGTACCCTCTTGAGATTCCCGAAGATACGTTCATAAAGAAATCATCAAAAATTCCATTGAAAATTGAAAAAGTAACATTTCAAACACATTGAGAAGCTATTATTCTCTCTCTCGTGGTCTTCATACACCGAAGTCACCATAAATGAAGTTATCAAAGCAAACATATTTATGTTACGGGCCGTTCAAGTATTACATAAGCAAATTTTTTGCCATTTTTGGCCCTTCCCCCCTTGTCAGCAAAAGTTAGCAAAACGCTGACCCCTCCCCCCTCTTTTGTCAGCAAAATTTCGTCATCAGCTCTGCCCCTCTGAATCCTAACGCTTAACGCATATTGGACGCATCAGACACGTTCACGGGGGGGGGGGGGAGGAAGGGGCATAGGGGGCTCGTGCCCCCCCCCCCTCCCACGATCAAAATTTTTTTTTTTTCGATGCAAAATTTTTTTTTTTTTTGAAATAGAAATTTCGGAAGAAAATATCTTTAAATGTTATTATAATCAATTCCTGCTAATTTCAATGCCATTTGAAGGCTATGAACTCAAAATTTATCTTTAATAAATTAATTGTGACCCACCCTCTATATAAGCCATATAATTATAAATCACATAAAGGCCCTGACCCGCGGACCAAATATAGCCCTGGGGGTTAACTTACGCGGCCCCTGCCCTCTTCAAAAATAATTTTATAAAAATGAATCAAGCGGCACATTTACAAATTGCTTAAGCGTCCCGTGGTACAATTCCTGAACATTTAAGTGGCCCGTGGTACAATTCCAGAACATTTAAGTGGCCCGTGGTACAATTCCAACATATTTAAGTGGCCCGTGGCATATTTTCAGATCACTTAAATTACCCGGGACACAGTTCTAGAACACTTAAGCGATCCATGACATATTTAGATATCCCTTGAGTGACATGTGACGTAGTTTTAGAGCACTTAAGTGGCCCCCAGTGCGGTTCTACATCACTGAAGTTACCCGCGGCACATTCTCAGATTATTTAAGTGATCCGCGGCATATAATCACGGATCACTTGAATGATGCGTGGCACAGTTCCAGAGCACTTAAGCGGCCCGGACACATTGCCAGATCACTTGGATCCGTGAAACATTTAGAGTTCACTAAAATGGTTCTGTAGGGCACTTATCAATAGGGGGGGGGGGAATGTTACTTCAAGTACCCACAAACTATCGAAAGGTTTTCTCGTTTTTGGCGCACCGAGTAAGATGCCATTAAAAATATTTCATATTTTCATAAAGGGTGGTTGATGACGTAAGCATTATTCAAACTTCCGTCTTGTCATCAAAAGTCAGCAAATCGGAAACTCCCTCTCCCATCGATGATGACGTAATACTTGAACGGCCCCTTACCTGCTCACATTGAAACGCATTCTCAACGCGACATACATTCAGTGTGAACAACCAATCTGTTAATAATAGCACTAAATTTTGGCTTGGTTATGGGAAATCGTAAATAACCAAGTCCTCATTAGTTTATTGGTAGAATTTTACAAAGTAAACAAGGTTTACGGGGGCTCAGTCGATTGGGCCCAAAATGGGAGTATATTTCGACTTCCAATGTATTCCCCGAACAGGTCGATTGCGCCCACTCCAATTCTAATGCTTGTGAATTACGGGAAGGGGGGGGGGGGGTCGGCTACCAACTGCTGAGTGGGGGTGTCACTCAGGCTATAGAGACCCGATCACTGTATATAGACATTAAGCAGTTTTTGCTACAAAAAAAAGATGAAAATAGTGTAGATCGGGGCCGGCTTGCATTTTAGGTAATTTCGACTATCTTTGGCTTCTATATGAAATGTCCTGGCTTTTTTTAATGAAGTTGATTTGAGAATTTATTATTTATTGAAATCAAGGATTAAGATCACTTATATAACTTATAAATTACATTATGGTAATAATAACTATAATTATAAAAACTAATTATATTCATACAAATAAATATTTATCAAACTAAATATTTTTCCTTGAATCCATTGTGATTAGCAATAGTGCTTCGTTTCCCGTTGTTTGGGATTTCTTTAGTGGTTTCAGTGATTACATAGACACAATTTTGTTAAACTTTGAAAACTTTTTTGGTGATAATTGGCGATGTCCCGTATTTTCCCGTAGGGGATCCCGATGTACTGCAAATTCCTTTCCGAGGAGATATTGTCAGTCGGAGTATATAGCGTACTGTATGTATAATACTTTTCTAACAAAATACATTTCGCAGGCCGGATGGAAGCCCTTCGCTGTGTGCATTTGGTCTGCGAGTCGGAAGTTGTACGTCCCTAGTGTAGATGATTTTTAAATCAAATTGTATAAGAATTCATATTGATAGAAGAGAGAAGACATTTGGAAGTTCCTCATGTGATATAATATTTCTCTGACGAAATATGATCATATCTTCAACATTCACAGGTCGGGTTTTAATAAAATTAGACTGAAACTTATATTAATGAATAGGAAGATGAAAAATGTCTCATCTATAAAAGTATGTAAAGATTGAATAATCACTGAGGAATGCGTTAATCATACAGGATTCAGGTTTTAATCAGGAATAGGCAAATTATAGGCGTCAGGTCACCATGGCAACTATAAAATCGGTATTGATGCCAGTGCCTGCCTAAGGCATGGGCCCACTTTGCCATGGCCCGGGGGGGGGGCCTCACGAGTAGAGGAGCCTCATAAAAATGAGATCTGTTTAAAATTCACTAGAATTTACCATGAAGGGCCTCAGAAAAACCACTTGGCCGGGGAGCCCAAGATGCTCTTAAGCCGGCCCTGATTGGTGCCTAAAATTTTGTATGCATCATTGCTAAACTGAAGTGTAACTAAGACTACTTTTTTTGACTTCGTAATAATGTCTTCGTAATAATAATGAAGGAAGAGTTTAATTATGTGGGCTACAAACTTTAATTTTCCAGTCTATTAGCAATTAATTCTCGAGTGTAAAGTACTGAAGAAATGTTGGATAGGTTTTTAATGGCATAGCTTTTTTTTTATACAGCTTCGAGTATGATTTCCACTTTATTTTTGCAAGAGTGAAGCTGATGGACACGCACCCGTAATATATCTTAAATGCGAGAATCAATCACTATACGTACAACTATGAATAATTAGAGCCGTGGTGCTCATTGAGAACAGTTCTGCCGGACGAAAAAAGCGAGAAAAATAAATAAAATATTAAAACGAAAATTCGATTGACTATATAAAAAAAATTGTTTAGAGAAATCAGTGATGAAAATGTCTCGAGTTGAAAATAAAATAAGCTTTCAAAAAAAATAGATGGAAAATGGTGCAAATGTCAAGCATAAACATTTAGAATAAGTTAGAATAAGCAAAATGACACTTGAATTTGCTTGCCTCTTAGCACGGTTAAATTTATATTAATTGTTTTCACTGTCAATTTTGATCAAACTCCTCTGCCGACTTCATTTATATCAGCGGATAAAAACGTGAACCCCCCCCCCCCCCATAAAAGAAAATTTCGGATTTTTGATTGAAAATGTAATTTTTTTGTGGAATTTTCTGAAAATTATATTTACAGAAAAAATACCTATATAAAGATAAACTTCACAATAAATGAAAATTTTTTTTGTTCTAAACGTAAATGATGAACGTAATGATGAAACGTAGCTATGAACAGTATTTCATTAAATAATAATACAATTTTTATACAAGTGTTCGAATACGATCACGGCAGTTCAGGATCGGGAAATGGCGATTTGAAAATTTAAGTTGATAAAAATACTGCATAGATAAAACAAAAGAGAAATTAATGCTCAGTTAATGTAATGAATAAAATTATCACTTTTTGTTTGTAATGAAAAGCTACACCTATATATCAGGAATTGCTTCCTTGATATTTCTTTTCGGTCATAGTATTGTTTGAGAAGATTTTTGATAAATACTTTCGATTTCTTATATATTTTTGATTAAACCTTTTGCTAATTTGCCCACCGTTTTTCAAAACATGAGTTTCTATATGATGAGTATCTGTAATAACCTTAAGAAAACAGAATATATTTGGATTGGGATGAAAAAAAACCTCATTATACCATGAATGCAACGATTCGTTTCATTGGTGGTGCGTTCTGAAGTCGTACGGGGAGTTGCCCATAATGCTAGTGAAAATTTAGAGTCCTCTGCTCGTAATGCTGAAAATGTAATCGTCCTCCGTATAGTCTGAAAATTTCTCAATATTTTTTTCCTGTGGGTTGGTCGGACATAAGGTCTTCTGCGAAAGCGTCAGAAACATCACCTTTCGGAAAAGGGCAAGCCGAAACACAAGTGAAGCCACTGAGACTTCTCAGAATTACCATCTTTATAATCCACACTAAGGCCACATTCTTGAATTTTCCTGTACCACGCTTGGGTGAGATGAAACCTACAACCAGTGATGCTACAGTTGGGCCATACTTTCCTCGCAGTCATGTGTACAGAAGTTTCAAGAACACATCAACTTCGAGGGGCATGAAATCTTCTCTGCATAACTCAATTATCATTTTGAAGCCATTCACATAAGTTTGACTCATTTTATCTGGAAGCAGAAAAAATACTAATGGGACAAAACGACTATTCTCAACAACATGGACAGTGAATAGCTGACTAAAATACTTTGGACAGTAAGCAAAAGTACTGTCGACCGAAATTTTACTTTGTTTGCTAAAATAGTTCAAACTGGAATTTACAAGACAAACAATGTGACGATCTCGGTCATTGAACTGCAGCAAAGTTTCACCTCGTGCACTTCACCTAAGCTTTTCTACAACGTGGGTAGATTTTTTTTGCCTTGCTCTTTCGATACATATATTTTTTAATTATATAATTTACTCAATCTTTCACGTTGATATTTTCGGAAGGGCGAGAAGCACTAATTTCTTCTTCGATGTTTCGTGATGGTTTTTCAAAGAGATTTTCCTCCACCTTTCTTTTGACCGCATTCGATATTATTTACCTCTGAAGATGATTTTCGATTTCAAGTTGTGAGCCAACTTCCGAGTTGAAAATTATTGTACCATTTTCATCCTGTACAGCTTTGCAGTGCAATTCTTATTAGTACATCTCCATTTGATGCCTTCATTCGTTTTGTGACCTTTATAAAACTTTTTTAAAACCTTTATAAAACTTTTTTAAAACCTTTATAAAACGCCTTTGTTTTATTTTTTACAGCTAATTTAGGAATCATAATTGAATTTTTCTAGTTTTAAAAAAATATCTGAGCTGACAGAGTTGAAAATTTTTCAGAAATCTTAGTGTGAGACTTGGAAAAAAAAAGAAGTGAAAATTTTTTTGAGGGAAGAAGAAGCACACGGGTTGATGTCTTGGAAGACACCTGTATACCCTAAGACGCCTTCATATACGTCATATACGTATATCAAGGGGTTCTAGTATACCCTAAAAGAGGGTGACGTCATTGTTGATACTTGAAAAAGAGTAATTTGGAAATGACCCCTCGAAAAAAAATTGTATGGAGCACTATAATTTGATAACGACCCCCTCGTAGGGCGGGGTGTGCGAACTTTATGCAAAGAAGAGAGGGCGAGACTTTAAAAAAAACAAACACAAATACAATGCCACAACAGGCAAAATGCCCAACCGAGGTGGCTGAGAAAAAGATGCCCATAACAAATATGGATGTTATATATTTAAAAAATACAGCAAAAATAAAAGTGATAAGTGCGTTGAAAACATTAATTTTCTAGGGTGACGTCATCGCTGAGACTTGGGGAAAAAAAAATAGAATAACGACTTGATTCCATGGGATTCCTGACGTGACGTCTGGAATTTCACACGTTAGCGCTATAAAAAATTCTACATTGTATTTTCTGAAAAAAAAAATTTACTAACGATAATTTGGGAAAGATTTCTCTTCACGGGATGACATCATAGGAAAGAAACACAATACGCAGCGCCATCTAGAGAGCCTCTCCTTATCGCGTGGCAGCAAAGGGCAGCACCCATTGTTGTCGTGCCCCCCCCCCCTATTGTGTCCTAGTATTCCGTTACTTCTATTCATCCGAGAGTCATACTTCCAATTGGAAAAAGTATCGAAACAGCGTGCGGATTTGAAACACGCCATCTATATTGCAAATAGCTGTATAGTTATTAAAATATAAAAATTAATGTTTTATACGGTTCCCCTATCCTTTAACTTCCAATTAGAAAGTTGTCGCCCTGTCTTTCTTGAGGCCAACAAAAAATTCAAAAATCTGAGGAAAGTTGGGAAAGAGCAGCATGAACTAAGGGACGACGCTTCTTTCCCTCATCTGTGCTCTTCTTTTCCTTCGAGTTTTTGAATTCAAATATTTCAGCAAAAAAATTGTTCTTAGTCTCTCACTCATTTCATTTCTCTCACTCATTTATTTTTTGCCAGTTCAGACAAGTTATTTTCTCCTGTGAATTTATGTCTCGCGGTTCCGCAAATTACTTCTCCCATGTTCACCAGTCCCTGAAATTGTTCAACTTTATTTACCAGCCCGCAGTTGTCAAATAGTTGAGGAACACCGTGCTATAACTTGAACATTTATATTCATGTAAATTACTTATCATTTTCTGTGTTTTTAATTGTAGAAAATATATAATTTTGAAATCGAATTTTTCTAAATGACATTATATTATAGGTATTGAATTCGAGGTACAGGATTTTACGGATGTAGGTCGATTGCGCGAACCTTTCAAGCTAATCACTGGATTTCCAAACTGGAGACTGATTTTACATGATTTAAGAAATATTTACTTCAAATGTTTCTGAAGATCACCATATATACTTCATATCCGATAGAACTTACTTTCTAACGTAGTATATCATTATAACAACACATTAATCGTAAAATCGATCCTAATATCCTATCTTCGATCCCAATATGCGTTAGGAGGGGGTGGGGGCAGAGCTGACGAAATTTTGTTGACGGAAGGAAAGGGGTCAAAGCATGCTGATTTTTGCTAACGGGGTGGGGGTCAAAAATGGCTGAAAACTTACTGACGTAATACTTGAATGGCCCCCTAATCTCTTCAAGAGCACCAAAAAATTTGGAGCACTTACAAGGAAAATCTCCCAGGGTGTCTGTCGTCTTCAAAAATTATGAAAAAAATTAAGTACATTCATCTCGCCTAAAAACACATGAAAAAAAAAATTAGCGCCGGGATGCAATTATTAAAGCTACAAAAATTATTAATTAAAAATGATAACAATTTGCTACTTATCACCTCTCGCGCTTCTTTGCGGATGTCTATAAATAAAACTTACTCACAATTTCCTTTCTTTTCTTTCCTCCATATTTCCTCTATTCTAGAAAAACTAGTAATTTCTCTTCCTTTGTCTGTGCTGTGTGTGTGTGTACTTGATCCAGGAAGTCTAGAAATACTAGCGGGCTCATCACTAAGAGAAACAACGCTTGTTAGCTCTGTAATGGTCAACGATGCCTAGGAAATCGTAAAAAAAATCGTTAAAATTTCAACTAGTTTCAACTAAGACGAAATTATCTAGCAGGTGTCCACGTACCAATATTTTAAAAAACGAAAATAATAAATCCTAAACTTTTTAAGAAATAATGGTTTAGAATAGCTTATGTAAAAACAACAGCAAATGCATAACCATCATATCCGCCATCACCGAGCACTCTGATGTCAGCATTATCACTCTTGACGAGCCCATCCTAATTTTCAGACGCTATAACTTGATCCTGTGTTGAATGAATGGTGTCACTGTATGACTCTAGGGATGCGGGATTTTTAATTCGTTATTGGCGTATATATATTGGCATTAAAAATATTAATATTTACTTACTTTTTTTGTCACCCATAATAAGTTCACCGGTTTTTTTTATATTTTTGTGCATATCAAAATCAGGGGAATCAATAATATTTTTGTCAAAAATTTTTGATTTCACCTTGGGACCCTTTCCTTGTAAGTTACTCTGTTAATCTCTCGGTTTTTTTTGTCTAATAAGTAGATAATTTTGTCATCGGTCGATTAAAAATGTTATAAGTTAAAATTTTGATGGTTGCCTGTTGATTTCGCGCACCGCAATAGATGTGGGCTTTAGACGAAGACTAAAGTCTATTCCGCTAAAGAAAATACCCTCCGCTCCACATCTACAGGGACAGTTTTTCAGTCTCACTTAAACAACTGCCAATTTCAGATGATTCCAAGAGCTACAGCTCTCCACTCCACTCCGTCTTACTCCTTTCAGTATACTCCTTTCAGCGGAGCAACGATAGAGTCCACACCGCATTAGAATCACCTGATGGCTTTTCCGGCATCTCGATAATGAAATGAGTCGGCAAGAAAAATAATTTTGCTCAAAGAATCAAGCAAAAAAAAAAATTTTCTTGTAATCCCACCTCCACTTCAACAACTCGTCATCATCATCATCATTCCCCCATTGCAACAGCCAGCTTTGGCTAAACTGAGCAACACTAGAGAGGAAGTGTGCTTCAAAAAATCGTCGAGGACATTCAGGATTGGTGTGCATCAACGCCATTGAACTGAACCACAGCAAGTGCCAATTTATTTGGTTCACGAGAAAAACAGACCCAGGAAACGCTCCCATACATATCGGTGGCGCGGCCGTGGAACCAGTAAGAAAAGTGAAATACTTAGGCTGTATTCTGGACAGGCTAATGACTTTTGGTTCCTCAGATTGACTATGTCAGGAACAAGGCCACCCAAGCCTTAGGTATGCTCTCCAAAATGACATTTCCTCAAGCTCGTCTCTCCTTAAAGAATAACGTCACACTATATAAATCTACACTTCAACCAATTATGACATATGCAGCCATCTAAGTCTACACAAGTCATAGCAATATGAAAAAGATACAATCTTAGCAAAACAAGATCCTAAGTTCTCTTGTGAGAGCACCTAAATTTATACGTGGAGCTGACATTAGGAAAGACCTGGGTATACCCCTTATTCTGGACTTCATCAAGAAGCTCTCTAAAACCCACCGTGACAAACTTCAGAACTCATATGGCCATCTCAATGAGATAGTCACTTACGACCCATTGCAGAGAACCATATACCATTGGCCAAGAAAGATATTGCATACTGACTGAACACGCTACTGCTCTTATAAAGAAAATTATGTATACTATTATTATTTTTGTTATAAATGTTTTCGAGAAAAAAAGAAAAAAAAAAGGAATACGGAAAAAAGAATAAATTTAAATAATGTATTTAAAAAAATGAATAAATACATTCATGTCCATAAATTAAGGATAATTCAGAATCACATGGAAATCGAAATCTAAAGTAAAAATTTCACATGTAGAATTATCACACACATCTGCAAGAATGACATGCAAATTTCAGGAAGCCACCAGATGATGCCGATACTACGTCACAATGACGAGAGTGTAAGAAAGGGGTATATAAGGAATGGTGGCAAAGAAGTAAAATTGTTCACAATAGTTCTGTAAGGCGCTCAGTGCCATAAGCGAATAGTTATGACACAGAGGACGCATGTGAATGATTTTTTACGTGGTAGAATTATCGGCCGCCTGGAATGTGGGCGTACTCAGATGGAAGTATCCGAGGAACTTGGAATTGCCCAAAGTGTCATCTCTAGGCTTTGGCAACGATTCCGAGATAACGGAAATGTCAGTAGACGTTACAGTACAGGTCACCCCCGAGTTACAACGCCGAATGAAGACCGGTATTTGGCAGTAACTGCCAAAAGAAGCAGACGGAGCACAGCATCCGACCTGTCTCGTCAGCTATCTGCAGCCACGGGTATCACAGTTTCAAGGCAAACCGTGTACAGACGTTTGGGAGATATTAGTCAATATGCTCGCAGGCCTGTCAGATGTGTTCCGCTCACGGCAACTCACTGTCGGCAGCGATTAGCCTGGAGTAGAGAACATGCAATGTGGACATCGTCACAGTGAGCTTGTGTGATATTTTCCGACGAGTCCAGGTTTAGCTTGCAGTCTGATTCACGTCGGATTTTCATATGGAGAACGCCAGGTACCCGTTACCGCCAAGACAACATCATTGAACGACACCGTTACGGTGGTGCAGCATTGCTCGTTTGGGGTGGAATTATACTGGGTTCCAGAACAGATCTGCATGTTCAAACCGGAACCATGAAAGCGCAAATTTATCGGGACATCATTCTGGAACAACATGTACGTTTGTTTAGGGGTGCCATAGGCGCAGAATTTGTGTTTATGGATGACAACGCCCGTCCTCACCGAGCAAACATCGTAAACGAATGCCTTGAATCTGAGGATATAACCCGTATGGAATGGCCAGCATTCTCACCTGACTTGAATCCTATAGAGCATGTGTGGGACATGCTTGGCCGACGAGTTGCAGCCCGTCAACCCCCTCCTACATGTGTACCGGAACTTCGGAGAGCATTGCTTGCTGAGTGGAGTGATCTTCCCCAAGATCAGATCGATAATTTGATACTCAGCATGCCTAGGCGTTGTACGGACTGTATTTCATCGCATGGGAGACATACAATGTATTAACCATCATACCAACCATGTAATAGAAAGTTTTTGTAAAGGAGATATTTTTTACAATTGCTCCAGGGAGCAAAAATCGTAGTTTTTATGAATGGTATCATACATACACCATCGTTTTTGTTCTTTCTCTTTTGTTTAATAAATGGGCTTTATGAATAAGTAACGTTTGTTTTGTTTCTGAACCTTTATTTTCCGGAGCTGGCATTATCCTTAATTTATGGACATGATTGTATATATATAAACGCAAAACATGCTTTCTAGTGTAAAATACTTGACTGCATATTTCTACCAATAGATGGCAGCACACTTTTCGAAATATGTGGGAAAAATTTAGTCAAAAGGGGAATTTTCGAGGGAAATTTTGCTTGATGAGGCTTTTGCTTACCATCACTGGTTGTGAACTTTGCGAGAAAGTTGTTAAATACGTGTAAATTGCTGTTCTGTGAATAAATATGTGTTTGTCCGTCAAACCGCTTCTTGTTTTGCTGTCTCGAAGTCTTGTGGAAAAAATTGTCCGGAACAATATTATGAAAATGTAGTGTGGGTATTTACGAATTTAAAATATTGAAAACTGCAATAACTATCGTTTAAAAAACGGGACAAATGCATAAAAAAGTCTTAACGAAAATTACAGGAATGTCCCGTAATACGGGACAAAAGTGATCCGTCAAATTGTTTCAGGCATTTTAGTGGTTCAGAATGGTTGTGATTTTACTGCTCTTATACTTGATATATGAAGTTCAATTCCAGCCATAGGCGGAGATAGACTTGGAAGTCTGTAGGGGCACGATGATGATGTCAATTCATATGTACATAAGATCAGTCAACTCCACTTTCGACGCTGGGGGGGGGGGGGGCGTAAATCCACCAATGTTTCTAGCAAACAAGTGAAAAAATGATTTTATATTCAAACTTTAAGTATTATAAATGTCACAAAAGGAATGAAGGCATCAAATGGAGATGTACAAACAAGAAGTGCACTGCAAAGCTGTACACGATGAAAATGGTACAATAATATTCAACTCGAATTGGCTCACAACTTGAACCCGAAAATCATCTTCAGAGTTAAATAATATCGAATGCGGTCAAAATAAAAGTGGAGGAAATGTCTTTGAAAAACCATCACGAATCATCCAAGAAGAAATTAGTGCTTCTCGCCCATCCAAAAATATCAACGTGAAGGATTGAGTAAATTATATAATTAAAAAAACATATGTATCGACAGAGAAAGTCGAAAAAATCTACCCACGTTGTAGAAAAGCTTAGATGAAGTGCATTAGAAAATTTTGACGCAACATCATTTCGAGGTGAAATTTTGCTGCAGTTTAATGACCGAGATCGTCATATTCTTTGTCCGCAAATTCAAGTTTGAACAATTTTAGCAAAGTAAAATTTTGGTCGACAGTACTTTTGCTTACTGTCCAAAGTATTTTAGTCAGCTATTCACTGTCCATGTTGTTGAGAATAGTCGTTGTGTCCCATTAGTATTTTTTCTGCTTCCAGATAAAATGAGTCAAACTTATGTGAATGGCTTCAAAACGATAATTGAGTTATGCAGAGAAGTTTCATGCCCCTCGAAGTTGATGGTGTTCTTGAAACTTCTGCACACAGAGCTGCGAGGGAAATATGGTCCAACTGTAGCATCACTAGTTGGAGGTTTCATCTCACCCAAGAGTGGTACCGAAAAATTCAAAAATGTGGTCTCAGTGCGGATTATAAAAGATGGTAATTCTGAGAAGTCTCAGTGGCTTCACTTGTGCTGCGGCTTGCTTTTTTCGAAAGATGTTTCTGACGCTTTTGCAGAAGATCTTATGTTGGACCAACCCACAGGAAAAAAATATTGTGATATTTGCAGACTATACGGCGGACGATTACATGCAGAGAACTCTAAATTTCCACTGGCATTATGGGCGACTCCCCATGCGACTTCAGAACGCACCACCAATGAAACGAATCGTTGCCATTCACGGTATATAATGAGTTTTTTTTTTTTTTTAAATCTCAATCCAAATATACTGTTTTCCTAAGATTATTACAGATATTCATCATATAGAAATCCATATTTTGAAAAACGGTGGGCAAATTACAAGGGCATAGCGCGGGGGGGGGGGGGACTTAGTGGTCTGGTCCTCCGAAATTTGAGAAAATGACCGAAAAAAGGGAAAAAGATGGCCAAATCTATTGTTCTATCACTTTGGTCTCCCTCCGAATGAAAGTGAACAAAATTCCTTTCTACGCCCTTGGCAAATTAGCAAAAGGTTTAATCAAAAATATATAAGAAATCGAAAGTATTTATCAAAAATCTTCTCAAACAATACTATGACCGAAAAGAAATATCAAGGAAGCAATTCTTATATATAGGTGCAGCTTTTCATTACAAACACAAAAAGTGATAATTTTATTCATTACATTAATTGAGCATTAATTTCTCTTTTGTTTTATCTATGCAGTATTTTTATCAACTGAAATTTTCAAATCGCCATTTCCCGATACTGAAATGTGTAGCCGTAGTCATATTTGAACACTTGTATAAAAATTGTATCATTATTCAATGAAATTATTGTTCATAAACTATCACGTTTAGAACAAAAAAAATTTTCATTTATTGTAAAGTTTTTGTTTACAGAAAATACCTACATAGAGATAATTTTCAGAAAATTTCACAAAAAAATTACATTTTCAATCAAAAATCCGAAGAAAGTTTTAAGGTACACGTCTTCATCCGTTGATAAATAAAGTCAGCAGAGGAGTTTGATCCAAATTCAGAGTGAGAACAACTAATTTAACCATGTTAAGAGGTAGGCAAATTCAAGTGTCATTTTGCTTATTCTAATTTGATATTTATGCTTGACATTTGCACCATGTTCCATCTATTTGGAAAGCTTATTTTGAACTTCGAGACATTTTCATCACTGATCCTCCAAACATTTTTTTAATAGTCAATCGCATTTTCATTTAATTTTTTATTTATTTTTCTCGCTCTTTTCGTCGGGCAGAACTGTTCCCAATGAGCACCACGGCTCTAATTATTCAAAGTTGTACGTACAGTGATTAATTCTTGCATTTAAGATATATTACGGGTGCGTGTCCATCAGCTTTACTCTTGAAAAAAATGAAGAGGAAATAATACTCGAAGCTGTATAAAAAAGAGAAAGCTATGAAATTAAAAAAACCTATCCAACATTCCTTCAGTACTTTATACACGGAGCAGAGAAGAATTAATTGCCAATAGACTGGGAAATTAAAGTTTGTAGCCCACATAATTAAACTCTTACAGCAAGAAAATAAAAACTCAAAAAAGTGTGTGTGTGACCTTTTTCGATGGCAACTGTGCTCATTTCAATTTTTTTTCCTCTCTCTTCATTAAGATGTTCCCAAAGTTCACCATCTGGCTGTAGAGTGGTTAAGGAGCCACCTCCTGACTGTGCAGGTCGGGGTTCGAATCCCGGTTTGGTCATGGGTGTCTACTAACACTAACGAATTCCGTATACAGATCTTATCGGACCCTACTAGAATATACGATCTGCGGCCTCGTCACTGAAACTCATCTACTGAGAGCCAAGCGACGTTGTGCCTATCCACATTTCGTACTGACGAATGTCAAATCAACTTGTAAACACTGCCGTTTTAACGCATGGGTCCACCCGGGCATGGCCCGGGGCCTCACAAAAATGAGAACTAATTGAAGTTTTCAAGAATTTTCCTGGTAGGGCCTTAGAAAAACCAGATGGCCCGGGGGCCCATGATGCTCTTAAGACGGCCCTGCTTGTAAATTGAGATTATATTCCAGAGACAATTAATCATAATCAGTCTTGGCGATACTACGATTATTCAAATCAACTTTATTATAAGATGCGCGTGATCTGGCGGTTATACCTTTCGGAGTTCTTTAATTTCTTCCTCCGTATATTATGATACGTCCATTGACGAACATTGATTATATGTGAATTTACATGTGCAATCTATGTGTAATATTTTTATTTATTATTCTGAAGATGTTTAATAAAATTTCCAACACACCCATCCTCCAGGAACGCTTCGATATCTCAATGCGATGGGAAGCGGGGTGTGTTTGGTTTTCAAAGGTCAAAGATCTTATGGGAATACGTGAGGATCGCGTTAAAAAATTAGTCCCATAGCTTCCCTGATAGTAAAAGCTGCAGACAGCTCAGAACCAGGGCTGGACACACACAAATCTAGAAAAAAATTAGGCACCAACCTAATTTCTTTGGAGCCAAGCATGTTTTTCCCCAAGAAAAACTAGTCCTAAATAAGGTTTTTTTTTTACTTTTCCCAGACTTTATGACCCTTTTCCCATGTTGAAAGACACATTATTACGAAATCAAAAAATTTTGTGTGATAGTTACACTTCAGTTTAGCAATGATGCATATAAAATTTTAGGCATCAATACCGATTTTCTAGTTGCCATGGTGACCTGGCGCCTATAAATTGTCCATCCCTGACTAAAACCTGAATCCTGTATGACAAACGCTTTCCTCAGTGAATATTCAATCTTTATATACTATTATAGGTTAATATAAGTTTTAACATAAGTTTCAGCCTGATTTTATTGAAACCCGACCTGAATGTTGAAGATGTGATCATATTTCATCAGAGAAATTTTATATCACATGAAGAACTTCCAAATGTCTTCTCTCTTCTATCAATATGAATTCTTATACAATTAATTTAAAAATCATCTACACCAGGGATGTACAACTTCCGACCCGCAGACCAAATGCACACAGCGAAGGGCTTCCATCCGGCCTCCGAAATGTATTTTGTTAGAAAAGTATTATACACACAGTACGCTACATAAACTACGACTGACCAGCTACTCGAAAAAGAATTACAGTACATCGGGATCCCCTACGGGAAAATACGGGACATCGCCAATTATCACCAAAAACGTTGTCAAAGTTTAACAAAGTTGCGTCTATATAATCACTGAAATCACTAAAGATATCCCAAACAGCGCAAAACGAAGCACTATTGCAAATCACAATGGAGATTCACGGAATTTTGATGATTATAGAGTTATTATTACTATATATAATGTAATTTATATAAGTTATATAAGTGATCTTAATCCTTGATTTCAATAATTAATAAAAATTCAAGCAACTTCATTAAAAAAAGCAGGACATTTCATATAGAAGTCGTGATAGTTAAAATTACCTCTAAAATGCAAGAGTCGTCGACACTATTTTTATTTACCATATTTTTTTGTGGCAAAAACTGCTTAATGTTTATATGCAACAATCTCGTCTCTATAGAGTGACACGTCACTCAGCAGTTGGTATTCCCCCCCCCTTCCCGTCACCCACAAGGATTAAAAGCAGACTGGGCCACGACCTCCTATATAACCTAGTTATATAGGAGGTTATCTAGGTGGTCGTGACTGTGCTCAATCGACCTGTTGGGGGGGAATACATTGGAAGTCGAAACACTTGTGGTGGTGCTGTCCGCAAAAGTGCGTAGGTGTTGGCATTCCTATATTATATAAATCTGCCAACACGTCGTTTTCGTGAGCGCGCCTTTTCTTGACTTCTCTTACGCTGTTTTAAGAGAGACTTTCATTTCTTGCAGAGTCAAGTCGTCATTATCTGTGTCCGGGTATTCTCGTTTCGTATATGTGTAACGTACTGTGTGTTTCTTCAAATTAATAAACTTTATACAGTAATTAGCTGTTATCTGGAGTTTAAGTATTTTTTGTGAGTCAGATTTACGCTATCTATGGACAAGTCACTACTTGAATTTAAGTGTCAGCACTCACACTAGTGATACAGCCCCCGTAAACCTTGTTACTTTGGAAATTTCTACCAATAAAGTAATGAGGACTTGGTTATTTACGATTTCCCATAACCAAGCAAAAATTTATTGCTATTATTAACAGATTGGTTGTTCACACTGAATGTATGTCGCGTTGAAAATGTGTTTCAATGTGAGCAGGTAAGGGGCCATTCAAGTATTACATCAGCGTCGATGGGAGGGGGGGGGGAGTTTGAATAATGCTTACGTCATCAACCACCCTTTATGAAAATATGAAATATTTTTAATGGCATCTTACTCGCTGCACCAAAAACGAGAAAAAGCTTTCGATAATTTGTGGGCACTAGAAGTAATATTCCCCGTATTGATGTATTATGCATTTGTAATGTTGATGTTATTATAAGTGCCCTACAGAGCCACTTTAGTGACCTCTAAATTTTCGCGGATCCAAGTCATCTGGGCCGCTTAAGTTCTCTGGAACTGTGCCAATCATCACTGAAGTGATCCGTAATTATATGCCGTGGGCCACTTAAGTGCTTTAAAACTACACCACATGTCGCTCATGGGATCTCTAAATGTGTCACGGATCGCTTAAGTGTTCTGGAACTGTGTCCCGGGTCATTTAAGTGATCTGCGAATGTGACACGGGCCGCTTAATACTCTGGAATGGTACCACGGGACATTTAAGCGATCTGTAAATGTGCCGCTTACTTCATTTTTACAAAATTAGGTTTGAGGAGTGCAGGCCGCATATGGCCTAGGGCCATATTTGGTCCGCGGGCCAAGGGCCTTTATGCGATTTATCATTATATGTCTTAGAGTGCGGGTCGCAATGAATTTATTAAAGAGAAATTTTGAGTTCTTACCCTTTAAATAGCATTGAAATGAACAGAAATTGATTATAATAACATAAAGATATTTTCTCTCTCTCTCTTCCGAAATTTCAATTAAAAAAATTTTTTTTTTTGCATTAAGAAAATAAATTTTTGATCGTGGGAGGGGGCACGAGCCCCCTATACCCCCCCCCCCCCCGTGTACGTCTTTGATCCCACCAATATTCGTTAGGATTCAGAGGGGCAGAGCTGCTGACGAAATTTTGCTGACAAGGGGGGGGGGGGGGTCAGTGTTTTGCTGACTTTTGCTGACAGGGGAAGGGAGGAGAAGGTCAAAAATGGCAAAAAATTTGTTTACGTAATACTTGAACGGCCCTAAATATGTTTGCTTCAAAAATTTCATTTATGGTCACTTCGGTGTATAAAGAAGATCACGAGAGGGAGAGAACAATAGCTTCTCTATGTGCCGCTAAAGGTGGTCAAGTGGTTATAGTGACGGACTCGCATCGCGAGGACTCGGGTTCAAACCCCACCTTCACCATACTGGTGGTCGGCTGAAGTGGGTTTTCTGTGGTTCCCAGTTTCAAGGCGCGAATGCGAGCCGATCTCCCGTTAAAAAGTCTCTCCACAGAGTGAAACAGACCTACAAACAGCACAAATGCAATTCAATCATATCACAGCACTCACTTCTCTTCTGAAATATAGATGGCAGCACTGAAAAATCAAACACAACACTACATATGCGCTCAGACTGTTAGTTACACACACAGTTACACCTCCGGCACAACTCACTAGGTAGTAAATCGCTCATAAATGGTGATGGACCTGAGTTGTGCTCGGTTTGAAAGAAAGAAAGCTTCTCAATGTGTTTGAAATGTTACGTTTTTTTTTTCAATTTTCAATGGAATTTGATGATTTCTCTTCTCTTTATGAACGTATCTTTGAGAATGTCAAGAGGGTACAAAAGAGTGATCAATTAAACACTAAGTAATAACTATTAGTTTGTGTTTTAAAGCGTTAATCAAGCATCAAAATATGCATAGAGTTGTTATATTTACCTTATATACATATATATACGTATTTTGATGTCCGATTCCTTCATTAATTCATAGAGCGGAAGCTTTATCACATTTTCAACTTATTTACAACCAATTCTATCGGCTAGTATTTGCAGCAATAGCTATCGAAAAGACAAAAAAGTCGCGAGTAAAGATGATTCAAGTTGAATCTCGAGAATCACCGCTTTAGAACAATCGTCATTTATACAAGATATACAGAAGACTGGATGTTGTGAAGATATTTATTATTTGAGATGTTAATTTTTTAAGGAAGGAAAAAAAATCGTCATTTAGAACAACTTTAACTACGGATACAAACCATCTCACCAAAAGAACGCATTCTAAATTGAGCAAAAAAATTTTTGAAGTGTCGTACTGAAATTAAGCAGCGCAAATGAAAAAATCTGCGAAAGACTACCGCTTGGGACCGGATGATGTCATCCAGATGATGTTAATCGGCAGTACTGCGTTTGTGAACAATCGGCAGTGAAGATTAAGCCAAAACGTACAACCGTGCTCCTGTGTCGTCACGTCGGCCTCCAATTGACTAGAAAGACGAAAGGTGTCGAATGCCGGTTTCTTCCCTTGGACAGAGAGAGATGAAGAAGATCCGAAGTGCGCTCATTGCGCAGATTACGGAGAGGGCACAGAACACCGCAACTGCTCTAACCGCGTTCACCGCCATGCAGCGATCTGCAGAAACCTGGAGAAGAGCGCAGCGCAAGCTCGCCCCGCCGGCTAGCGACAGCGGACATTTCTTCATGATTGGAAGAAAGAAGAAGAAGAAAACCGTGCGCCCATCCATCCAGAAGTGATTGCGTGCCACCGTCTCGGTGCCGGTCCCCATGTGTCTGATGTCCAGTCTCCATGTGTTAACAGACTTCTTCCTGGCCTTTAGTTTCGTAAAAAAAAAAAATTAACATTATTTCGTTTTAGTTTATGAGTTTCTAGTTAAAAACTGTCATCACACTTTGAAAACATGTAGTAATGAATAAAATGTATAGTTCTTTTCATGACAAATTTGCTATTTTTAATATTATTCTTTACCTTAAAAAAATGATTACTGAAATAAAATTTCAACAGTTTCATTCAAGAACTGATGCGCTTAAAAATCCCCTTTTCTATATCCATTCTTCTTTTCGATACCTTTACCTTAATCCTTAAATAAAGGATCAATAATAGGACCAATTTGCTTGGGGGGGGGGGGAATATCAACCACCTTTATCATACCGCCGACATTGAGGTGACTGATCAATTGGGAGTCCCAGAATCCGCTGCGGTAGCGACCCATAGCAACACCTTCTAGAGCAGTGCACCTTCTAGGGCCTCAGAGCTACAGCCCTGTCAACCCTCCCCCCCTTGTGGGGGTCATGGCCAACGGTGCAGTGGCACCATTGCATCATATTATGTGGGCTACACTGAAGTTATTAATCTACAATTATTTACAAATTACACATGAAAGAAAATTTAAAGCCTTCACCATTAATTATTAAGGTTATATACATTAATTTGGACCGCCAATCTAATGAAGGGATTATTTTTTAGAGAAATTTTAGTTTCTCTTATTCTTCCCCCCCCCCCCCCCTTCGTGCAGAAGAGCAATGTGAGGAGGCGGGAATCGTCGGAGAATACTCTTTTTCTCCTTTTCTGAGTAGCTCTTAGGGGCCATTCAAGTATTACATCAGCAGATTTTTAGCCATTTTGACCGCCCCCCCCCCCCGTCAGTAAAAGTCAATAGAGTTCCATCCAAGAGCTCCGTCGGAAGCCATGGAAGCAACATGCATGGTCAATGCCTTAAAAAGACTGGAGCCGACAAGAAAACTGATCAGTCTTGTCAGATTTCTACAAGAAAACCCGGACAAGGCTAAGATGATCGGACCGGACTTGGATGAGGAGAGGCCCAGCACCATCGATATGGAGCCAAGACGCTCGGTCAGGCTGGCAGAAAAACATCCGCGATACGTCAAAGACTCGTCAGACTAGGTCTGACAACAGATTCCCCTGAACAACCTGGACTCAAGCAAGTACTCGGCTAACGTTCACACTGTACAGACAGACAGACATGACCGCTCAGAGAGACCATCTTGGGATGGTTTGCGCTCTTTCCCAAAGGGATGGACGGTCTTGGAGAGATGTGTACCTAACAGTCTGAATGCGTATGTAGTGTCGTGTTTGATTTTTCAGTGCTGCCATCTATATTTCAGAAAGGAAGTGAGTGATGTGTTGGGATTGAATTACATTTGTGCTGTTTGTAGCTCTGTTGCTCTCTGTGGCGAGACTTTTTAACGGGAGATCGGGTCGCATTCGCGCGTTGAAGTTGGGAACCTCTGAAAACCAACTTCAGCCGACCACCACTATGGCGACGGTGGGCTTCGAACCCGGGTCCTCGCGATGCGAGTCCGTCACTATGACCACTCGATCACCATAGCGGCATTCACACTGAACAGTTGCCTCCTTCCCCCTCTTTCTTTCATTTATCTGTCATCATGATTTGTATATACAGTCAAACCTCGTTAATGAATCACTCTTGGGAGAGCAAAAATATGACCTGATAAGCGGAGTGACGTGTTAACCGGGTGACGCACTAACGAGGTTTGACTGTATTGTAATTAATCTCTAGGATTTTCTTTTGTCTGTTCTTTTTTCGTTCTTCTTTAAGTTTTTAAAACTTTTTTACGGATGTATTCTTGTGTACATGAAAACTAAAGTTCCCCGACACTACCCAGCCCCTTAACAAGGGCTGAAATTGACGAATGTCGACAGAGCTTGGGTGGTATACGGTTTAAAAGTAAAAAAATTAAAAGTCAGCAAAACACTGACCCCCTCGCCCCCTTGTCAGAAAAAATTCGTCAGCAGCTTAGAATATTCCATATCTTCAGAAAGGGGGGTTGATGACGTTACAACTGTAGTGACCGATCATAAACGATGCTCTGTGACGTCACGATGTCACGTTTTCTCGTTGTAGCGTTTTTCGCCTTGCGATGGATGGTAACCTAGCAACGGATCGCCAGAGAGTTTTTCGAACGTTTTAATCAGTTGATTGTATTTCGTCATAGAGTATGGATGTCGCGTATAACTTGTCCGTGTGTGTGTAAATAAATGTTCATGCTTTAAAAATGAAATTTACATCTTCTCATTGCCGTCGCCTTTACTGGTGACCCGGACGTGATCCCGAACCTGCCAAGAACTTATCGCCATGGCTGAACAGCAAGAGAGCAATCTTCGAATTCAAGCTGTCCACGCGAAACTGCCGACATTCTCGAAGGACAGGATCAAACTTTTTTTCGTCCAGCTCGACGCTGCCTTCAAGATCAACCATGTTACTGCCGAAGGAACCAAGTATAACTACCTAGTCAACTGCCTAGATGTGGAGATCTTGTCAACGGTAAGTGACATTGTTTTCGATCCTCCCGCATCGGATCCGTTCTCGAAACTCAAGGAGAGACTTCTCGCTGTATATAAACATTCAGCCGCGAAAGAGGTCAAGATATTGTTAGAAGACCTATCCTTAGGTGATCAGAAGCCTAGTACGTTGCTACGTAAAATGCGCGAGCTTTCGACAGGGCGAATTAGCGATGAGACTTTCCTCAAAAATTTGTGGCTTCAACGGCTACCAAAGAGTATACAAACAGTGTTAGCTGCCAGCAGCGAAGAATTGGACAAGCTAGCCGAGTTAGCTGATCGAGTAGCTGAGCCAATTACGGTCATGTAGCAGAAGCTTCGTCTTGCTCGGAAATAAGAGACCTTAAACTGCAAATCTCGGAGCTGACTAAAAGAGTTGAGCAGTTGGGCAAATACCCGAGGAATAGCCGGAACCGCTATCGAAACTCCAGTCGAGACCGACGTTATTCTGGTTCTAGGAATCGCTCGCGATATCGAGACTCCGATGAAAACCCTAAAGTGTGTTATTATCATAGCAGGTTCGGAGATAAAGCTTCCAGATGCAAGTACCCCTGCGCTTACAACGCTCAGAATATTCAGGGAAACGGTCCAAGCCCCCCGCAGTAACGGCATGCGGTGGCGGCGATAGCAGTCTTCACCATAGCCGTTTGTTCATTATGGAAAGGAAAAGCGGCATGAAGTTTTTAATTGACTCTGGAGCTGATATATCAATTTTACCTTACAAAGGCAACGGCAAACCGACAACTTTTGAGCTTTTCGCTGCAAATAGTTCCCGTATATCTACCTACGGTTTGAAACTCTTGGAATTGGACTTGAACTTACGGCGGAATTACAAATGGCATTTCACCCTCGCTGACGTTGAGAGACCAATTATCGGATCGGATTTCCTTGCTCACTACGGACTCATCATCGATATCAAAAACAAGCGACTTATAGATCCACTCACTTCTCTCACATGTAAAGGTTTTACTTACAATGGACCTTCGACAACGATTAAAACAATCTCAGGAAACAGTGCTATAACTGAAATTTTGAAGGAATTTCCCGAATTAACGAGACCTCGTCCGTTTTCGAGGAAAGCTTCCCATAATACCTTGCACTACATAGAAACTAAAGGTCCTCCTGTTTTCGCAAAGCCACGCAGATTGCACCCAGCTCAACTCAAGATTGCCAAGACCGAATTCCAGATGATGTTGGATCAAGGTATATGTCGTCCATCGAAATCAAACTGGGCTTCCCCGTTGCACATGGTTTCAAAAGGACCTAATGAGTGGAGACCAACTGGTGATTATCGAAGTCTGAATCGAATTACTGTGCCGGATAACTACCCAGTGCCACATATACAGGACTTTGCGCAGAATCTGCATGGATGTAAAGTTTTCTCTAAAATAGATCTGGTCAAAGCATTCCATCATATTCCTGTAAATCCCGATGACATTCCCAAGACAGCAATCATAACTCCCTTTGGTTTGTTTGAATTCGTAGTCATGCCGTTCGGACTCTCAAACGCTGCACAAACGTTCCAACGCTTCATCCACGAGGTGCTACGCAATCTCGACTTCTGTTTCTCGTATCTTGATGACGTGCTCATCGCCAGCCATGACGCAGAGCAACATCACAAGCACTTTAGAGAAGTGTTTGAAAGACTCGATAAGTACGGACTGACAATCAACACATCTAAATGCGTGTTCAATGTACCGGAAATTTCCTTCCTGGGCTATTTGGTCAATGAACACGGCTCGAAGCCTCTCCCGGACAGAGTTCGTGCAATCCAAGAATTTCCTCTTCCAGAAAACATCAAGCAGCTTCGAAGATTTCTAGGAACTTTGAACTTTTACAGGCGATTTCTACCATCTACAGCAGCTGTGCAAGCACCACTTCATTCCTTCTTGTCCAGCACCAAGAAGAATGACAAGACATCAGTTCCTTGGACTCTTGAGACCAGACAAGCATTCGAAAAATGCAAAGCTCAGCTCGCTAATGCCACTCTTTTGCACCATCCCTCAGCATCATCACCATTAGTTTTACATGTGGATGCCAGTGATTTTGCTATAGGTGCCGCCTTGCATCAAGTATCTAACGATAATCAGCTACAACCACTCGCATTCTTCTCGAAGAAGCTTTCAAGCGCACAAAGAAGTTATTCTGCTTACGATAGAGAATTACTTGCAGCTTATTCTGCTGTCAAGCACTTCAGGTATATGCTAGAAGCAAGACAATTCTGTATTTGTAGTGACCATAACCCGTTGGTGTATGCGTTCAGGCAGAAACCAGAAAAGTGTTCACCACGCCAGCTACGACAGTTGAACTTTATCAGCCAATTCACAACAGAAATTCTCCATATAAAAGGTGTCAAAAATATTCCAGCTGATACTCTTTCTAGAATATCGACCATTTCTGTACCCACACCTTTAGATTATGTGCAACTCGCAGCTGACCAAGAGAATGACAACGATCTCAAAACCATCTTAAATTCTAGTGAATCATCTTTACAACTGAAAAAACTCAGCCTTCCTGACGCAACAGCCGAAATTTGGTGTGATGTGTCAAACGGCAAAATAAGGCCTTTTGTACCAATTTCTCAACGACGACGAGCGTTTGATTCATTGCATTGCTTATCACATCCTGGCATGCGAGCAACATCAAAACTGCTGAGTGACAGATTTGTTTGGCCTTCAATTAGATCTGACTGTCGTGAGTGGACTAGAGCATGTATTCCATGCCAACGCTCTAAAGTTCACCGACACACTCGATCCGCGCTGGCTGAATTCAAGGTACCTAACAACCGATTTCAGCATATCAATCTTGACATAGTTGGTCCATTACCATTATGCCAAGGTTCTCGGTACCTCCTAACGATGATAGACAGATTCTCCAGGTGGATCGAAGCCTCTCCAATGCCAGACCAAACTGCCGAAACAGTCGCCAAAACATTAATTGCCACTTGGTTTTCAAGATTCGGCATACCGCACAGGATCACCACTGACCAGGGCAGACAGTTCGAGAGCCAGCTTTTCCAAAGCTTGAGCAGATATCTAGGATTCCAACATCATAAAACGACTGCTTATCATCCACAAGCAAATGGGCTGATCGAGAGACAACACCGATCGCTGAAAACTGCCCTGAGATGCCGTATTCAACCACAAATTTCGTTGACACTAGGGGGGGAGTGTGTAGTGACCGATCATAAACGATGCTCTGTGATGTCACGATGTCACGTTTTCTCGTTGTAGCGTTTTTCGCCTTGCGATGGATGGTAACCTAGCAACGGATCGCCAGAGAGTTTTTCCAACGTTTTAATCAGTTGATTGTATTTCGTGATAGAGTATGGATGTCGCGTATAACTTGTCCGTGTGTGTGTAAATAAATGTTCATGTCTTTAAAAACGAAATTTACATCTTCTCATTGCCGTCGCCTTTACTGGTGGTGATGTAGTGACCGATCATAAACGATGCTCTGTGACGTCACGATGTCACGTTTTCTCGTTGTAGCGTTTTTCGCCTTGCGATGGATGGTAACCTAGCAACGGATCGCCAGAGAGTTTTTCGAACGTTTTAATCAGTTGATTGTATTTCGTCATAGAGTATGGATGTCGCGTATAACTTGTCCGTGTGTGTGTAAATAAATGTTCATGCTTTAAAAATGAAATTTACATCTTCTCATTGCCGTCGCCTTTACAACCTTCAACCCCCCCCCCCGTCATCAAAAGTCAGCAAATTCTAAACCGCTTCCCCCCCCCCCCGATGCTGACGTAATACTTGAATGACCCCCTTATCGACTTTTATATCTAAATCTCTGCTTTTTTCCTTTTCTTACGCTCTTGGGCTTTTTTTTGGTGGTGCGTTATTTTCTTTTTTTCCCTTGCTTCTAGCCCTCTCTTTGAGTTCCGAAGTCAGCGATGACGCAATGTGTCTATTGAGGCCACTAGATCGCAGCAGCATACTGTTGGCGACCGTGAACAAGTGATACACAGAGCGCCAGATCAAAATAATATTTAAATTTTCAGATCTACATCTCCTTCATCATTGGTTTTCACTACTAACGTGAAAAATTGATTATTACATCATTTCCGCTTTGTAACAAGCTACTCGCTAACTTGTTACATTAATTTGTAGTTAAATTTTAATGAAGCCTTTTAGAATATAATTTTGTTTACGACGCCAGACAGTCTGGAAACTGGGTTGGACTTTTATTCAGGTATCGTGTATGCACAGGTGTTACCTCCAACGCCTTTTGCAGATTCTCAGAATTGACCCTGCCCTTTGGGCAGTGGTGCCTTGAGAAGGAGTGGCAGATGGATTTTATCAATGTTATGTAGACATCGGGGCAGCAGCGAGATTCCAGTAAGGGATTCTAGTCTGGGACCCAAAGGGGAGGAGGTGTGACGTTTAGGAGAGGGAAACAGGAGGAAATTGGACGAGAGAAGGGGGTTGAAAGGGACAGAACGAACTGGGTCTTGATGAGAGGTGGTTGTCCGGTTTTGGGGTAAAAGTGGAAGGAGCGGAAGATGACGAAAGCCTGGGGTAAGGCTTGACCTATTGCTTTTCCCCATTCCTCTCTCGCTCAAGGAGTAGTACCATAAAACATATGTACTGATTTATAAGTATGTAATTTAAAAACATCCTCTTATATACATTATTTGTTAAGGCTGTAAATAAATAATCTTTTACTCCGACCTGAGGACTAGGGTTGAATAATTGAGTGGCATTAATTGGTATCTCGAGTATCAGCCCCAGATGCGCAGAGCAGCTCTGGGACAGCTTTGAGCGGCCGTTGTGCCTTGGGTGGCTGCGCGCGCAATTCAGTATCATCTCAGCCACCAAAGCCGCTTGAAATGTAAGCGTATTTCACCATCGAGCTTATATTACTGGTACATCGAGTAATATAAGCTCGATGGTATTCACTCAGTGTTAAAGAATGGCCACGAAATTGATAGCAGCGCCATCTGAGAAGCGGAAGGGAAAACTTGCAGATTGATGGACGTGGCTTCCCCCTTCCTCTACTGCTGATTACGTCGCTTTTCCACAATTTTCGCTGCTAAATTAGCTGTCAATTATGTGAGAATTAACGCATCACCAAAGAAAGCTTTTCAAGCGGCGTTACCATCGAATTACAAAGGAAACCTATTCATCATTCAAGCATCGTGATCATGGGTGGAGATACGTGGGGGCCCAGTGTCAAAGGTGAAGTTGACTGATCTAATGTATATATATGCATATATGAAATGGCATCATCATCATCGTGCCCCCAGAATTCCAAGTCTATCTCCGCCTATGGTCGTAATTTAAAAATTGATTCGACATTATTATTTAATATAGCTGAATTTTTTTGCATTTCATGACCTCTAGGATTACAAATGGTGAAATCGTCATAAAAAAAAAAATCAAAAAACGCAGATATACTATACCTCAACACTTTCCGTCCATAACCTTAGAATTATATATCTAGTTTTTCTTGAAAATAATGTAAAACTGGATGATCTCCCACGGCATGAGCTTGAAATCTATCAAGATCAAGCCAGAAAACTGTGGACGGAGCTCAACGCCTTGCACGATGAAATCGTCATCATGTCAACGGATGAACATTCTGGTAGCCCACGAACCGGAATTCGGCGATTTGGCAAGCGGATCGACGATCTTCGTTTCAGTATGGCCCAGGCATCGGAATAGACAAAACAATCAATTACTGTAAATTCAGAAGCTAGTTCCGTGTGCTTACCGAACGAATTGCCTTCGTTCAGTGGTGAACTTAACGATTGGTTGCCATTTCGCGATATGTTTACAACGACCATTGATCAAAATAAAGGTCTAAGTGACATTCAAAAGTTACAATATTTGAAACTATGTGTCAAGGAAAACGCCGCTCAAGTAATTCACGCGATCCCGCTCACAGGGAGCAATTACGGTAAAGCATGGGCACTTTTGTACGATCGGTTTAACAACGTAACTGAGATTGTTCAGGCAAATTTGGACAAGCTGTTTTCACTACCAAGCATCACACATGAGTCAGCACTATGCCTACATCGGCTTCTAGATACCACGAATCAGTGCCTGGGAGCTCTACAATCGCTCCAGCAACCGGTGCAACTATGGGACAGTATCCTGATCTACTTCCTGTCCAAGAAGCTGGATCCGGAATCTTTGCGTCGATGGCCTCTTCATTCGCAGTGGGATAAGAAACTTCTCACTTTCAGTGAATGGCGGAAATTCATCGACAATCGAGCTCGCGCTCTTGCAGCTGTCAGCACAAGCAAGTAAATCATCAAGTTCAGCCAAGTCGAAGACGCAAGGTCACCCGACGAATTCATTCGAATCACGAAAATCAGTGTTGATAATAAATCATGGTGTTTCTAGCACATGTGTGGTTTGCAAAGGAAACCATCCCATCTTCAGGTGTTCGAAATTCCTCGACCAGAGTAGAGTGTTTCAGCTAGAAGAGCAACAGTCGAAAAGCACCGACTTTGTTTCAATTGCTTGGGATCATCACATATGGTTCGGAGTTGCTCTGCAGGACACTGCAAAAAATGCAACGATTCACACAATACACTACTGCATGAAGCGGATGTTGATACCACAACGACTGTCAAAACAACTTGGTCTTTTCGTCACAGTTGTCGCGTACAATGAAGACATCGACTTCCATTTGTGTCATCTTACCGACCGCCATCGTCAAATGTTTCGATAAAATGGATCAAGCTCACACATTCAGGGCACTTCTCGACTCCAGAAGCCAATCAAGTTTCATCCGGGAGGCATGCGTTCAAACACTTGGTCTCCGACGACATAATTGCAACTTGAATATCTCTGGATTATCGTCAACCAAGCTTGGCAAGGTAAGAGGGCTGGTTCATCTGAACACATCTTCATGTGACAACGAATCGACTGAACTGATTAATGTTTTTGTGTTGCCCAAAATAACCTGTAATTTGCCGCAAACAACCATTTCTTCAGAGGAGTTAACACAGTTCAAAAACTTGAAACTAGCAGATAAACATTGCTTCCATACTGGTCCTGTGGATGTACTATTGGGTGCATATTTTTTGGAAAACTGTTGTTTCCTGGGCGAGTAGCATCTCGAGATGGTTTACTTCACGCCCTCGAGACAGTGTTCGACTAGGTCATCTCGGGGAAGATACATACCACAGACATACCGAGACCTGTTTCAACAACACTTCTCGTACAATGTACAAGCTTCGATCTCAATAAGTTCTGGGAATTGGAAGAAGTCCCACAAACTTCATTGTTGACAGCCGAAGAGCAAGCATGTGAAGAACATTTCGACACAACTCACACACGTAATTCATCGGGAAGATTCCTCATCAGGCTTCCTTTCAAGAACATCGAAGGAAAATTGTCATCATCCAGAGACGTAGCTGAGACACGACCTCTACAGAATGAAAGGCGTTGGAGACACCAGCCAGAAGCTCAGAGAATGTATCGTGAGTTCATGCAACAGTATGAGACTCTGAGACACATGAAACAGCTTGAAATGACAATCAAGATAAGTACTACCTACCTCACCACGCAGTTATGAAGCCTGAGAATCAAGCCAAGTTTCGAGTGGTTTTTGATGCTTCTGTAAAATCACCATGGGGTTTGTCACTGAATGACAAGCTGATGGTTGGACCAACACTGCAAGACGATATTTCCACACTTCTTCCCCGCTTCCGAACTCACAAGGTCGCCATGACAGCAAACATTGTAAAAATTTATCGTCAGATCCCTGTTTATCCGGACGACACGAAGTACCAACCAATCTTATGGAGAAAATCGCCAGACATACTCATCAAGGAGTATCAATTGCTGACTGTGACATACGGAACTGAATCAGCACCTTACTTAGCTACCAAGCGCCTGCGACAGTTGGCTGAGGATGAAAAAGATGAGTTTTCCAGAGCTTCTGCTATAGTCAAGCAGGATTTTTATGTAGATAATTCGCTCACTGGAGCAGATTCAGTTGAGGAAACTATTCACATTCAGCAGAAAATCATTAAACTTCTTTAAAACGGTGGATTCGTCATAAAAAAATGGGCATCAAATGAAGACTACGTTCTTGTATCTGTACCGAATGACTTTCGTGCAACAAGTACTACGTCCGAAATAGAGACTGACATCAAAACTTTGGGCATTTTATGGAAGCCAAAGGATGATGTATTTGTTTTCAATTCAAAATAACCAATCTTCTTTTGTTGGTATTGCACATGACATGGAAATTATCGACAGGTTTTCCTCACCTACTTCTCTTCAACGAGTCACGGCATATGCCTTCAGATTCATAGACAACTGCAAACTTGCTGCACCTGAAAGGAACACAAGGTTTCTTACCACTCAATAGCTGAAACATGCATTGCGTATATGGATCAGGAGAGTTCAAGAAGTACAATTCAAATCAGAATTGTCTTCGTTGAAAAAATCAGGAACTCTACCTTCAAACTGCAATATTATCCGGTTGAATTCATTCATTGGCGATGATGGAATTATCAGGGTGGGCGGAAGTGCGACATGCACATTGGCTGGGAAGTCACCAACATCCAATCCTTCTTCCAAAAGAGCATCATTTCACTCAGTTGATTATCCAGCATTATCATACAATGCATTTGCATGCTGGACCTCAACTTCTCCAGTCTTGCATCCAACAGCAATTCTGGATTGTTTCTGGAAGAAGTGTGATCGGGCAATTTTTGAGGAAATGCATAACCTGTGTTCGCTACCGTGGCGCAACAGCTCAAATCATGGGCGATCTATCGGCTGCAAGAGTAACACCATCTCGAGCATTTCTTCACTGTACTGTCGATTATGCAGGACCTTTCACCATCAGGATGTCGAAGGCATCTCGAGCAAAACCGTGCAAAGCATACCTGGCACTTTTCGTATGTTTCACAACCAAAGCTGTGCATTGTAAAGTTGTGAGTGACTTGTCAACAGAGGCATTCATCGCCACTCTGAAACGATTCATTTCCAGGAGAGGAAAGCCGAGTGATATATACAGTGACTGCGGAACTAACTTCGTGAAAGCTGACAAGGTGCTAAGGGAGTGTGCTCGTCTCTTTTCATCTCGCATTCATAACTAACGTGTTTCCAGTCATCTCACATTCGGAGTAAACTGGCATTTCAATCCTCCAGCATCTCCACACATGGGAGGTATTTGGGATGCTAGAGTGAAAGCCGTGAAATACCATCTGAGACGAATCACTTCCAGCCTCCGGGGGTAAGCTATTCCATTTATTGACAACCCTATTAGAGTTCACTGCGACACCATAACCTTGCATTGTTCCTTACCAATCGATACTGGTGTCCCCTTGTAAAAGATTGGCGGTGTACTAAAAGTTCATGGTCCATCCTATCCATCCCGTTGAATGAATCGTTTCTGGAATCGTAGGAGAGCTGAGTATCTTACCTAGCCACAGCAGAGAAGAAAGTGGTTGAAACGCAAGGAAGAGTGAAAGAAGATCGTCTACCACCCTTGCAGTGGAGACTTGGTTGAGTAATCGACTTGTTTCCAGGATCCGACGGGATCGTGAGAGTTGTCTCTATCAAGTCCAAGAATGGGACATTTAAGAGAAATGTACAAAAACTTTGTCTTCTACCAGGTGACAATTTGTATGCCGATGTTATACACCGTTACATGTCATGTTTTTTCTTGATGTTAGAATTTTCATCGTTGCTTTCAGCAAAGTGTTATACAGCTCGCATACTTGTACTGCATTTTATGTATATCATATATCGCACACTTTTGGATTTCATGTACAACAGCATATGTTGCTTCGCATCGACACTATTTGCACATATTTTGTATAATTTTCACATGTAGCTGTCATCGTATTTCATGTAAACATGAACGTTTGACGGTTTCATTAGGGTTATCTGGATCCGGGTCCTCTATTGCGTCATCGCTGCTCGCGGCCATGTTTACTACTTCTCTCTGATTGTTGACCTCAGCGTCGCGACGTGCTGCCGTGATCGTACTCGCAGAACTTGAACTTAGTGGTGGTGTTGGTGGCCGAACATACTGATACAGGGGTGTAATGTGATAGGCCTCCTCGTGGTGCACCCTGGGTAACGCCAAATCTATCACACGTCATTGTCATCGCTTTTTGTGCTCATATACTTCACCTTCAATAGCCCAAATTACATGTTTATTTCGACACATCTTGCAGTACATGTCTTGCGTCTCGTTTTGTCCTGTACATGTTTTTGTCTTTTGTGTCCAACCCCTCATTGTGGGCCCCGCTCAGGCGGGGAGGGGTCCTCCCGGATGGGGCATTGCTTCTAGCGTATGCTCCATCCGGGACGCTGTCTACCTGCGTGTTTGCCGTGCGTGGAGACCCGTAAGGCTGGAGATGAGGATCCTGGTTAGCCTGATGCGCTAGCTTTGGCCTCGGATTCAGCCGAAACGGGAGGCTTGGATTAGCCCCGTCCAGGTCAATCGGCTGTGGTCGCCTCGGTGGCTGAAGGGGTTACACTACTGGGCAGGTAGAGGGGCCGGGCCTGCCGGACGTCGTTGAGGTTTGTTGGTGCTGCTTCACGACGATCTTGGATCTTGAACGCGTCTGCTCGCCTGCTTTGGTGGTGTATAGCTCCCACCTAACCTGACGTTGCTATTAACTTTCACCGGTTACGTGTGCGCGTCCCCTCGTAGGGCTCCATGGTGGGCATGGTGGGTGGGAGTGGAACAATACCCATTCAAATATGGGAAAAAATCAAAATGCACCAAAACGTCAAAGAACTGCTTCAAACCAAACACATGTCACTGTAACTGCTTCAAATTCATCAACTGTCTCATTTTTCTTTCTGCACTCTTCAGATGCCGAAAAACCGCTGGCCAAAGTATCACCATTTGTAATAGATAAAGCTCTCTATGGCACAGTTGGTACCTTAAAATCGGTGAAGGCCCTTCGTTCAGGAGACCTTCTCATCGAAACTAACACACCCAAACAAGCCGAACTCATTCAAAAGCTCACATCTCTCGGAGACATTCCAATAACAGTCAAAATCCATCCCACATTGAATTATTCACGTGGTGTCATTTCAGATAATAACTTAATTAACATGGATGAAGAAGAACTAACACAAGAGCTGGCGTCTCAAGGCGTAACATCTGCCAAACATATTATGAGCCGCAAAGATGGCAATCCAGCTCCCACACGAAACATAATTCTCACATTCTCATCACCAACATTGCCGAAAGATATCAAAATAGGTTATTATAACCTCAAAATCCGGCCATACATTCCTAACCCTGTTCGATGCTTTAACTGCCAAAAATACGGCCACTCACGAACGGCGTGCCGCAGTCAACCCACCTGCGCAAAATGCGGTGAGAAGGACCACATTTCGGACAACTGCACTAATTCACCATTCAAGTGCGTCAATTGCGGTGGCGACCACCCCGCATTTGACAGAAAGTGTCCGAAATGGAATGAAGAAAAAGAGATCCAGAAGATCAAGGTCCTCAATAACATCTCATATATCGAAGCACGCCGTCGTATAACCTCTAACCAAACTCCAATAGGTAATAGATCATATTCTAATATGGTAACAAATCCATCATCAGCTAATATGACTAACAATGTTGTCACCAAAGCATCCGTAACAACTCAGACTGAACCAATAGCTGATACATCAACTCAAACATCATCATCTAACCAACCGTGTAATAGTTGTGGCTGCTGTTGCTCTGCTGGATTACGGAGGGAGTCCACTACCTCCGAAGAAGAGGCAGGAAAAGCAACAGTGCACACATTCAAAAAACCTACGGTTACTAAACCCAAGATTAATTCTGGAAATAAATCTAAAAAGACCGGATATTCAAGAAAAGCAATACAGAGAGCAATAAAATGTCCCACCCTCAAGAATGTGTCACTAATTGATGACAAGTCAATTGGTGACATGGATCTTGATAATCTATCAGAATCTGGTGGTACTCGCCGGAAACTAGACCGGAATAAATTTAAAGACCTCGAACCGTCTACTTCTACCTAATTTATGGCCAACATAATCCAATGGAACATTCGTGGTCTTAGATCCAATTATGAAGATCTCAAGGATTTGATCAATCACTATCATCCTGTTTGCGTGGCACTCCAGGAAACTTTTACGAAGCCCTCGGAGACATGGAACATCAGGCGACATTCCCTGTTCCGTATTGATTACGATGACGGGAGTAGAGCCTGCCGCGGTGTTGCTCTGCTGGTTCCACATTACGTGTCGTCGCGCGTTCTAACGCTGCGCACGAACCTGCAAGCCATCGCGGTGGAAATCTCTACAGGCCTAAGAATTACCATCTGTTCCATTTATTTGCCACCAAATGACACCATCTTACAGAGAGATCTAGAAGATCTGATTGATCAATTACCTCCACCATTTTTTCTTCTTGGAGACTTCAATGCACATAACATGATATGGGGTTCTAACAGCAACACCCCACGTGGCGAAATGGTTGAACGGCTGTTAGAAGACATGGACCTCGCCATCATGAATGATGGCAGTTTCACTCATTTTCATGCCCCAAACAATAGTTTCACTGCAATAGATCTATCCTTATGTTCACCCTCACTCTTGCCCAACTGGTCCTGGTCGGTTGATCCGGACCTCCACGGGAGCAATCATTTTCCTCTAGTGGTTAAGTGCCTTGATCGAAGCCATAGCATACCTGAGGGTCCTCCTCGGTGGAAGCTTGTGGCCGCCCGATGGGCAGACTTCACGGTCAAGGCAGAAATCACGGAGGATATGGTTTCGCAACCCGACGTCGACCATTGTGTCGACCTTGTGACCAGTTGTATCATCTCTGCAGCAAATGAAACAATACCTAAAGTCTCCTCGAAACTTCCTAAATTTCCTAAACCTTGGTGGAACCACGAATGTAATCTCACGATTAAATCACAAAAGAAAGCATGGAGTAGGTTCCGGCGGTATCCTACCCATGACAACAAGTTGGCATTTTTAAAAGCAAAGGCGATAGCGAGAAGAACCAGGCGCCAGGCTCAACGCGAGTCCTGGCACAAGTTTACCACGGGAATCAATTCATCTACTTCATCGAAAGACATTTGGGACCGGATCCGAAAAATCAATGGTCATTATCAGTCTCATCCAATCACCATTTTAAACACCAATGGCACTATCATCAGCGATGTGAGGGATATTGCGGATACCATCGCCGCCCATTTCGCCACTGTTTCCAGTGATGCGAATTATCCCCCATCGTTTCATCCCATTAAATCATCGGCCGAACGTACATCGTACACCTTCCGGCCTTTTACACCGGAGGGATACAACTCATTGTTCACCCTTCATGAACTGACGACGGCCTTGCAGCGAAGTCCTGACTCAGCTGTAGGGCCCGATGCCATTCATTATTCCATGATTCGGCATCTCTCACCAGAATCACTGTCACATTTACTCATTTTATTCAATCGGATCTGGGTCAGTCATTCATTTCCTGACACCTGGCGAGCAGCCATTGTTCTTGCATTCCCGAAGCCTGGCAAAAATCCTCAGCAACCTAATAGTTACAGACCTATTGCTTTGACCAGTTGTTTGTGTAAGCTCATGGAACGCATGGTCAACTATCGCCTTACGCACTACCTTGAGGTTAGCAATATTTTATCGAAACATCAAAGCGGCTTTAGACGGTTCAGGTCCACAACATGCAATTTGTTACGCCTTGAGACATCAATAAGACAAGCATTTGTGAAGAGGGAGCATATGCTAGCCATATTTTTCGACATAGAAAAGGCCTACGACCGTACTTGGAGGCACGGAATTCTTTCCGACCTCTATAATAGCGGCTTGCGGGGCAACTTGCCCATTTTCATTAAGAACTTTCTTGCTCGCCGCATCTTTCAGGTACGGATCGGAAGCACGTTATCAGCTCCCCAAATTCAAGAACAAGGTGTACCTCAAGGTAGCATTTTAAGTGTAACACTTTTCATTTTAAGACTCAACGGGGTGTTGAACCAACTCCCGTTGTCTGTCACTGGCGCACTCTACGTGGATGATCTGTTGATATCTTACCAATCAGTGAATATGAGGTCAGCCGAGAGACAATTACAAACCGCTCTCAACAAGATCAGCAAGTGGGCTCATAATAACGGCTTTTCATTCTCCGCTGACAAGACTGTTGCTATGCACTTTTGTCGGCGTCGAGACCTACATGATGACCCACAATTGTTTCTCAATAACAATCTAATACCTATTGTAGAAAATACTAAATTCCTCGGCATCACATTTGACAAGAAACTCACTTTCAAACCTCAAATTGCGCAATTAAGAGCTCGTTGCATGAAGACGATGAACCTCTTGAAGGTCATCTCTTCTACATCGTGGGGAGCTGACCGTAAGTCGCTCCTCCACTTATACAAAGCTTTAATAAGATCGAAGCTCGACTACGGCTCCATTGTATACGGGTCGGCACCTCGGAGCTATCTGAGTGTGCTCGACCCAGTCCACCATCTCGCCCTGCGGATTTGTTCTGGAGCTTTCCGGACGTCTCCAATGGAGAGCCTGTATGTCGAATGCAACGAGCCATCACTGACATCAAGACGCCAACAACTTTCTTTGAAATATTATATCAAAATGAAGTCTTTACCAGGTCATCCACTTCATCGTGTCACTTTTAATCCCTCATTTCATAGACTATTTGCTACTCGCCCTTCATGTGTTCCATCTTACGGTCTTCGTATGAGGGCACTTGTGGAAGAACTAGAATTAGACATCAGTCGTGTGGCCCCAGTTGCTTGGCAACTGGCACCATGGGAGCACTCTCTGCCAGATGTCTCTCTTTCATTATCATTATACCCTAGAGCCACCACAGCAGATGTCATATATCGACAGATATTCTTTAAGCACAGGGGTAGGTACAACAGGTACTTCCCCATATATACCGACGGCTCCAAGAGCCCTGGCCATGTCGGTTGTGCCTACATCTGCTGTGAGGAGACATCTTTCAAACTTCCAGACACATTCTCTATTTATTCGGCAGAACTGTACGCAATCCTTCAGGCTCTACGTCATATACGACGCAAACGCCACCGACGATGCATTATCTATAGCGACTCTCTCAGCGCATTACAAGCACTGTGTTCTTTTACTTTTCACACTCATCCATTCATTCATGCCATTTTCCATGAGCTAAATTACCTCACTCATCATGGTACCACAGTAAAATTTTACTGGGTACCAGGTCATGTTGGAATACCGGGCAACGAAAAAGCAGACAACGCAGCTCGAACAACAACCAACATTGATAATAGCCTTTTGGTACCTGCCAGTGACCACTTCTCAATCCTCCGGGAAGTGATGCATCGCCGCTGGCAGGAGCACTGGAACAATCAAGTAAATAATAAACTGCATGCCATCAAGCCCACACTTGGCCATTGGCGTTCGAGCTGCAGAACTAACCGAAAGGAGGAAGTTCTGCTTGCCCGGTTGCGCATAGGACACAGTCGTATCACACAATCATATCTTTTATTACGAGAGAGTCAGCCACAGTGCCCACATTGTCAAAGTCCATTAACCATTGCTCATGCTTTTACTTGTTCACATCATCGTCATCATTTTACGACCGCTTTTGGTCAAAGTCATCTTTCACTTCATGACATTTTAAATGACCACAGCGATGCATCTCGCGTTTTTAAATTCATCAAAGCCATTGGTTTTTATAACAAATTATAGATTTTTACAATTCATGTCATTGTTTTATGCTTTACGTTGCTTTTTATCATGCATGATTTTAGTATTTTGACATTACAAAAGGATGATTTTTATAATTTGTTTTGGCGCAGTTTGACCAAATTGGTCCTTGCGCCAGAAAATTTAAAATCCAATCCAATCCATACTGATACAAATTCCGTAGACGAGTTTTCGAAGATGGCTGAAGACACCAGAGTGATTCCTGAACCCGAGGTCAGCCGGGGCTGTTTCAGAGCTTGAACGAGCGGGTGGTGGTTGATAGGTGGTCCGGATGGATGTGGGGGTACTGGCGATAATTTCCCTGGAATGTGCGTGGCATGTAATCGCAGTGCATGCCGCCAGAGTTTTCTGATGTACTGATGACTGGACCGTCTACGAGGAACGTGGATCCGACGTTCCTGAACAAGCAGCATCAGTGGTGGTTGGTGACGACGGCGCGATCGGTCCACATTGGTTCGTGTCCGACGGCGTATGTGTCGCACAGGGCGGACTGGTACTTCGATGGCTGCAACAACAGACAGCAGCCTCCCGTGAGGTGGTACTCATGATCATGAGACCGTAGTTCTGATTGCGTGTAAATTATCCTGGGAACGACTGGCGCTGCATGCCGGAAGAGAGGATTGCTATCGTCGGCGGGATTGTTCACGACGATTCCGATTGTCGGATCCTTTTTTGACCGTTGGATCGGTGAATAAGTTTTCGTAGAGAGTCGGGACTCAACGTAGGTCGTTCCAGTCGTATTTCTTCGTGTCGATGACGGTTGCCCATTTTCAAGTTGGGCCAATGATAACAGTAGACCTTCCAGTCGGATTTCCTTGGAGGTGAGCTTGAAATCTTTGGTGAAAAATTCGACATCTTTGGTGAATAACTTAAAGCTGCCGTTATTATCATAACTAGTTGAAGAAGCATTAGGCACGTTGCATTCGTTTTTATGTTCGGGGTTGGGACAAGGACTCGAAGAGAACATCGGACGGAATGTCCAGCTGGGTATCCTGGTCCTCGGGCTCGCACCAAGGAACCAAGGAACCTTTTTATCGTCAATCGTTGCTGCTGGTGGTGCCTGCCGAATTTCGGAAATTGGATGATGGCGATTTATCCGCTCTGGCGTTTGATTTTGGAAAGCCACCGACGGTACCCGAGACGTTCAAAAAATCCGGATGATTTTGAGACGTGCTCTGGATCTCGAATGTCGCGTCCGAGGTTTTCGAAACATTTTGCGAACCTTCGCCACCGATATAGCCCATTGACGGCGTGAGAGGCTTTTGGTAGAATTCCGATTACACAAGTTAGGAACTTTTATATTTGCGTTTGTATCGCTCAAGGGTGAGAGGTCTGATTTGTCCAATTGATTTTCAGCCTTGGAGTGATCTTCAGGGCTGTGACCGTACCGTAATCGAGTCGACGTCTGGGACCCCTCCCGTCATCATGACTCCTCGTTTGCTCAAGGACGCGGTGTTTTCTTGTGAGCAATATGCAGTAACAACGTGTGTAAAACACACTTCCTTATCGTTTACCATGAAGAGACGTGAATCGCGCCCGATGCTTTCTTGGTGCTCCACGTACGACACAACAGCATCGTTCTGCCGAGTGCGAGTCCCTCTCAACGTAGACTCTCCCATGTCCCCAGGAACGTGATGCGAGAGGGCCGTCCTCGACGCGATCCTTATCCTCGAGAAGACCGGGCGTACAGTGCAAGTGATACGGCGAATGTTGGCGGTCATTTTTTCTCTCTGCTGCCGTTGTTAAATCGGTAAATGAGAAACATGCAACTGTGACTCCGGTTCTCGCACTGACCGAATTCCCGGACCAATCCGTATACGAACTGAAATCGATTCCGAACGAAGTGCTGTTCGGAGTTCGGCCGCGTCGGGACAAGGACTGCTCCAGGCACTGCTCGACTCGTTGTCAGGAGCCCTCAAAAATTCGGATTCCAACGATGCGACGGGTGTTGCATCTTCGCGTTTTAGCGCGGGTCATGATGATGAAACTACGAGTCCGACCTCGTCGACGTGTTCATCATGAAATTCTTGGGCCGAAATTCCATTCTCCTTGGAGAGTCAGGTACGCAAGTCTAGAAGTCTGGAGTCTATGACGAGGTACCGAGTTCTCCTTGGCTTCCAACCGACGTTGTTGAGACTTCGGACATTTCTCTCTTAGTTAATCTTGACTGTATGTATCCTCAATGTCTTCTAATGGATTGTTTCCATATAGAATGTACATTATAATTTTTCATTTGTTCAATAAATAGAAGATGCTCTCCGACACGACCCAGCCTCCTAGGAGGGGAAGAGAGGAAGTTGTCTTGCACAACAGCTCTGGGCGTGAGCTGCCATCGATCATCTGAAAATTGGTTCTCCATACCTTTGTTTTCCGACGAATCTTCCATAACCACCATGAGAGGAATTGATTTTTTCAGATGACCATTGACCAATGAGAATTTGGATTCGCGATCATCATCTACTTGAGATGGACCTTGCTATTCTTCGTTTCCGGATGATACTACGGCTCTTCTGTGGACCTCGTAACTGGAAGAGTCGTTGAAAGTCACTGCGCTATCCGTGGATTCGTCGATTTCGTCCGTTTTGAGTGTCGTCGTCGAAGTTGCCGCCAACTCCTTGCTCTCGCAATCCTCTATCTGGAAATTTCTCGTAAAGGCTCGATCGTGGCTGGCATCTTCGAAAACGTCCGACTCCAAGTCGATCACGAATTCAGTCCCATCGGACGTCGAAACGCTCCCTACATCGGCACCACCCATGTCGCACGGAGTCTCTCCACTGAATTTTTGGTCGCATAAATGCGCGGATGTCCTCCCATCGCTCTTGGTACCCGTCTCCGGTGAAGCACGAACCTCTTTCAGAAAGCGTGTGTGACTGATACCGAGGTCGGCTCCTCCTATCGTGGGGATTTCATTCTTTCTGTTCGCTCGGAAGTACTCGGAACATTTAATCGGTTGCGGCAAGTTCATCGTTCCGTCGTTTTAGAGTGCCCACGGTAAATAGAACTCGGAAGTGTTGTTGGAGACAGCTGCGGTGGTGCTCCCATCGCGAACACACTCGGTAACGCCGCTACTCGTCGCTGAACCTGCGGACTCGGTCACGGTGCTCTCGTAGTTGAAGTCGAATTCTTGCGTTCCTCTTCCCGTGACGTTATCGTCGTTATCCACGCAGTCCTGGAATTCGTCGTCTTCCGTTTCTTGCATGAATCGCGGTATGATGAATTTCAACAGCTCGGCCGAACCTCGTTCTATTTCTCCAGAAGCTCTTTGTCCGTCGATAGTAGCTGCCATATTTTCGTACGAACGACTAGTCCTCCAACATTCCACGTATTTGGTCGGAACGCTGTTGGTCGTCTCGAGACTGGTGACGCTACAACCGTCACGGATAACCTCTGACTCACGTCCTAAAAACAAAAATGAACAAAACATAACATCTTTTACATAAAATATCTATAAAAAAACACTTACATGAGTATTAAAACTGTAACAAATACTGTATAGGACCAAAGTCGTGCGCGAAAAATTCATCGCCAACAATTCACCGACAGGACAATTCACTGCTAGGAAAATTCACCGACAAGCTATTCATCGATAAAGTGGAAAATGAGTGAAATTGAAAAAGAAAGAGAGAGAGAGGGAGTGTGTCAGTTGAGCAGTTGAGATAGCAAGTGAGTCAGGTAGTGAATGAGCAGGCCAGCAAATGAGTCAGTTAATGAGTAGTTGAGCAACCGATTAGCCAGTGATTGAATCACTCATACGGTCATTCGCTCACTTCTACTGTCACTTACCTTACTCAATCGCTCTCTCATACAGTCACTTACTGAATCGCTCCCTCATACTGTCATTTACTGAATCGCTCACTCATATTGTCACTTACTCAATCGCTCATTCATAGTCACTCAATCAATCGCTTGCTCACTCGGTCACTCGTGTGGTTACTCATTTGCTAGCGCATTTACCAACTCATTCGGTCACTCGCTCGTTCACACATCCACTCAATTACTCAATCACTCAGCCTCTCACTCACTGGTGACAAATTGTTTTCTGTGAATTATGCCAGCGAAAGTTTTCCGCCGGTGAATTTTCCGTAAATCGATCGACATCGATACGATTTCCTTTTGCGTTTTGATGTTATGAATCAAATGATTTTATTTGCCGGTGATTTAATTAGCGGCGGTTACTGTATTTCGGTTCGAAAACCAAGAAGGCCCGTAAATCGGGGAGTGGCAATAGAAAGTTCATTAGTTTTCTCCCTACTTTGGTTCGATTTAGGAATTAAAGAATTAAGCCTATTTGTTGGTCAATTAGGCCAAACTATTGAGAAAAGTTAACGAATATTTTGTACCCACTTCCCGACTTACGAACAATTTGGATTTCGAATCGAAATATTTGCCTTTCCTAGTGAATTCCAGATCGATCTTGGCAGTAATAGACTATTTTCACGCTCTTCTCCGTCTTTACCAGAATTATGCGCTTTCAAAGAATTGATACCGTATAAAATTTACTTATGTACTATGCTAATTATACCATACATGCTCACCCCATGACCTGCGGGCGAAATGTGTCATCTTCGGAGTCATCTGATGTTGCCCGTGACCTCAAACCTAATTTTGTAAAAAAGACCCAAGCGACACATTTACAGATGGCATAAGTCATCCGTGATGACGTTCTGTATCACCCAGGTGGCCCGCGTAACATTCCCAGATCACTCGCGTGACCCGCAGCATATTTACAGTTCACTTGAGTGACCCGTGGCACAAATCCTGAGCACTTTGTGCTACCCGTGGGGTGGTTGTGCTTCACTTGAGTGATTCGCGGCACTGTTTCAGAGAATTTGAACGGCCCGCGCGCGGCACGTTGTCGGATCACTCAAATGACCCCCTGCACAGTTCTAGATTACCACCCATGGCACCTTTACGAGCACTTGAGTGATCTGTAGCGAAGTTCCAGATCACTTGAATGTCGAGCACATTTGCAGATTACTTAAGTGAACCTATTTTCAAACCAATGAAGTGGTCAGCACTATCCGAAAGGTTGAGCATCCTTGATGTCCATCGAATGGCTCTTAACCTTACACCTTTAAAATAATTTTAAATATCGCATTAACTTGCAAGTTAACTGAATAAACTTGCAAGATGAAGAAATACACAAACTATTTCGAGAATAATGCTAGATTCAAAAGAAATGAAAAATGTAAGCGAAATGTGTGTATGTTCGCGTGCGTGCGTGTGGGGGAGCCCCTTCCTCCCCAGCGCGACCCAACCCGCAAGGGTAAAAGGCTTATATCCCGGGAGGGACAGAGCCTGGGTCGTGACTGGTCTGTCGGGGAGCCCCTTCACCACTTGTCGTGGCTCCCTCAAAGGTGGTGCTGATAGGGCTCCAAGCCCTGATGACCGGGAGGATTCTCTTTTTTTACAATATAAAGTATCAATATAGAGCCCGTGATGATCTCAAGGGCCCCTGCTGCCGGATGTGGGAGCCATGCGTGGTTCTCCTATCATCTGATTTTCACCCATATCCCCCTAGAATTTAAATTGAAAATCACTGCTGTAGGGTACTTCAGTGAGCACCGAGTTGCTCCTGAACAAAAATTTTAAGATGCGTAAGTACAATATAAATGGAGACAAAAAAAGAACTACAGGAACAAATCATAGAATCAAGGAATATAAGTCAATTAATTCAAAAATGATTATTTACCTCATTGGGGCTTCAATGCTGATCAATACCTAGTCCATATTTAATGACTATTTGTGCGTTAAATCCGAATTAGTTCATAATCCGAATCATGGCGAACAAGATACCCGTCGGTCGAAATTATTTTTGAATGAAATTTATATCGAACGGCATGGTTTTTAAAGAATAAGGCGATACCTTTGCAATGGATGTCTCTGAGAACAAGTCGGGGTAATTCCTAATTATGTATCAGTATTAGATTCGCTCGGGGGTTTTCAACCTTCCAGACATTGCGGATTGAATTCAAACTTCTCATGATGCCTGCGGGCCACCACATTGAGTCAGTGTAGATTCGAAAACTTAGGTCTGAAAATTTCCGCCATGCAATTCATCGCTGGGAAAATTCACTAACATCAGTTCGACATGTAATGGGTAGGGATACGTAAATTTCGCAAAAAAAATCCGAAATTTCGCAGAAAAAAAAAATAATAATTAAATAAAAATAATAAATTTCGCATTTATTCGCAAAAAAAATTCAGGTCAGAAATTTCGTATTTGTTCACAAAAAAAAATTATTTTTCACAAAAAATTTAAAATAAATAAATAAAATACATTAAAAAAAAATATCATATCATAGGCCCTCGGCTGAAATGATTTTTCCGAGGCCCCCCTCCTCCTACCTTGCTAGAAATGCTTACTCTCGATAATTTGAACCAGATCTCATTTTCATGAAGCCCCTCTGTAGTTGAGGTTTCTGGGCTGTGCTCGGTCGGACCCATGGATTAAGACGACACTGGTTGTGGATGTCATATGTAAAGTCAATTTATTTTAATTCTTTCCTGCTGCTGTGTCTTCAGCAGAATACTATGCCATTCATCAATTCCCCAATATACAGTGGAGTCTCGTTTATCCGACCTTCCGTATTATCCGACGTCCCACCGCAAAAAAAGAAGAGAGATCAAGCACCAACTGTTGAGCTTTCAGAATTTCACATAATGAAATTTCATAGAAACTGTAATTAAATACATTGAGCAACAAGAAGAAATTACAGGAATCGACATAATCACGCTGCAAAGATGGCGAGATTTGGCAGCGAAGAAACGGCACTCGTCAGGAAAGCAGACTACGATCAAAAAATGTTTTAAATCATCACAGGACTGAAATTTTTTAAGTACTGTATTTAACTTCAAAATATTCTGTAACCAAGTTCATTTTCTTACTTGACTCTTTCTGTTGTTTTGCTCTAAACATGATTATTAGGTTCTTAATGCACCAAATTATGACATAGTTTGACGTTTAATATGCTTTTCCTTAACACTTCCGTATTATCCGACATTCTGCCGGCCCGTTTATGTCGGATAAGCGAGACTCTACTGTACTCATTTGTAAATTTTTTTTCTCGTAAAAATGTCCTTGAAATTTGAGCCCAAAAGATTTCAAATGTACTAACTTACTCCACAAAACATGTGCAAATGGAAAGTTTGATCCTTTCAAATTGTCGATTAACATAATTTTCCTACAGAACTCGGAAACGAAAGTCAACTGAACCCGTATTTTAGAAGCTAGAATTTCATTGTCTAAACTTAAGAAACTTATATGCTGGTCTATATGCTGGTCCCGGGTTCGAACCCCACCGTCGCCACAGAGGTGGTCAGCTGAAGTTGGTTTTCTGCGGTTCACAACTTCAAGGCGCGAATGCGAGGGCTTCACTTCTGAAATATAGATGGCAGCACTGAAAAGTCAAACAACACTACGTACTCACTCAGACTGTTAGGTACACACACAGTTACACTTCCGGCACAACTCACTAGGTAGTAAACCACCCATAGATGGTGATATGCCTGAGTTGCGCTCGGTTTAAAGAAAGAAAAAGAAGGAAAATTGACCCAAAAAAAAAAGCTTAATTTTTGCTCATGTGAACAATGACGTAGGATTTGGACGCTCAAGAGCACGACTAGATTTATCTTGGTCGCACACAGCACGGTCACACAGAACACGACACCGGCTGTTTTGGGTATTGTAAAATCTGATTTTGCTTCTTTTTTTCCCCCATTTTTCGCTATTTAATCCTGTTTCTGTTTGCAGAAAACCTCATTAGGCAGGAAGAATTGAGGTTAATTATTCCCAAGAATTTATCCTCCAAACAAATTTCAATGCACATTTGTCATTCTAAAGCAAATTTGGACGCTGGTTGGGATAGTCTCATCGTGTGCTAATCAATTTTGAGAACGTCTAAGTGCAAAACGCCATCCATTGCTTCAAAAATTATAGCTATACAGTTAGTTGATAGTCAAGTATGGAAAAAGAAAGTAATGCATCAAAAAAAAAAAAAAAAATTGGAATTATTCGGAGATTTTCATTTTATTTCTAAATGATTCGAAAAAATGAGACGATGAAAAAAATTTTTCATGCTATTGCTCAATGAAAAGACACTTTTTGCATGTTCATTCGGCAAAAATGATTTGAAGCGTGAGGTATCTCCTACCTTTCAACATGATAAGAAACTTCCTTATGCAGAAATTTCAATAAAAATATTATTTATTCATTGATTAATTTCAAATTTTTACCGCATATATTTGATTGCGCATGCTACCTTATGTCAGTGAAAAATTTAGCATGTGTCTACAATACTTAATACCGTTTTCAAAAATATGCATTAACAATAGCTTGCACTCATGATAAAATTGCATGAAATTAATGTAATTGAATAACAAATGATTCAAACTAAAAGAAAACTGTTCAGTTCATAAAATCATGAAAAAGATCTCAATCTTTTTCATGAAAAAGATTGAGATCTTTTTCATTAAACTATGGGGAGGAAGTTACATTTATCTGGATCCAAGCACTATTGCACTGCTGCTGGAGTCGCAGTGTGGTCATATGGTAAGTATTTATGATACCCAATTCATAATACCCAAGTATTTATGAATGGATCTCGGATCTCTTTTTTTTCATGATTTTACGGACTGAACAGTTTTCTTTATTTTGAATCAATCTAATTTATCTTAGTTATAGTTATCTAATTCCATTGATATCATGTTATTTCATCATGCGTGCAAGCTGTTTTTCATACATTTATTGAATATTTGTGAAAATTGTACTTAAACTCTCTGTATATTGCAATGCTTGCCAGTTAACGGGTAAAAACAAAAAAACCAAATAAACGCATAATCTGAATTAATCTTTTTTTTTCCTATTCTTATAATATTGAACTTGAAATAAAATTCCTCCTCGAGTGAAAAATAAATTCCGGATCATGTCAACAACCAACGGTATGGCCACGTTGCATCGATTTCCTCGCCACGATCAATCGTTGAAAAATCATCTATTACCCGGATGTTAAAAAGGTTTATCTGCAAAAATACAGGAAAAAAAAAAAAATTCTACAAAAACTGAAGGAAAGTCAAGAAAAATTTCTCCGAAGAATACTTTTATCCTTGTGTGTATAATGTTTGTTTGTGCCTCCTCTTGAAAGCAAAAAAAAAAAATTCTTTCATCCCTCTTCTCCTCTCGAACCCTCTGGCCCATGGTTTTCTCACTCCATCCTATTCCTGAAGAATCCCGGATAAGAACACACACACACACACAGAAACACCATACCCTGTCATCGATTCTTGGCCACACCTGCCGGTGCTGTGATTGGCTGGAGCTGACTCGCCCTATATTGCGGCAGCCGGCGCGTCAACCGCTGCTACTGGCTGCCAGAGTCTGGTGGACATGGCATAAGAGAAGGGAGAGGATAGAGGTCTTAATTTCATATCCAGTATTGCGTCTTCTCTCTCTCTCTCTCTACACACAACCCTCGCACAGCAGCACACACAAGGCCCCTTTATTATTATTATTATTCTTTCTTTTTTTTTAATACTAATATTTTCATTTTGTACCTCCTCTCTCTGTTGCAGTCGCTGTCAATTTTCGCGTGTACCCTCCAGGCGTGAAATCACAAGGCATCGCACGGATGGGCGTGAACTGCTGCTGCCATCCAAGATGGCGTTTACTCTTTTTCCTACCCTTCTACAGATCCCCCCCCCCCACTTCCAAAAAGTTGCATAATGTACCTTTCGCAAGCCGTTACAAGTCGGGGATGTCAAAACGGGAATGAATGGGTGGTGGGGGAGGTATTGCCGGGAACAGCGAGAGGATGGATAGGAACAAGAAAACCAAAAAAAAAAAAAGTTGGGTTGGGAAGCATGGAAATGGACGTCATCCCTGTTGATGGCGGAGAAGGGACATAGAAAACTAAGAGGAAGGGATGTGTGTGCGGTCGTCGCATAATATTCGCCCAAATCAGTTTTACCCCCCACTCTCCATGACTGGTACTTCATGGGGATTGGGAGAAAGATGGTGATACTAGAACAAGAGATTGGTAAAAGGAGGGAGGTGAATCTTCACCCCCTTTAACCGTTTGTATGGATGGTATTTGGGAAACGACTAACCTGACACGGGTTACTGCATTTTTCAGAGGTGTTGAAAAGCGAGACGATCAATGGTCTGGATAAAGACATCTACCAGCAGGGGATGTTGGAAATCTTCTGCTGTCATACGGGACCGGCCGAGATTCGAACGATGGCACCTGAAGGTGTTGTTGTTGGAGATTGTGCGGAATTGAGACTCGGTGAACTAATTAGATATTTAGAGGAGAAAGAGATGCGGAGGAATTGTGTCCTCCTCTTTTTCCTCATCCACGAGCCTCCCTCCAGCTGAGGTTTCATCCCTCCTCCTCCTCCTGCTCCTCATCATCCTCCACTTGTGCTTGCTCTCCCTCTCTCTCTTTCATCTTGCGGCATCTGGCGCGGAACACACGCCACATTGCCCAAGATGTCGGGCGCACTCAACCCGTCAAACGGTGTCAATCGCTTTCACGCTAGCTCGGCCACGGCTGCCGCCACGTTTGGCGGCACACCTGAGTGCGGCAGTAGCTCAGCGGCCGCGGCTTTCCTCGAGCTCACGAACGCAGCAGCGGCGGCAGCAGCCGCAGCGGACTTTGGATTTTCGACCGATTTCAGCCTGAGTGGTTTCCGGCACCACCACCACCATCCACCTCCACCTGCACATTCCACGGCCGCTGCCAATTTCGGAGTGCCCTATTTCGGGACTGAAAGTTTCGCAGCTGCGGAGAACTACGCCTCGCTGGCCTGGGAGGCACAGAGCGCGGCTGCCCTCGCGGCTTCCTACCACCACCATCACCACCACCAGGGACAGGCCGGACCACATTTCGCGTCCTCGTGCGATTTCGGACCGTTCGCTTTACCCGGGCCGAATTGCGGTAGGATACCCGCGATGGCAGTGCAGAGATTCGGAAGTTCCCAGTCTAGTGGAAGGAGTTCGAGCACGTGCAACGGCAACGGGGGTCACCAACCTCACGGTGCGAGCGGTTCGTCGAATGGCACCCCTAAGTCGAAACCTAGGAGACGAGTCGCGACAGTCGCTCAAAGACGAGCGGCTAATATCCGCGAGAGACGTCGCATGTTCAACCTCAATTCGGCTTTCGACAAACTCAGAAAGAAAGTCCCGACGTTCGCGTACGAGAAGAGGCTATCTCGCATCGAGACGCTCCGACTCGCCATCATGTACATCGCCTTCATGACCGAAGTGGTCAGAGGCAAAGACCAAGACGGCCATTCCAACCACGAGAACCACGTGCCACTTCCGGCACCGGCGTATACTTCCGGCCACGGTTTGGCAGATGGTCACCTATGGTCAACTGGGCACGACCCGTCGCCATTGGGAGAGAATTCGCTCCCGAGATCCGGAAGGCTATCTCATCTGTGCTCTCGCCAAGTTTGAAGGATGGGCGGCCATTTTCTTTCCATCTACTCCATGTCCGTGCAATAGATAACCTGCGTGTACGTGTGTGTGTGTAAATACATTAATATAATCTCTTGTGACTTTCTTGATCCAGTCTTCCAGTTTTGGACTCCAATAGGTGACGGATACTGACATTAATCCGAACCAAATTAATATGAACATGTATAAGAGACTTTTAAAATGTCGAACTTTGAAGAATTTTTAGGTAAGAAATATGATTTTGATATACAAAGATATGATCTTTATTTTCGTTCAAAAAATGCTCTAATTGTTTGAAAAGAAAATAGAAATGTATTTAAAGATGTAAAATTTTGAATAATTACCTCTACAAATTGCATAAAAATATGATTTTTTTGCCTGATTTGATCTTTTGAAGTTATTTTGAAATTGTAATAACTAAATATTCTCATTTAAAACAACGATGATCGATAAACTTGTGGTTTTTCAGGGGATTCGTAATTTTTTCACGGAAATTCAAAAATACAGCACTTTTATCGTCAAAAATTTGGGGTTAATTTTGAAGGGTAGATACCTTGGTATATCAACTTGCGGCAATTTATCAAACGATTTTCTAATATCTTTTCGTCTATTTTTTTTTATTGGGATTTTGAATGTTTTTACGTAAACATTGGTATATAAATGCCGATAAAATAATTTTTTTGATAAAGATTTTAAATAATTGATTGGAAGATATAGTTGGGAAATGAATTAGAACTATCATGATTTAAATTAAGAATCAAGACAAATTAATTAAATCTTGGTATCGATTGCCGATGAGAAGAATTATTATTTCTTATTCATTGTATACCATTCTTATAACCTCATTCACACACAACTGTTATTTATATCGTTTATTTTTCACTGCGTTTTTTCATCTTTTATTTACATATACAAAATTTTTCTGTCTCTTTTAAATTTCATCATTTAATTACTAATTTATTCCGTTTATTTTCTCTGATTTTTTTTTGTTTGCTTTCTGCAATTTCTTTTGTATATTTTTAGCGACTGATATTTACATTGCTTACCTTTGCTTTAAGTTTTAAACTTTTCTTTACTTTTTCGTTTGCTTTTCGAAACATTTTGTTTTATACTTTTTTAAAAAAAATAGTTCACTCTTTTTCCTCAATTTTTATTATTTATTTCTCTATAATATTAACTGTTTGATTTCCATAAATTTTATCTTTTATTTACCGACACTTTTCAGTATAAATTTTTAAGTTAAATCTACTAAATTAAGTTTTTTTTTATAATGTTATTCGAAAGTTGACCTTTTTATGTGAATTACGTACTTCGACTTGGTTTTCAGCTTTTTTGTAGTGTGTGTTTCCATCCTTACTACCATGTTTCGTCCATAATATACATTGAAGGACCGGACTTTCCCCCGCTACTTCAGTGTAAAACATGAACGAAACATGGTGGAAAGGATGGGAACACTCTATAAAATGCTAAATATAAAGTTGAAATATGTAATCCCATAAAAAGATCAACTTTTGAATATGCATCCATTTTGTACCATAACATTTTATGGGAAACCCTTTTTAACGTGGGTAACCATTATGATACAATTATTGCGGTCGTGTTGTTTCACAAGAATTACTCGTATCGCTGTATTATATCAGATAAATTGCTAAAGTAGACTACAATTCATAGTTTTCAATTAATTCTGAAAAGTTGTATAAAATACCCACGATTACAAAGTCGATAAACAACTCAGGCTGGGGCAACCATGACACCGTTCCAGGGCCCCGAGCCCAAAAATGTAAACTTATTTTTCATAACTCTTTCAAGAGCGGTCCCCGTGAAGGCACACTGCGGCCCTGAAACAACTCATTATGACTCATTATCTCTAAGTTAAGCATCGCTTAACTTAGGAATTCTTAAATAAAATTAAATATTGAATTTTTATTCCATTAATTAAATATTTTATTAATATTTGTATGATTTATATCAAAATTATCAATTAAGTAATTTATTTATACTGGAAGATTTGTTCAGACATCAATGTGAGTCGGTTCCCTGGAAAGTCGTTTTGTGGCAGTAAATGTCTTCTTGCAGTGAAGCTACCTTTCCGAAGATTCAGTCCAAAAGAATGAATCTTAATTCAATTATTAATTAACCATAACTGCTATTAATTTGTTATTGTCAACGATTCGTGCAATAATTTCATGTTCGAGGATTCACGCAGGGATTCAGAATCCATTTTTAACGTTTTTAAATGGTATTTAATGATTCTTTTGTCAAATTAAGCCTAGATGTACACGTTTGCGTGTGTGCGTTCGCGCGCGTGTGTGTGAGTGTACCTAGCTCAAATATTTTTGGTAATGATATAGACCCAAATTAATTAATTAATTATTTTAAAAAATTGTTTTTTGTTCCACATAGAATAAACACGTTTCGACATACAATAAACACAATCGAAAAAATGTTTTATTAGTCAGTTTTGGCTCAGGGGTGAAGAGGTGATAACATTATAGCTATGTCAAGGAAACAGGTATTTTCTGCATTTTTTCACGCCGAGGTGAACTCGGGAAGAAAAATCATCTCGTCTTCGCCGGGACTCGAACCCAGGTCCTTTTGCATACCGGGCAAGCATGCTATAGCTATGGGTTTTATAGCCATTATAATACCCATCCTCCGGGAACGCTTCGATATCTCTATGAGATGGGAAGCGGGTTGTGTCCGGTCTTCAAAGGTCAAAGCCATTATAATGGTTTACAATTAGCTTTAACGTCATGAAAAATCTTCAATTGATTGCTTAGGCCGGGATTGCACTATAAAAGTTTCATAAAAATTCTTTTTTCTTTTATAAAACTTGAAAAATTCAACCAATATATCACGGGCAGTAAATCCTTGCATTTTCTCGAATGTAATCGATACGCTTATTGGTTGCATTTTTTTCAAGTTTTATAAAAGAACATTTATAAGAATTTCGCAATTTCGGTCATAGGTACCGATACACATCTCATATTTTTTGGAATTGGCTTCTCGTGTGACCGATTGTGGCCCGATTAGCCAGTTTGATGCCATAATTGGCAGTTACATGGGGGGAATATTTTGATTATTGATCATTTTTGCCATATCATGGTCATTTCCTGCACATGGTGGGCTAGTTAGACCGGGACCTACAATTTACTGCGGATTCCAAACGGCAGCCTCACCGAGAGGTTCGTGCGCTAACCACTCAGTGTGGAGCCAATCCTTGCTGTAGCAATCTTTCTCTGGTGGTCAAGTTTTCAGCGTTTCTGTAGTTACAACCCCCCCCCCCCCACATCAGGAGCATCAGGAAAGTGGTTTTGTAGCAGTATGCTGTGAAGTTAACTTTCCATAGATTCAGTCCAAAAGAATGAATTTCAATTCAATAATTATTGAATTAATAGCAACCATTATTGCTATTAGTTCGTTGTTACCAATGATTCATGAATTGTTTTTAGTGTTCGGATTTATTTTAAAGACACAGGGATTCTGAATCTTCTTGAATTCACGGCACCCTTGACCTCTTCACACATGTAACGGTTCTAAATGGTTTTTACAATGATTCTTTTCTGTAAGTCAAGATCTGAGGTACACATATGTGTAACTCAAAAATGTTCCTAATAAAGACAGTGAAGCCCTCACGTGGAGCAATGGTAAGATGTTCCTCCTCTACTATGAAGGTTACCATCAGGGTCTACGGGTTCGAATCCGGGCAAAGACATCAGAAACAACTTCTTTACCCACCAAGCCTGGGGCGACCACCGACCTGTCGCACCTTCATTTCCTACGCAACTCCACTGGTTAGAAATTGCCGTATGGCGATATATGGCCAGAATTTGTGTGCGGTAAGGATGATAAATTGGTAAATGAATAAATTATTTTTAAAAAATTGTTTTTCGTTTAATATTTTCACATTTTGACACATACAATAAACACAAATCAATCACAGAAATATATTTTCAGTTGTCAGTTTCGGCTCAGGCGTGAAGAGGTTAAGATACGATAACATTATAGCTATAGTTTTACAGCCACGTTTTAAGCCACTGTGGTGGTCACAGTAGCAGACTCGCATCGTGAGGTCCCGGGTTCGAACCCCACCGTCGCCGCAGTGGTGGTCGGCTGAAGTTAGTTTTCTGAGGCTCCCAACTTCGAGGTGCGAATGCAAGCCGATCTCCCCATTAAAAAGTCTCGCCACAGAGAGCAACAGGCATACAACGATAAAATCTTCAAACATTACACTTCACTCATAGTTCGAAAAATATGTGGTTGATGGCAGCACACTATAACAATAAGCATTACACAGAAACAAGCTTCCCATTAGGTTCACAACACGGACACTCACATTCCAGCATGTACCAATTCGTTAGAAGTTCCGCAGAGGAATATGGACGAGGTACATATGTGGTTTAGTAGCCATGTTATAACGGCTTTATTACAGCTTTTACTTCATAAGAAATCTTCTATTTATTCCTTATTAATGATAACAATATTATACTAATTATATTATTTATCTGAAGAAGAATACTACCTAAAATAAACCAATGTCAACATTGTTTTTTATATATATCCTGGGTTGATATTAAAATTCCAACATTCAATCGATATTATTCACGCGCCCTTATCGATTCCCTGTCCGTGATATTTTTATTCCGATACATACAAATGCAATGGACATAACAGACAAAACGCCCAACGAGGTGACTGAAAAAAGACTCCCATAAAAAATATGAATATCGAATATAATATATCGGAACTAATACAACAACCCAATAAGAGCAATAAAAACACCAATAATTATGATAAAATATAAATATACTGCCCTTAAAGAATTATGGTTGAATCATTTAAGTATTGATAGCTCCAATGATAAACATATTGATTTATCTCATTATAAAAAAGAGTTATTTTCCGGATATTTTGCTGAGGTGAACTCGGAAAGAAAAGTCATCGCGTCATGACCCTACCTTCCTTATTTCACGCACTGTGGCGTGAGGTGCTGAAGTAGAGGCCCGGCGGAGACGATGACTTTTCTTTCCAAGTTCACCTCAGCATATCCGGAAAATAACTGTTTCCTTGATATCTCGGGCTGAGAAAAAGCCATCTATCTCACTCTCTATCTCGATATGTTTATCATATTTCTTTTTTAAACGTGCCAATTGTGTTAGAATTCAAGACAACCGGAGACAAGCTATTCCATTTATTCACAACACTATCAGAAAAAAATTCTCTGCGACATCGCAACCTAGAATTGTTCCTTACCAATCGATACTGGCGTCCCTTTGTCGAAGCAGTTGATTGACGATGTATTAACAACTCAATGGTCCATCCTATCCACCCCGTTGAAAATTTTAATCACTTCAACCATATCCCCCGACACCTGGGCTCTTCCAATACAAACATTTTCAAAAAATAAAGTCTTTCTTCGTAGCTTAAGCCTCGTGTGCCATCAAGAGCACGCGTAGCGATTTTCTGCACCCGTCGACCAAGTCTATGTCCCTCTGTAGGTATGGTATCCAAAACCTGACGACCTACTCCAGTGAAGGACGAACTAAAGGTCCCGGAAAAGTAGAAGGATCATATCACAGGATGATACCCTCAGCAACACTACTCCTGTAAATCTGTGTGACTGGCCCCAACAATTAATTAGCACATACATTCCCCGAGGATCCTGGGATAGATATCATCTGGTCCTGGTACTTTTTCGCTTGCACGTACATTTTTAGAAAATTTAGGACCTCCACATCTTCCACTTGAATTTTATTGAGGCCCTTGTAACCCCATGCCACCGGTACTTTGTGCATCGCCTTCACTATTAAAGCTGGGTTTTCCTAGGAAAAGGTTTTCTACGGTGCACTCAGCGTGAAATCGCTGATTGTTTAAAAACCTGAAATTCACGTTTTTTAACCTATCAGCGTTTTCACGCTGCACACGGTGCAGGTAACCTGCTCATAGGAAAACCCGGCTTAAAGACTGACGCAAAAAAAAAAAAAAAAATCATTGAAAGCACTACACATGCCTACATTGCTCTCTACCCTAGACCCTCCTATCGAGGGGGAGGGGGCCCAACTGCCCCCTTACACCCTTACATCTATTATTGACGTACCTGAAAAATTATTTTTGGTCAGAGCCAATGTTATTTGCCAACCTAGATTCAACTTCCTTATCGTTATCCTTTATCGCTTTCTTCAACTCCCTTCTTTATCAGTAAATAATGACAGGTCACTTCTTCCACTTTTCAGACAGCTATCATAGTTTCTAAAAAAATCTTTCTTATTACCCAAGCTCCTGGTATTTATTATCACACATGCCACATATTTTTTGAAACCGGCCTCTCGTGTGGCCAATTGTGGTCCGATTAGCCAATTTGATGCCATAATTGGTAGTTGTATGGTGCAATATTTTGAAGAAACCGAAGAAATATTTTTTGAGGCAAGGAATACGTGTCGTAGCTGCATGTGTATCATGTGTAGGATTCGATTTCTATTCCACGTTAGGATACTCTTTCAAGTGTGTTAGTTTTCTCATTGTATCATGTTGAAGTTTAGTTCATTCAATTACTTACCATTACCAGAATATCCCGGTATTCGTCGGTAGTTCATTCTAGAACTCTCTTGACGAGTGTTCTTTTCCCTAGTATTGGTTCCACGGTAGTGAGGCTCCTCCTCCGCAACACTTCCGTAATGCTAATTTTTATACTTTCATAATTTATGCTCAAACACCTTATTTTGATTACCACAAAAAATCTAATTGATATACAGGGTGATTCAGAAAAGATGGGAAAAACTTTAAGAGGTGGTATAGTACACACACACACACACACACACGCACGCACGCATGCACAAAATACTACTACTAATAATAATAATTTGTTTCTGTTTTTGCGTGTACAAGTTTTTACCATCTTTTCTGAATCACCCGATAATCAATTACCGTGAGTGCGGGGACAGTTTACCTAAATTACGGAGCCATAACCTCCTAGATACAGTATCTAGTATAGGGGTTTGCAACGTAGAGTTGCTCGCGGAATCCTTGCTGATAGTGAGGCAGTTCTACGGAACAAATTTTTTTCAATATTTATCCAAAAGAAAATTTGTCCGTACTGCCGTCTCGACATCATCATAGACCAAGGCCAAAATGAAAGAGAGGGCTTAGGCACCACCTCTTAATCAGGGGCATACGCAGGATCGATGTTTGGGAGGGGGTTCAAAAAGTCTATTCCGAGAAATTTTGTGTTACCACCATTCAAAAAGCATTAAAATTAACAGAAATTTGTTAAAATAGCACATAAAAGGTATTCTTTTCGAATATTTGAATTTTGTTAACCGAAATGATGAACTTTTTTCAATTGTTGGTTTCTTGGGAGGGGACATGGTCCCCTTATCCCCCCCCCATGCGTCTCTGCGCTTATTATGCATATTCATTGTCATAAGTCATTGTGCCAGATCTTATCGTGGAACCCCTATTCAACAACCACATGTCCCCTACATGGGGGGTTGGGGTGACAGAGCTCCGATCCGGAGCCCAAGATTATTCTCATCATTTTTGTTTTTCACAGTATAAGTTCATAATGGAGGAGGTCCGTGAAGAGTCTTACCTGGGAGCCTTGTCAAAGATCTCAGATTAGGGGCCCCTACTACTACTACTTAAACGTACATTCACCTCGTACACATTCCTCTACGGAATTTCTAGGGGCCGTACTGCAAAATGGAGAAGGGGGTCATGGGTCTTCGTGCCGTGCTTGATTGAACTCACGGTTGGGACTAAAGAAGTTGGAGCCCTGTCATCCTATTGGGAGGAATATTCACGAATCAAGAGCTATGATTATAACCATCTCTCTCACCAGAGCTCCCACACAAAACTCTGTAGTCTAGTACGTTCACCCGGAAAGTGAAAGGACGTGGGTTCGATTCCCCGCGGTGGCAGTTGAATTTTCTCTCTTTCCAAAATATATCTTCGCAACAGCCAGTTGTGTTAAAACCTTCGTATGGTAGCGGAGAGTGACGTCATCCTTGTATAACTCTTGCATGTGCTTTAAATAATCATAATGATAATCATTGAATCATAGGGTGTTTTTCTGAGTTGAAGTTGTTTTACACTATAAATTCACTACTGAACCACACATGCACCTAGTCCATATTCCTCTGCGGAACTCCTAATGAAGAATGAGTTCTTAAGTTAAGGAGTTCTTTCTCTCCTAAAGAACTGGTACATGTTGTAATGGGCATGTACGTGTTGCGCACCTAACGTGAAGTTTTTTCTGTGAAATGCTTATTATGTGCAGTGCTGTCATCTGCCTTTCAATTTTTTTGAACTGTGAGTGAAGTGCAATGATTGAATAATTGCACCGTTGTAGGCCTATTGCTCTCTGTGGCGAGACTTTCTAACGGAGAGATCGGCTCACATTCACGCCTTGAAGTTGGGAACCACGGAAAACCAATTCCAGCTGACCACCACTGTGGCGACTGTGAGGTTCGAACCCGTTGGTCCGAAGTCTACAGGAATTCCTCTATTGATACTATAAATTCACTATCTCAGTCTAGGGGGAGTGGCTCCAGGATGGACATGGTGAGCACAGAAATGCTGGCGGGGAAACGAAAAATGTTATCCTGATACGAAATGTGCCCTCTAACTTTGTTTTCTTCCAGATGGGGCATATTGTCATTTATTTCACCTGCAATGACCTGTTTCTCTGCGCATTTAATCTCAAAACAATATGCTGCATTATACAATATCGGGAAGTTTTCTTTCTGTGCAGCAAAAACTTCATGAATACAGTCATTCCCAGACTATAAACATTCCATATTTTCTAAACTTATTAACCAAGAAAAAATATTGTCTTTCTTAGTTAAGCCTCAGTTAGTACCTTTTCCTCTGGTCCATAACAAACAAACGGATAAAAAATAAAAATTTTGTCAACCACAAAAAATATCCCTTTCAGAAAACAACGATACAGTACAGAATGTATTATATGTATTGGCAAAACATCATTAAAACTGGAAACCTTTCTGCCACCTATCAAATAAAAACACAACTATTATGTGTCGAATTCAAGATCAGTTTTCAAATAATGTGCTGCATGCAAAAAATAATGCAGTGTAATATTAATAAACATTTTATAAGCAATAATATTAGTTAAATTATCAATATTACTTAAAAAATTTAACAGTTGATATTTTTATGCAGTAAAATAACGTTAGTAACACTCGCAAAGTTGCCGTCAATTGTAAAGCATATAAATCGAAATGAAAGTTTTTCCGGTTAATATGTTTTACGACTGCAATTAAGAGGAGCCAAGGGTAATTATACGTTTCGCGTGTTACTAACGTTATTTTACTGTGTTCAAACATCAACTGTTAAAGTTTTGCAGCTAACTTGATAATTTAAATTATATTATTGCTAAAAAAATATTTATTAATATCATGCTTTACTGATTATCATTCAGCACGTTATTTTTTACCGATTCTATTCTGAAGAATCATTAACAGTTGTGGTTTTTATTTGATAGGTGGCAGAAGGAGTTCCGGTTAAATTATTGGTTTCTGAATATATTACATCCCGCACTGTATTAGTTATTTCCTAAAGTGACAGTTAGCTATTAAAATTTTGTTTTAACCCATTTTTGTTGGTTATGGACAAAAGTAACTCAGAAAGACATAATTTTTTCATGATTAATAAGTTTACAAAATATGGACATTTAGCGTCTTAGAATGACTAATCATGTACATTCGTATACACACTTTCTGCTAAGAAGAAAAAAGCCCTATATTGTATGAGGTTGTATGATATGTTTTTTTCATTCCGCACATATATCGAAATTCTGTGCGAAGGGAAACAACAGGTTAGTGTAGAGAATGCTCCTACGCTCTGGAAAATGAATAGGATCCTTGGTGATCCTAGGATGAGAAAAAACTTTTTCTCATTTCAGCCTCATTTTTCCACGAAATTCAAGCAATTGGCAAGGATCACATAATTTTAGGCCCTCGATGAAAGCTTTGTTCCCTCCCCCCCAGTTTGCTGATTTATCGTTTTGTGACCTGTAGGCTGCGCAAATTATTTTGTCGCCATTCATTCACCGATTCTAGTCTAGTTTACTCGACTACTCATTCCTCCAAATTAGTCACCCCGGAGTATATAACCTGTTTAGCCCTCCCATACCGTAAATATGTATCTGCGTACTGTCTTTCGGTCGTTCACATGCTTTCACACACTCTCTAGGTAACTGTTTTAATCCCTTACTCACACGACCAGGTCATTCTTTTGATCACTCATATACTTGAGCACTGTTTTGGCTACTCACATGCTTCCGCATTACCTAGGTGAGTCATTTAAGTGGTATGGATTTTTTTTCAAATACGACACAATCTCGTTAAAATTTGAAACAGAGGACAGCTTTGTGTGTGAATATCAGCAATAAGAAAGTTTTCATCTTTGAAAGCTCTTCAGAATCTGGGATTTTTAAGGCTTCCGGGGAATTTGATCATGCGCACCCTCAAAGAAACTGTCACGGAACACCAGGGGTTCAGCGGAACATCAGTTGGAAACACGTGATCTAGTAAGTAATGATCTGATACGGCCTCACCTATCACACAACTCTAAGGGCGGCTCTGATTTTAAGGCTTCTGTTGAAACTTCTGGATGACCATTGGCCGTCTAAGATACACATTCAACCAAATCGTGTTATTAAGATATCGCATTCATCGTTTTTATTGCCGTTTCATAATTACATTTCAGCTCTTTACTGGCTTTTATTGCCTTCATGGAATAGGGTTTTGGACTGTATCGAAGTAAACTCTTATCCGGATTGATAGAGAACAACCTAAATCCACCTCACAGCGAATTGCTCGATGACCAGCTCTTTCTTGAGGATCTCAATCACCATCATCTGTCTCCTCAACAAAATTTTAATTGTTGCTGAATCTTAACAGAATGGGAATTAGGGAAATCACACCGTTGTGAATGAACAGTAGACGTGGCGTTATTAAGAATCAATTGTTAAAGCTTTACGAAGAGCATAAATTAAAGAGTCTACCAATCCCTTTGTTTGGACTTTTACGCTCAATTTAGAAATTTCAATAGAGTTTGGGCACATTCTAAAAACCGATAACAAAGAGTGGAAGGGTGGGTTTGCTTCATGTGTAGTAGAAGCAACGAAAGTCCCAGGTCTTGTGTGACTGGACCATTACGAGATTGGAACGAGTAAGGTATCGCACTCCAGGATTTTCACCCCGTGTAAGCAAGAGGCCCGATCGTCGACATAATACATGTGGTCGGGTCTTGAAGGAAATTATTTCTGGCAAATTAGTTCTAAAGCCAGGATTACACTATAAAAGTTTGATAAAATGTCTTTTGCAAAATCTGAAGAAAAAAAAAATGCAACCAATAAGCATATCGGTTAGAATCTAACCGATATGCTTATTGGTTGCATTTTTGCATTTTTATCAGTTTTATCAAAGAGCTTTTACAAAACTTTTATAGTGTAATCCCGGCCTCAGGAGCCATGAACTCACAAGTTCTTTGGACGTAGAATATTTTTTATTTGCTAGAGGACACATACATAAATTTTAATATTGGTTCCGATCTTGTAGGACCTTTCAGTTTTACTGCGGGTTTGACTAACGTAATTAGTATATAGTGAATTTGTAAATGTAATTAGAAGTAATTAAAACGTAAATATGTAGTAGGTATTTATGTAATGCAGCGTTTCTCAACCTTTCTGAATATAAAGACCAGTAAAATGCCTGAAACAACAACAACGGACCACAAACTTAAAACACGATGGGGGTCCCATATCTTACGGGACCGTCAGAATGACCAGATTTTTTTCTGTTCCGACTATTATATTCACTTGCCCCGTTTTTTCAACAAAGCTTATTTGAATTTGTAACGCTTACTAAACTCGTGAAATATGATCATTTTCATAGCTTATAAATCAAATAATGATATATGACTACATTTAAATTAACAGCGATCTCCAGTAGTGCTTCATTTCTAAAGCATTCGTAATTTTTCAGCAATTCTAGAAAATTATTGTTGATTTACGGCCACGTTTTGGTAACACTTATGGCAACGTTTTCGGTGATAATCGAAGATAACCCGTATTATGCCGTATTTAAAATTCTAGCTTCCCATATTTTACTTAATGAAATATGGTCACCAAGTCTTGATGAATGCTTTTCTTTCCAAGAAATACATCCTTGTTTACCGCGAAGCTTTAAGCCCTTTATTTCCAGCAAATTTTGCAATAGTTATTGAAATTATCTCAAATTCCATTTTTGGCTGAAGTTGGTAATATCCCGTATTTAGGGCAGCAATTTCCCACGCTTTCCTCGATAAGATATGTTGTAATTTTTATTTCAACCAAAAAGGATATTACTAATACTAATTACACCGATTGAAGAATTTTAAAATTGATATTTGGAAGTAAATTATTTATAGTCTGCCTGAGGACCAACTTTATCATCGTGTCCGCGGACCATACGTTGAGAGACACTGATGTAATGTAAGTACGTTATTAAAATGATGAGTAGAGTAAATACGTAAATTTCGCAAATGAACAATCGAAATTTGACAAAAGAAATTTTGAAATCGTAAATTTCACATTTATTCGCAAAGAAAAATTCGATTCAAAAGTTTTCTGTTTGCCAAAAGCTCCCGTGGGCCGTATCACGAACATATTAAACATTAAACTAGTATTTAATTATATCGGGCAGGCATCTTCAACCCGTTGCTCGCGAGCACCCAGATTGTTCGATGCTTGTGTCCGATTTGGTGCTCGCGAGCACTTGATCAGCGTTCTAACTAAGCACCTTGTACAAATTTCATTCAAGGATTGAAATAATTCTGATTTCATGCATTCGTATGTCACACGTGCCCCGTGAGGGTGCTCTTCTTTTGATGATAGCTACAGGCAGTGCTCGCGGCTAGAAAAATGTTGAAGACCTCTGGTATAGGGTGTCCTGTAAGTACTACTGCGGCCTTTATCTCATCAACCATCCGTCGTAGATGCATGATTCCAGTTTAAAAAATGCTCAACGGTCGCTCAAAAATTACCCTGTACCAGTTTTGAGAGTGACAATACAGCGTGCACCAAAATAGAAAATCTAAATTTTTATACGGCCCCCTCCCCTCCACTGTACTCTTACTTCCAATAGGAAAGTTGTTGCCTGTTTCTCCTGATGCCAACAAAAAAAAAATCCATGTTTCTAAGTCCAATATTCGCTGAGATATTCGAATTCGAAAAACGGAGGAAATTTGGGAAAGAACAGCGTTAAATGCGGTTGAAAACTCGTTTTACCCGCATTTAACGTTGCTTTTTGTGATTGCAAAATTGAAGCGTGGGAATGTTATTGAATTTTCATCGTTTCTTAATCTGTCTGGGCACCATACAGTATAAAGCAGTTTGTCGTCCTTTCTGAATACAAGGGCCAGAGTAAAATGAGTGAAACAATTTGTGTGTGACGGACCACTTGTGTCCCGTATTACGGGACATTCTTGCATCTTCAGTCCCGATTTTACTTCCCAGAAAAGTCGCGTTTCTTTTCAACGATACAAATTTGAATTCGTAATATTTCCTTAAGCCATGAATACGCAGCATTTTCATAATATAAATTATATTATGATGATTATGGCAAAAATTACAAATACAGTCGAAGCCCTTTATAACGAACTCCAAGAGACTCAAGAAATCACTTCGCAATAACGAAATTTCGTTATAAAGGAATTCCGGATTTTTACATTGTTCCTAATTAAACGTATCTGAGGAATTAGAAACGTTTTCGTTAAAACAAGATTTTCGCTAATCGTTAAAACGGGAGAATCGATTGCAGTCATCTCGCATATTCTGCAGGTTTAACGCTTTGTCTTAAATTCTTTTTGGAATTTTAATTACGATTGTGGATTTTGCCTATTTCTGACAATGTTTTTGATTGCAATTTGCGATGTCCCGTGAATATTTTACGAATTATTATTTAAGATCCCAATTTTTATCGAATTATATTTTTCTCAATGAAAAATATGGTCATCAAACCATTTCAATGCTTTTTCCCATGGAAATGCATTTTTACTATACAGCGATTTGTAGCAGCCCTTTATTTTTCACACCCTTCAGCAATTTTAGCAGTAATTTTAAAATTGCATTTAAGACAATAAATTGAATTTTTTTTTTGGCAAAATTTAGTGACATCCCGTATTTAGGATCGCAATTTCCTGCATTCTCCTCGATGATGTACCGTATACCGATATCTGAGTATTAAGGTATAATTTTATGTGAACCGATATGACTAATATCAATTACAACGGGTCGATAATTTTATCATGTCTGCCTACGGACCACCAGTGCCACCGTCGTGGACCGTAGGTTGAGAAACGCTGTAATAAGTCAATCAAGAGTAGAACCCAAATGTGATAATGTAAGACGTAAATAAATGAGTGCATGCGTATATACAGGGCAAGGGCGTAGCGGGGGGAGGGGGGATCTAGTCCCCCAGAAATGTGAGAAAATAACCGAAAAAAGGGGGGAAAAGATGGCCATATCTATTGCTCTATCGCTTTGGTCCCCCTCCCCGAACGAAATTTCTGGCTACGCATAGTTAGTGTAGCTTCAGTTCAAAAAATGCCCAAAGGGAGTTCAAAAATTACTCTGTACCAGTTTTGAGATTGATATTACAGTGCGTAACAAACTAAAAAAATCTATATATTTAATACGGTCTCCCTGTCCCACGCCCGACATTTAGGGGGAGGGGGTGGGGGGCCGTTTCTTCCTCCCCTGGCTTTTGAAAATACACTAAAAATGGTATATATATATACATACATTGAGTACATCTGCTTTGCCCCCCCCCCCCCTGGAAAAAGTTGAAATGACGGCCCTGCCCTGTTCCCTTAACTTCCAATAAGAAAGTTGTTGCCCTGTCTCTCCTGAGGTCAACAAAAAAAAAATTTCAAATTTCCAAGTGCAATATTCGCTAAGATATTTGAATTCACAAATTGGAGAAAAGTTATGAAAGAACATCGAAAACTAATGGACAACGCTCCCCCCCCCCCCTTATTCATGCTGCCATTTCCCAGCTATTCTCCGATTTTTGAATTCACATATCTCGCCGAATATTGCACTTAAAAACATTATTATTTTTTTTTTTGGTTGCTCTCCTCAGGAGAGACAGGGCAACAACTTTCTAATTGGAAGGTAGAGGACAGAGAGACCGTATTAAATACATAGATTCTTTATTTTGTCACACACTGTGTGTAGTAATATCACTTTCAAAACTGGTACAAGGTTACTTTCGAACACTTTCTAAATTGGATTCACACCTCTACGAAGGACGGTTGATGAGATAAAGGCCGCATTAGCACTTACAGGACGCCCTGTATACAGGGTGATTCAGAAAAGATGGAGGAAAAACTTAAAGAGGTGGTAGTACACAATAATGTGCAAACAATTGCCATTAAAGAATGCATGGTCTAACGCGAAACTCAAACGCGCAGGAACGTTTCTAAACGGCCGCTCCGTAAATGTTAAAACGTCATTGCTGTTTGAATTTATCGGGAGAAAAGTAACACACACCATGCATGCAAATGTAACCTGGGGAAATACGCTGAGTATTTTCATACAGAAATGCTTGTCTGCTTTTCAGTGTTACTGAAGTGCGCCATCATCCCGTACGTTACAACTATTAGAACGGTTGCACACTGGAATAACTTCACGGGGCTGGCGTGCGCGTCTTTTATTCACTGTGATGAGGATTTACATACGGTTTCTTCTTCTCCACGTTACATTTGCATGCATGTGGTGTTCTCTTTCTCCCGATAAATTTCAACAGGAATGGCGTTTTAACGTTTGTGCGTGGAGCGACCGTTTAGAAACGCGCCTGCGCGTTTGCGTTTCATGTTAGACCATGCATTCTTTGATGGAAATTGTTTGTATTGGTGTGTACTATCACCTCTTAAAGTTTTTCCCATCTTTTCTGAATCACCCCTGTAGATCACTTGAAAGTAACCTGCGGGATATTTACAGATGACTTAACGGAACTGTTGGCGCAGTTCCAGATCACACAAGCGTCGCGCGGCGTGTCTACAGATTACTTAAGTGGCCTGTGGCATAAGTTACAGAAGTAGCACGCGGCATATTTACAGGTCACTTGAGTGGCTCGCGGCATATCTCCAAATCACTTAAGTGTCTCGTGGCATATCTCCAGTTCACTCAAGCAAGGAACCCGCGGCATATTTACAAATCCCCTAAACAATTCGTAGAACAGTTGCAGATCACTCAAGCGACCCGCATCTCATTTACAGATCGCTTAACTGAGCCCGCAACACATCTGCAGATCACTCAAGCTGCCACCACCACAGTTCCAGATCACTCAAGCTGCCACCACCACAGTTCCAGATCACTTTAGCATCTCGCAGTACATTTACAGATAACTTGGATGGCCCACCGCACAGTTCCAGATCACTTTAGCATCCCGCAGTACATTTACAGATAACTTGGGTGGCCCACCGCACAGTTCTAGATCATTTAAGTGGGCAGCTGCACATATCATAGGTCGGTCCCCGCGATGGCCTTCACCGGCTGTCGCGCGGGGGGGGGGGGGGCTGCGAGCTTACATATCACAGATCACTCAAGTGGCTGTCGCGTGCTTAAGTGGCCCGTGGCACGTTCACAAACCGATGAAGTGGCCCACGCTCTCCAAAAAGTTGAGCCCCCTTGCCGTAAATGGTGCTCATTGTGTGGCGATAAGTATAAGTATAGACAGTGCTCGCGACTCGAGAACGGTTGAAGGCCCCCCCCCTCTCTGGTTTTTAAGAGAATCGCCGAATTTTTTGGATAAGTTGGACCACGGGAAATATGGATCGTTTTCTGCGGCTCCCAGTGCGAAACCACACCGCTGAATTCTGAGCTGCCTCTTCCGACGATGGTGTTTTTTCGGCGATCTAATAACGCCAAATATCCAGAGTTCAAATTTGTTCTCTGTTTTATGTCATAATAATGAACATTTCAAGCATTTCAATTCGATATTATGCTGAATTTCATCTGGGGAAAAACAAAATATTACCTTAGAACTTGCCGATATATAACGGACACACCTTGGGCCGAAAATTTTGTCCGCTAATGAGCGGGTACGATATACACAGTGGAACCTCGTTTCCACTGTTATACGACGTTTGGCTTCGATCGCAATCGGTTCCTATACATACTAAAACGTATATTTAATGTGTAAAGTTACACCGGTGGTTATACATAATCACCAATCGTCTCGATAAAGAAAGTTTCATTAAGTTTCACTACATTTATCACTTTAACCGGCTATTACGTGCAATTCCCAAGTAAAGTTAATAAGTCTAATAAATATAGAAAATTTACAATCTTTCTTCTCTTCATTAAACCAATTAATTGTTATTTCTACCGGTACATGATAAGTGCAGACTACACATATTTTGCAATAAAAATGAAGTTAAAATAAGTGTGAAGAAGATAAAAACATTCATAACAACGTTATCAGTCGTGTAATGTCGGCTTTCTTTACACGTTATCGATAAATAAAACCAACATTACCATTTGAAATCACCAGTTATGTTCAGTTAATTAAGTAATTGATTGACGATATTCGCCAATACGAGCTTGCTTAATCTTCTTTGAATACGATAAATTCTTGGTTTATGACCAAAAATAAAGTTTGGAAAAAAATTAGAGTTTATCTGGTTCTACTGTCCGCTATCGCGTGTCCTGTAACGGGGAGTGAAATGCATTAAAGCCCTATTCCACGGGAACGGGCATCAGAAAAGCGTCCGTTAACGGGGAGTATCCGTTGGGAAGGTTCCACTGTAACAAACACATCGAGAAAAATGAATTAGAGTGGGTAATTGCATCTAAATTATTAGTAAATTCTGACATGGGTAACATCTTTTACACGTCGTTACGGAACAAGAGGGTCGGTCTGGAACCCAAAAATGAAGACGTATTTTACATCATCGAGATATTCGATGGATTTATCTTACCAAGATCTATCACTTGACACCAGTCATGTGGATATGATTTTTCTTATTGTTTTAATCTGTTTCTGTCTTTTTCCCTTATTTTTGTAAAACACATTTTCGTTGGCGTGTATATATTTGACAGAACTTGCAATCCTTGCTCTGCTGTGTTTTTGTTTTTGATTATTTGAGTGAACCATTTGATTTCTATTGTTTTCTGAGAAATTTTTTTGAGAAATCCATTAGTATACAGTAAAAGTCCTCTTAACGTACACCCCTGAGATGCGGTTACTCCTCTTTTAAGGCCAAATAATAATTTCTCCAAATAAACATTTCAAACCCATAATTAACTGTCACCCCTCTTTTAGGGACGAATTTTTTTGTCCCGCCGATGACCGCAAAAGAGAGCTTTTACTGTTCTTTATATAAGTGTAAAAGATAAAAATGTATATGTTGTGCATGATCTACTACACGAACAGATTTAACAGAAATTCACACATGCAAACAAATGAGAGATTTCTCACGATTGTACATGCAATACAAGCAATAGGTAATACCAATTATGCAATTTTTTTTGGTTTTCGGCAACGTCTATTGATTACGCATGCTCTGTGTAGAGTTATCCAGTTGATTGCTTCAGTATGCGGACTGGACCATTCTGTGTATTCTTCCGCGCTTTCTAATTCACCGTTTACGCAAACACTGGGTGCTTTAACACATGAAAAATTTACTTTTGCCCCCACTCTGTCACGTTTCAGTATTTACCATCGTTCCAGAAATATCGAAATCTCTCGTGATTCTGACTATTTACATAATCGTCGGAATAATTATAGTCCCATCTTTCTCATTCGTCTTTCGATGAATCTCAGTCAAATTATGTCTAAATTTGATTTTAAATACGACCCTTGATGTTTGTACATACACACTCCTACATATTGATTCATTGATTCGTGTGTTGCACTTTTGCATATTCATTGACGTAATAATTATATTCTTACATACGATTGATGCATAAATTACATTCTTACATGTTCATTGATGACTTGATTACATTCTTACATGTTCATTTTGATGCATTAAATTTTATGCTCTTACATGTTCATTTTGATGCATTAAATTTTATGCTCTTACATGTTCATTTTGATGCATTAAATTTTATGCTCTTACATGTTCATTTTGATGCATTAAATTTTATACTCTTACATGTTCATTTTGATGCATTAAATTTTATGCTCTTACATGTTCATTTTGATGCATTAAATTTTATGCTCTTACATGTTCATTTTGATGCATTAAATTTTATACTCTTACATGTTCATTTTGATGCATTAAATTTTATGCTCTTACATATGCTATTACATAATGCATGAATTACATTCTTACATATTCATTGATGCATAAATTATGTTCTTGCATATAGGTTGATGATGTTACATGTTACATTCTTACATATGCATTGATGCACAAATTACATTCTCACGTGTGAAGAGTTAAATTGAGTCCCCTCAAGGAAGTATTCTTGGGCCATACTTTTTCCCTTTTTATCGATAAACTGGATCGGAGGTATCGACGATTCACAGACTTGAATTCATATGAAGTCTTACATGAATCAAACATGGCCAGTTGATTTTATGCTCTTACATGTTCATTTTGATGCATTAAATTTTATACTCTTACATGTTCATTTTGATGCATTAAATTTTATGCTCTTACATATGCTATTACATAATGCATGAATTACATTCTTACATATTCATTGATGCATAAATTATGTTCTTGCATATAGGTTGATGATGTTACATGTTACATTCTTACATATGCATTGATGCACAAATTACATTCTCACGTGTGAAGAGTTAAATTGAGTCCCCTCAAGGAAGTATTCTTGGGCCATACTTTTTCCCTTTTTATCGATAAACTGGATCGGAGGTATCGACGATTCACAGACTTGAATTCATATGAAGTCTTACATGAATCAAACATGGCCAGTTGATTTTATGCTCTTACATGTTCATTTTGATGCATTAAATTTTATACTCTTACATGTTCATTTTGATGCATTAAATTTTATGCTCTTACATATGCTATTACATAATGCATGAATTACATTCTTACATATTCATTGATGCATAAATTATGTTCTTGCATATAGGTTGATGATGTTACATGTTACATTCTTACATATGCATTGATGCACAAATTACATTCTCACGTGTGAAGAGTTAAATTGAGTCCCCTCAAGGAAGTATTCTTGGGCCATACTTTTTCCCTTTTTATCGATAAACTGGATCGGAGGTATCGACGATTCACAGACTTGAATTCATATGAAGTCTTACATGAATCAAACATGGCCAGTTGATTTTCCTTTACACTACATAACAATGATTGTTGTTTATTTTTGACATGATAATTATGGTTCTCTTCAAAGTCAGTCCAACGAGGACTGAAAATAAGAAAAATCGAATTATCCAAAAGTTTGAATTAGCCATGTTCCGCTGCTTTTACTATGCAGCATTTCGTTCTGCACCTCACCGCCGGCTTTGGGGGAACTTCACAGTCACCTTTAGGAAGGGGATGCGACAGGTGCAATCACATTTGGCCCACGCTTTGATGGGCTCCGTACTCACGGAATAAAAAAAAAGAGGTTTTTCTGCTTTGTAATGATGAAATAATGTGTACATAATGAAGCAAAAAAACAACAGATTTTTTTTTCTCATTCGAACTCACGGACCACCTGAATTCCTCGCCAAGGACCTCTTTCTTTCTCTCCTTCGTACTGAGCACACAACACCAGTTTATCGCCATGGGCAATTCCCTACCGATTGAGTTGTGCCGAAAGTTTGAGTTTGTACACTTAACAGTCTGAGTGTGCATATAGTGTCATGTCTGATTTTCCAGTAATGAAATCTATATTTAAGAAATGAAGTAAGTAAATTGTAATGATTGAATATTTGTTGCTCTCTGTGGCGTGACTTTTTAAAGGGGAGATCGGCTCGCATTTGCACCTCGAAGTTGGGAACCACAGAAAATTCGAAAATTCAAGGGTCCTGGTTAAGAACCATTAAAGCATCTTAAAGACTCTGTTTATTGAAAATTGAGTTATCAACAACTTTTATAGAATTTTAGCAGTAATTACAGTTCATATAAGAAATTTTTCTTGTGATTTCAAGAGCGATTTCACGTCAATTTATCAGTACAAAAATACGGCAGTATTGCAATTCTTCCGAATTCAGTGTTGCCTGAATGTATAGATATAATAGCCACGTGCTTCGAACCCACTTACAGTGGGTTTTTTATTCATTAATAAACCATTTAGTTGTTTGCTTTGAGACTAGTAACGAGGGCCTCTCCCTCAATCCCTGTCAAGGGCTCCACGGAATTGATATCTCAAGCAGAGATGAGGAGTGGGGAAGGTATGAAAAGTATTCAATACAAAACCACCCGGAATCCAAATCACCCCAGTCATTGGTTATAAGGGATTTCGTAGGATCAAAGGGAGGGGGAGAGAGAGAGAGGAATTCTCAACACAAAAACACGGGACACAGAGCTCAAAAGCCGATTATCTCAATCTGTATTAAAATCTACAGTCACACCATCACAATGAGACTAATGATCCGCAGCCATTGACTCCGCTGGGTTTCATTATAATAAAAACAATTTTTTTTTTCATTATTCCGGATAAGCTCCGCAGTCACGGGTGTTTTTCGAGTACGGCACTCCAGTGTCACGTGCCACGTGTGGCTGCAGAGGGTGCCGCCCATCGCTCCAGGTGTCCTTGTTCCCGTCCCATCCACGAACATTAGAATGACAAAGCGGATCACTCTCTATACTGTATACACACACAAAACTGTATATATATATGCGGTAACAACAGCAACCTTCCCGCTGTGGATACGATTTTTTGTAAAGGATTTTTTTTTTTCCTGTGGTTAACACTTGACCTTACTAAAGTGACAGGTTTTATTTTTTTTCCTCCTGTATCTTCTCTCCCTCTATTTTTCCGGATCATCTGATCCAGGACGAAAACAAGATGGCGGTAAAAAGGGAGTCAAGTCAGCGGAAATTAGTCCCATCCTGTATTTTTTGGTCCCCCCCGATTGTCCCTCTATTTCAACACATCAATCCCTCCCTCCTCACGGGTAAAAGCATTTAAAACGAACTTGTTACTCAGAAAAGGATTATTTGCTGATCC